>NW_021604613.1:8236320-8288510 GCF_004785775.1 Grammomys surdaster
TCATACTGTGTCACATTCATATGATTCTATAGGTTCACACACATGTATACTACTCAGTCTCATACTGTGTCATGTTCATTGATTACTTACGTTCCATGAAGTAGGGCCCAGGCTCAATTCGCCATACAATTTGTCCTTTTTGGGTTCCAGTCACACCCCTGTTTTTAGAATCCCAGAAGTTGGCTGGAGAATTCTCATCTGGTAAAAACCAAAGAGACACTTTTAGCTTAATTACAACCTGCCTTCTCTAAGCTCAAATCAATACAGGTTCTAAAATAAGCAGAAAAAAAGGTAAAGAAGGCAGGCCATCAGTGAACACTGTTTCTAATGACTACCTCCTACCACATTATCAACCTGCATTTGCATCCACTGGGGGAAACCAGGCGTCTAGCAGGGAGGATGATGGCACCTTTGGGTCTGGCCAGGGTATTACCAAAATATAATATTGCAATGAACCAAGGGTTGATTTACTGTAGCTTCAGTGATGGGCTGATTTGTGAGAAAGAAGCTGAGGTAAACTTTCATTTATGAAATCTTTATCAAAAGTTGAAAAAGAACTAAACTGAGAGAATTCAACAGAACCCATGGTGGGTGAACAAGAGACTCGAAGTCTGGAAGCTGAGCCAGGCAACAGTATGGCTTTGCAGGCACAGTGCAGGCACAGTGCAGGCACAGTGCTAAGCAGCACGAGCCAATTCCTCACTTCTTCCAGGCCAACTGCCTGCAAAGGCCAAAGGCAACAGAGCTAACATAAGAACAGTAAGAGACAGTCTTTCAAATTTGGTACAGAAGAAAGATAGGCATGAGAGTAGCCCAGAGAACAGGCCAGTGGACAACACTTCCCAGGGTTTCCTTATAGAAACTGCAGTATTCCTCTCATGCTTAGGAAGCAGGGATGCTCCACTGCTTCTGGCTCTGCCCTGTCATGCCTGCCTCGGCTGAAGGCCAAAAGAGTCATAGTCTAGAACTTGTTCACATTATACTAGCTTAAAACTTTTTCTTATTGATTGAAAAATATATGATAATACTGGCTTTTAAAGTCAGATATGCTGCCTTTTCTCATTATGATCAAAATTTAGAAATATACCTCTAAGACTGGGGGAAAAAAAAGACAGGATAAAGTAAAACCTTCAATAAAGAACAGAGATGGAGAAATGATTCAAAGCACAAAGAAATAGTTCTAAGTAGAACAAAGTCCTCTTCTGAACTTTTTCTTTTTTCCAAAGACAGGGTTTCTTTGTGTAGTTCTGGCTGTCCTGGAACTCACTCTGTAGACCAGGATAGCCTCGAACTCAGAAATCCACCTGCCTCTGTCTCCCAAGTGCTGGGATTAAAGGCATGCGTCACCACCGCCCGGCTTTTTTTTTTCTTTTTTTTTAAATGTATTTATTATGTATATAGTATACATAATATACTATACTGCCTGCATGTATCCCTGCCAGTTCGAAGAGGGGACCAGATCTCATTACAGATGGTTGTGAGTCACCATGTGGTTGCTGGGAATTGAACTCAGGACCTCTGGAAGAGCAGTCAGTGCTCTTAACCTCTGAGCCATCTCTCTAGCCCCTTCTTCTGAACTTGAAATAGAAAACTGGTCAAAGTTGAAGGCTCATGAAGATTGCTGTTGGTGTCTGTCCATGTTGGGCTGTCATTCAGGGTCCTAGAAGTCAGAACATTCTGGGTGGGCTGGTCTCTTCATGTCATTTATCACATTATAAGTCAATGAATCTTTAGTGTGGAAGGCCAAGAAAGGCCAAAGTTCCCAAGAATTGGAAGGCATATACCAGTTGTGATATCACCAGCTCTCCTGTACAGTCAACAGACAACCTACTCCATCACAGAATGTGACCAAGATGTCTACCTAGAATACACTCAGGCAATTACTACACATGGGACTTTAAAGGTATTCTATGGTACCTGGGGCAGATTGTATGCTGTCTGGTCACTGAACTTCTTTGCCAAAATAATTCTAAGTTTGTTCAAGGCAACAGTTGTACCTGGTTAAAAATACTCAGTCTCCACTATCCTCTCCAGCTAAATGAAGCCACATACTGCTAGTTCTGGCTAGGAAAATTTATGTGGCAGTTTATTGGTGGGACCTACAGGAAGCTGGGAGTTTTCTGGTTTAACATAGGCAGGGATGGGCTCACATCCCTCTGCAGTTCTCTTTAAGGAGAGCCATATATTAAGGGAACAGAGTGAGAAACCAGAAGCAGCGGTGATAGTTTGCTGAGTTCTGAAACCATCTGTATTTAGGCTTCTTACTACCTAACAACTAGTAAGTTCCACTTGGCTAAGACACCGTGGTTATGTTTATTAACTGCAGATGAACATTGTTCCTGGTGGTTACATACTCCATAAAAGACCAGATGTAATTTAATTTAGACTCATCATTCTTGGCATGACCAGGATTTATGGGCTTGTATCAGTGCTGTAGATTAGACAAACAAGGGTAGCTGTTTCACAACTTCCATTTGAACAATCAGAGCTGCTTAGATGGGGAGAGAAAGTCTCAAATTTTTGCAAACAAATTTACTTGAACACTTCCTCCCTTGGAAAACATACAGGGACAGAGTAGAGAATGTCTGCATGCACAAAATTTTTCTTTAAAAGAATAATAAAAGTAGTCAGCAGCTGAAAGTGGTAGCACACCCTGTAATCCCAGCACTTGGGAAGCAGAGGCAAGAGGAAATACATTTCAGGTTAGCCTGGTCTATGAGACAGTCTTGTTTTAAAAGAACAGCAGCAACAAAAACAACATAAGAAGATGAGTGGCAAAGCACACTGAAATTTTTCAAAAAATGCTTTGGCCACTGCCCTTGACCCCAGGAAGGTAGATGCACCAGCAACAGTTTTGTTAAAACCAGAAGTGTCAGCATCACTCTGACTACAAGGTGTCCATGAGGAGGTTGTGCTTGTGCAAAAATGTCTGTACTTCTGGTCTCATTTTTCTTCTTTCTCTTCTCAAACAATTAATTAAACTAAACTAAGCACATGTTACAGCACACAACATTGGCAAAGTGGCCTTCTGAGGGACAGAGAGTGGTTGGTCAGGAATAAAATGAGGAGACATATTCAAAGAGGGCAGGGACATAGAACCAGTGTGGGCATCTCTTGACCCAGTCACATTCACTGCAAGGTAGAAATACCAGCCTGAGGAGTAGGAAGGAGGGACAAAAATCTAGAGGTATTCAACTCAGCTATCAGGTCAAGTGGAGAAGAAATCATGTTATGTCTGACTTTAATGGTTCATAGTCCATATAGACAACTCCATTTGGAGGCTAATAAATACATGAAAAACACATACCATCTTTCCCGGTAGGAATGGAAATTGAAAGTATACTGAGAGCTAACCTCATCCCAGTCAGAACGACTGTTATCACAAAACCATAGAGCAGATGATGGTGAGAGAGGGAGAGGGGTGTTCATGGAAATGTAAATAATGGCAACCAGTATAGAAATCAGTATGGAGAGTTCTTAAAAACAGAATTACCGCTGTGCCACAGTGCTCCATACCCAAATATGGCTGGGAGAGAGCTGGTCACCCAGGGGTGCGGCTAAATCTCTGAGCACAGGTAAGACTACCACTTCTGCTTGGAAAGAGCTGCCCAGAGACCTCAGGGGACAGGAACCAAGGAGTAGCCTGGGACAGAATCCTTCTGGTTTCCATCTGTGCCCAGAGCTAATCCTGGGCCATAGCATTCCATGCCCAAATACCGTCAGAAAAGGAATGATTTCCCAGGAGTGCTGGCACACCTGTGAGCACAGGTAACACCACCACTTGAGCTCAAATTCCTGGCCCAAGAAGGACCAGCCCAGACTCATCAGGACACAAGAACCAAGGAACATCGGGGAACAGGATCTTTCAGGTTTTTGTCTGCACTCCAGGGCTAACCCTGTGCCACAGCTCTCCATACCCAAATTCATCCTGGAGAGAAATGGCCTCCCAGGAGTACTGACACACAGGCTTGGAGGAGGGACAAGCCACAGTCAGAGACAGCAAGACCAGCTAACACCAGAGATAACGAGATGGCAAGAAGCAAGGGCAAGAACATAAGCAACAGAAACAAAGGAGGCTTGGCATCAGCAGAACCCAGTTCTCCCACCACAGCAAGCCGTGGATACTCCAACACACCAGAAAAGGAAGACTCTGATTTAAAATCATATCTCAGGACGATGATAGAGGATATAGGAAGGACATAAATAACTCCCTTAAGAGACACAGGAGAATACATGGAAACAGGTAGAAGCCCTTAAAAAGGAAACACAAAATTCCTTAAAGAATTACAGGAAAACACAACCAAGCAGGTGAAGGAATTAAACAAAACCATCCAGAATCTAAAAACAGAAATAGAATCAATAAAGAAATCACAAAGGGAGACAACCCTGGAGATAGAAAACCTAGGAAAGAGATCAGGAGTCATAGATGCATGTATCACCAACAGAATACAAGAGATAGAAGAGAGAATCTCAGGTGCAGAAGATACCATAGAAAACATTGACACAATAGTCAAAGAAACTGCAAAATGCAAAAATTTCCGAACACAAAACATCCAGGAAATCCAGGACACAATAAGAGACTAAACCTAAGGATAATAGGTATAGAAAACTTAAAGGGCCAGTAAATATCTTCAACAAAAATTATAGAAGAAAACTTCCCTAAAGACAGAGATACCAGTGAACATACAAGAAGCCTACAGAACTCCAAATAGACGGGACCAGAAAAGAAATTACTCCCATCACATAAAAATCATAACATCAAATGCACAAAACAAAGAAAGAATATTAAAAACAGTCAGAGAAAAAGGTCAAGTAACATATAAAGGTAGACCTATCAGAATTACACCAGATTTCTCACCAGAGACTATGAAAGCTAGAAAATCCTGGGCAGATGTCATACAGACCCTAAGAGAACACAAATGCCAGCCCAGGCTACTATACCCAGCTCTCAATTACCATAGATGAAGAATACAAGATATTTTATGACAAAGCCAAATTTATACAATAGTTTTCCACAAATCCAGCCCTACAAAGGAAAATAAATGGAAAACTACAACATAAGGAGGGAAACTATAACCTGGAAAAAGCAAGAAAGTAATCTTCTTTCAACAAACACAAAGGAAGATAGACATGCGAACATAATTTCACCTCTAACAACAAAAATAACGGGAAGCAACAATCACTATTCCTTAATATCTCTTAACACCAATGAACTCAATTCCTCAATAAAAAGACACAGACTAACAGACTGGATGTGTAAACAGGACCCAGCATTTTGCTGCATACAGGAAATGCATCTCAGTATCAAAGACAGACAAAAGTAAAAGGCTGGAAAACAACTTTCCAAGCAAATGGTCCCAAGAAACAAGCTGGAGGAGCCATTCTAATATGGAATAAAATTGACTTTCAACCAACAGTTATCAAAAAATATAGGACTCTTCATACTCATCAAAGGAAAAATCTACTAAGATGCACTCTCAATTCTGAATGTCTAGTCTCCAAATGCAAGGGCACCCACATTCATAAAAGAAACTTTACTAAACCTCAAAGCACACATTGTACTGCACACAATAATAGTGGGAGACTTCAACACTCCACTCTCAGCAATGGTCAGATCATGGAAACAGAAACTAAACAGAAACGCAGTGAAACTAACAGAAGTTATGAACCAAATGAATTTAACAGATATCTACAGAACATTTCAACCTAAAACAAAAGAATATACCTTCCTCTCAGCACCTCATGGTAACTTCTCCAAAATTGACCATATAATCAGACTCAAAACAGGTCTTATCATATACAAGAAGACTGAAATAATATCATGCATCCAATCAGATCACTACGGACTAAGACTAGTCTTCAATAACAACAACAAAAAAGAAAGCCCACATATACATGGAAACTGAACTTGGTCAAGGAAGAAATAAAGAAAGAAATTAAAGACTTTCTAGAATTTAATGAAAATGAAGGTTTGTTACACCAAAACTTATGAGACACAATGAAAGCAGTGCTAAGAGGAAAACTCATAGCTCTAAGTGCCTACAAAAAAAAAAAAAAAAAAAACTGGAGAGCATACACTAGCAATTTGACAACTGTAGAACAAAAAGAAGCAAATATACCCAAGAGGAGTGGATGGCAGGAAATAATCAAACTCAGGGCTGAAATCAACCAACTAGAATAAAAAGAACTATACAAAGTATCAACAAAACCAGGAGCTGGTTCTTTGAGAAAATCAACAAGATAGATAAACCCTTAGCCAGACTAACCAGAGGGCACAGAGACAGTATCCAAATTAACAAATTCAGAAATAAAAAGGGAGGCATAATAACAAAAACCAAGGAAATCCAAAAAATCATCGGATCCTACTACAAAAGCCTATACTCAACAAAACTGGAAAATCTAGATGAAATGGACAATTTTCTAGATAGATACCAGGCATCAAAGTTAAATCAGGATCAGATAAACTATCCAAACAGTCCCACAACCTCTAAAGAAATAGAAGCAGTCATTAATAGTCTCCCAACCAAACAAAAGGACCAGATGGGTTTAGTGCAGAATTCTATCAGACCTTCAAAGAAGACCTAATACCAATACTCTTCAAACTACTTCTCAAAATAGAAACAGAAGGAACACTACTGAATTTGTTCTGTGAAGCCACAATTACATTTATACCTAAACCACACAAAGACCTAACAAAGAAAGAAAACTTCAGACCAATTTCCCTTATGAACATAAATGCAAAAATAATAAAATTCTCACAAACTGAATCCAAGAACAGATCAAAATAATCATCCATCCTTTAACCCAGGGATGCAGGGATGGTTCAATATACAGAAGTCCATCAACATAATCCATTATGTAAATTTGTTTATTATATAAACAAATTAAAAAAACCCACATGATCGTTTCATTAGATGCTGAGAAAGCATTTGACAAAATCCAACACCCCTTCATGATAAAAGTCTTGGAAAGATCAGGAATTCAAGGCTCATACCTAAACATAGTAAAAGCAATATACAGCAAGTCAGTAGCCAACATCAAACTAAATGGAGAGAAACTTGAAGCAATCCCATTAAAATGAGGGACTAGACAAGGTTGCCCACTCTCTACCTATTCAATATAGTACTCGAAGTCCTAACTAGAGCACTTAGACAACAAAAGGAGGTCAAAGAGATACAAATTGGAAAGGAAGAAGTCAAAATGTCAATATTTGCAGATGATATGATAGTATACTTCAGTGACCCCAAAAATTCTACCAGAGAACTCCTAATCCTGATAAACAACTTCAGCAAAGTGGCTAGATATAAAATTAACTCAAACAAATGAGTAGCCTTCCTCTACTCAAAAGATAAACAGACTGAGAAAGAAATTAGGGAAACGACACCCTTCACAATAGTCACAAATAATAGAAAATACCTTGGTGTGTGTGACTCTAAACAAGCAAGTGAAAGAGCTGTATGACAAGAACTTCAAGTCTCTGAAGAAAGAAATTGAAGAAGACCTCAGAAGATGGAAAGATATCCCATGATCATGGATTGGAAGAATTAATGTGGTAAAAATGGCCATCTGACCAAATGCAACCTACAGATTCAAAGCAATCTTCATCAAAATTCCAACATAATTCTTCACAGACATGAAAAGAGCAATTATCAATTTCATATGGAAAGACACAGTATAGCAAAAACAATTCTTTTTTAAAATTTATTTATTTTTTTCAAATTGTAATTTTTACGCATTCACACAGGGGTTATAAACACAAAAAGGCAGGATGTGGGGAAGGGGATGACACTGGAGTGTGGGTGTTCAGGGGGAATACAGATATCTTTCAGAACAGGGTATCCACTGGGTGAAAGTTCAGGGAATAGGTGGCTATGACTGCCTATGATTCACTTGTCCTTATCTAAGTTGGTATTATCTGCCAAGGCTACCTAGTTACAAGGTCTGTGACTACTCAGGCTGGTAAATTTCCACAAAAGCTGCCTGTTTACAATAGCTTATAGCCATCTGTTTCAATGGCAAAAACAATTTTTAATAATAAAAGAATTTCTGGGAAAATCACTATCCCTAACCTCAAGCTGTGCTGCAGAGAAATAGTGATAAAAACCACATGGATTTGGAACGGAGACAGACAGGTTGATCAATAGAATAGAATCAATCGAAGACCCAGACATAAATCCACACACTTATGGACACTTGATCTTTGATAAAGAAGCCAAAACACACAATGGAAACAGGAAAGCATCTTCCATATATGGTGCTGGTCTAATTGGCTGCCTGTATGTAGAAAAATGAAAATAGACCCATATTTATCACCTTGCACAAAAATCAAGTTCAACTAGATCAAGAACCTCAACATAAAACCAGATACACTGAATCTAGTAGAGAAAGTGGGAAAGAACCTCAAACTCATTGGGAAATTTCCTGAACAGAATTCCAATGGCTCAGACTCTAAGATCAAGATAAATGGGACCTCATGAAACTGAAAAGCTTCTGCAAGGCAAAAGACATAGTCAATAGGACAAATGGGTAGCCTACAGATTGGAAAAAATCTTCACTAACCCCACATCTGATAGAGGGCTAATATCTGAAATATATAAAGAACTCAAGAAGCTAACTTCCAAAAATCCAAATAACCCAATTAAAAAATGAGGAACAGTGCTAAACAGAGAATTCACAGCAGAGGAATCTCGAATGGCCAAGAAGCATCCAAAGAAATGTTCAAAGTCCATAGTCATTAGGGAAATGCAAATCAAAATTCAGAGAGTCCACATTATACCAATCAGAATAGCTAAGATAAAAAAACTCAGGTGACAGCACATGCTGGCAAGGATCTGGAGAAAAAGGAACACTCCACCATTGCTGGTAGCATTGTAAACTGGCACAATCACTCTGGAAATCAATCTGGCAGTTCCTCAGAAAATTGGAAATAGATCTACCTGAAAACTCAGCTAAACCACTCTTGGGCATATACCCAAAAGATGCCCCACTATACTTCAGGGGCACATGCTCCACTATGTTTTCATAGAAGCCTTATTTGTAATAGCCAGAAGCTGGAAACAACCTTGTTGTCCCTCAAAAGAAGAACAGACACAGAAAATGTGGTTTATTTACACAGTGGAATACTACTCAGCTATTAAGAATGAGAGACCCACGGCTCCAGCTGTATATAAAGGGGAGGATGGTACTGTCAGGCATAGGTGGGAGAGGAGGTCCTTTGTCCTGTGAAGGCTGATGCCCCAGTGTGGGGGAATTCATGGGTGGGGAGGTGGGAGTGGGAGAGTGGGTGGGGGCATATTTTCATAGAAGCAGGAGGAGGGAGGATGGGATAGGGGGGTTCCTGGGTCGGGGGGGAATGGGGAAAGGCCATACATCTGAAAAATAAATAAAATATCCAATTAAAAAAGTTGTAAGAAAGAAAGAAAGAAGAAAATGTTATAAAAGTAGATGGAAGTTTTAGAAGGTGGCTGATAAACAAAACCAATAAAATTCAAAAAATTCAAAAAAAAAACGAGGTTATAATGTGTTTTGCAGGGAAATGGATGGAACAAGAAAATATCATCCTGAGTGAGGCAACCCAGACTCAAAAGGACATGCGTAGTATGTGTTCACTAATAAGTGGATATTAGCCAAAGAGTACAAAATACCTAGGATACAACCCACCAAATTTAAGCTATTTAGCAAGCAGAAAGGCCCAAGTGAGGATGCTTCAATCCCACTTTGAAGGGTGAGGAAAATAATCACAGGAGGCAGAGGAAGGGAGGTATCTGGATGAGCGAGGGGAGTGGGAGAGGGAGAGGAAAAGGAGAACAGGATCAGGTATGGGGCGCACAGGAGAGAAGCCCAGAGGACTAGCAGAATGAACAGAAATAAGCAGCCGTGGGGGTGCGGTATGGAGGTGGGGGGATGCTCTAGAAAGAATCAGAAACCTGGGATGTGAGAGACTCTAAGGACTCAATGGGAGTGACCTTAGATGAAATGCCCAATAGTAGGGAGATGGAACTCAAAGAGTCCACCTCCAGTAGATAGACAGGACCTCAAGTGAAGGGATCATCAACCTACAGTCAAAATTTCTGACACAGAATTGTTTCTGTCTAAAAGAACTGCAGGAACAAAAATGGAGAAGGGACTGAGGGTAAGGTGGTCCAGTGACCAGCCCAACTTGGGATCCATCTCATGGGGAGATACCATGACTTGACACTATTATTGGTGCTATAGTGTGCTTACAGACAGGAGCCTAGCATGACTGTCCTCTGAGAGGCCCAACCAGCAGCTAACTGAGACAGAGACAGATACTTACACATAACCATTGAACTGAAGTCAGGTATTCCCATGGTCAAATTAGGAGAAGGATGGGTGAAGCTGAAGAGGAGGGTGACCCCATAGGAAGACCAGCAGTTTCAACTAACCCAGACCCCTGGGAGCTCCCAGAGACTGGGAGACCAACCAAGCAGCATGCATGGGCTGGTCCCAGGCCCCCAGCACATATGTAGCAGAGGTCTGCTTGGTCTGGCCTTAGTAGGAAAAGATGCACCTAACCCTCAAGAGACTTGAGGCCTCAGGGAGGGGGAGGCTTGATTGGGGGAAGCACCCTCTCGAAGATAGGGAGAGAAGGAATGGGATGAAAAACTATGGGAAGGGGGAATGGGAGGGGGCATCGGCTGGATTGTAAATATAATAAAAAACTGTGGTAGAGAGGCACAATGGGGTTTTATTCGGCCACAGAGAAGAACAGAATTGTGCTGTTTACAGGGAAGCATCTTGCTAAGCAAAATAAGACAGGCTTACAAAAAACGGTCATGTGTGTTTTTTCTCATATATGGAACGTGGGTAGAAAGAAAGCATAGAGACAAAGGAGCCTGTTCAGGAATGTGGAGAAAAGACAGACCCCTTAAGTCCTAATGCCTACCAGCACACATGAGTATTCAGGCTCAAAAGATACAGACATCCCATACAGGATGAGGTCGAGAGCAAAAGGTTGACAGGTAGGGGCTATTTCTCAGGGTTATCCCTCACCATATTCTAGAAAGTAGGAGATAATCATATTGTTAATACTGTGGTTATTGTAGACTGACATTTTCCCTAAAAATTTCATTTCTTATATCCCATTCCTTTTATTATTATTATTATTATTATTATTTAGAGTTTTTGAGACAGGGTTTCTCTGTGTAACACTGGCTGTCCCGGAATTTGCTTTGTAGATCAGGCTGGTCTTGAACTCACAGAGATTCACTTGCATCTGCCTCCCAAGTGCTGGGATTAAAGACATGTGACATCATGCCTGGCTCTATTTCTTTTAATGTTTTATCTATTTAACTTTTATTTTTCAGTGAAGGTGATCATCTTTAAATCCAGAGCCTTCTGCATACCAAAATAGCATTCAGCCACTGAAATACACACTCAGACCAATTCATTATTTTCAACAAATATAAATCCCCTGTTATCTGTGAGCAGCTAGTCTCAAACACAAATGTAAAGTTCCCAAATAAGACCAGTTTAGGAACAAAGATTTCAAATAATTTTGCTGTGATCCCCACATTCTCTACCATTACCGTCACACCTACCATGGTAGAACCAGCAAACCAATACTAACAAAGAACTAGCAAAGAACCAGCAGACCAATACTGTGCACATCAGGCTAAAGGACACCCAGCATGACTCATCCTTTACTCTGCTCCAAGAGGACAAGTTGGAACTAGTCCCTCAGATTATACTTTGCTTTCCTTTGCACATGTTAACACCTTTGTTTAAGTTGTAATCAGTTACATCCTTGTCTGAGAATGCTTTTACAGTGATAGTTTCCTTACTCAGTTCTTTTTTCTTATACATTTTTGAGAAATATATCTTATCCTGGTTTAGAAAAACTGTTTTTAACCTTCACTTTCTAGCCATATTATAAGCTTTAGCCTTTAAAAGATACCCTTAACCCAACTGAGGTCAGGGAACCTTATGGAAGAGTTAGGGGAAGGATTGAAGAAACTGAAGGGGTTGGAAACCCCATAGGAAGACCAACAGTGTCAACTAATCTGGACCCCTGGGAGCTCCCAGAGACTAAGCCACCAACCAGACAGCATACACCAGCTGGCCCAAGGCCACTGGTACATATGTAGCAGAGAACGTCCTTGTCTGGCTTTAGTGGGAGAGGATGAGCCTAATACTGTAGAAACTTGATGCCCTAGGGAAGGGGGATACCTGGGGCAGGGGAGTACCCTCTCAGAGATGAAGGAAAGGGGCATGAGGTAAAGAAGTCTCAGAGGGGGCTACATCTGGGATGTAAATAAATTAAATAATTAATTTTTAAAAATTATTAAAAAAGAATAGCATCCAAGTATAAGGAATTATAAATTTTCTCTAGGTACAATATAGAGGAATTAAAAAGCCATTTCCCTCTATGATCAAGTAAAAATACCCCTAGTCTTTAAAACACATTACAGGTTGTTCCATTTACAGTAGCCACTTTTCTTGCCCATCTCTCTTAAAGCTAATTCCAAATCTATCTGACTCTCCCTACATTCTCTGTCTAGCCTCTCTCTTATAGTACAGAGCCATGGTTGCCATAGCACTCAAATGATGGACGACATAAGGCCTCATCACTCTTGCCTTCTCAAGATCCACTCTCTATGATCTCTCAATTCTCATGCCTGCTGGCTGCCTTCTTGTTCAAAATTCCACTTCCTTCAACCACAGTGTTGTTGATCCAGTTCCCCATGATCCATTGCGTTCTCTCACCTTAACCTTTAACCTTTCCTTGTAGAGGGGTCTTCCTTCCACTCAACCCAGAAACATGCCAGCTTCTAAGATTTTGCCTTGCTCTTTGCCTTCCCTTTTTCCTTTCAGATTGTTTTGCTACCATGATTAAAATTTCTTCATTTGTCTTGGACCATACACTGCCTCTCTAGGAAAGAATCTATAGCAAGAAACAGAAAAACTAAGGAGTTGAGATTTTATTAATTAACATACATGTAATTGTAAAGAATAGTTTTTTCATTTCATTCTCAAAATACAATGAACCTAAAATAAAAGAGTGATAGGCATAAGATTATTTATAAAAGATTAAGTTCTCCTATACATAAGCTTTGGATTTACAGAAAATCTACAATAAATTCTCTTTTACTAAAATGACATGTAGGATATATCACCAGGCATATTAAACATTTCAAAATATATTTTGGATTTTGAAATGTTTTTATATCTACATAAGTATCTCTAATTGCACCCCAGATTCTAGAAATAAAGGAAAAACAAACAGGCAAAATCTCTTCAAAGACCCCAGTATAATACTAACCAACCAAGGGCAGTCAAAAATAGACAAGAAATTTACACAGGAAGATGCCAGTCTATGTGAGTCAAATGAAAAGCCCATGCCTACAACTTTCCATTTGCTTCAAAGTAATTCTATCTCCTCTCTGTATTTTTGGGGAAAAAAAAGATATAAATAAACATTAGATGAGTTTCAATTTTCTCTTGAACACAAATTGAAAACAACTGCGCCACGACCCTGGATGGTGACAAGGCAGCAAGCTCAGTTGTGGCTACATTCATGAACCGGAGACAGTCAATCTTGTGTTTGAGATCTGAATGAAAATTGTTGTTCAAATTCTGGGCAAGGCATACTCTTCCAGCGGAGAGTGCAGAAGTGTAAGCAGAGGTGATTTAGAGCACATGGTGGAGGATTACTGGACTCTCACCCAACACTGCACAACACAGCAGATCTGAAGCATACTGCAGGGCTGAGAGGAGGTCTTCACTACTAAATTTACCAAGTAGAACATCAATTTATTAGATCTTTTGAAAAATCACTAGCATTTTAAAAAACACAGTTGCCCTGGGTACCCAATTTGTTACATCAAAACCCTCTCTGGATTGAAAAAAAAAAAAAAAGAATGTATCAGTATCGGGCATGATTGGGTAGAGCAGTGGTCCCACTGAAAATGTACACATTAGTAACGATTGCCAGAGATTGGTTCTAATATTTTGATTTAATCAGGAATCTGTGTGTTCAAATGCTAAAGGTCCTTGTCCTCAATTTGTTTTTGATTGATCAATAAAGATGCCAGCAGCTAATGGCTGGCAGAAGGAGATGGGGGGCAGGAGTTGCAAGGGCTAGGATTCAGTGAGGAGGAGGAGGAGGAGGAGGAGGAGGAGGAGGAGGAGGAGGAGGAGAAATCACCATGTGGTGGTCGGATACAGATAGATATAGGAGCTACAGGAGATAAAGCCAACCAGCCATGTGAGACTTTGGGTAAGTGGCCAGTGACCACTTCTCCAATTAAGCCTAGGGTAGCGGGCAGAGGATTAGTGCCCAGCTATTGAGCTAGATGGCATAATAAAAATAAGCTAATGTGTGTGTGTCTTTAATTCACAGATCCAAAGATTCCCTGGGCAGGTGGCTGGAAACATGACAGCCGGTAGCATAAAGCCGGGTAGCTAAAAACTCACACTATAAGAGTAGCCTTAGAGCTACTTGTATGGAAGAAAAAAAAAGAAGAGCTCATGCAAACTCTGGCCTTGGAGACATCTATGCATAAAAAGGACTGTGGTGGTGGTGGTGGTGGGACTGGAGAGACAGTTCAGTGATTAAGGACCTGGGTTTGATTCCCAGCACCAACATGACACCTCACAACTGTCTGAAACTCCAGTTCCAGGCAGTCTAACTCTTCTGGCTTTTTCAGGAAACAGGAATGCACATGTTTTGTATATGCACATGTAGTCAAAACACCCATTCATATACATAAAATCAAAATAAATCAATTCAGTCAGTCAGTCAGTCATCATCGTTGTCATCATCATTAAGGCTGACTGCTGGGGAGCACTGCTTGCTGTTCAGAATGGGCATTCTGAAAGAATGGAACAGAATGTGTGCCCCTCCCCCTTCACTTCTAGTGCCTCCTGGTCTGGAGGAGAAGCTTTATTGCTATTTCCTATACAGAACATGATCCATAATTGAGGGAAGCACATGAAGAAAATTAAATGCTTCAGTAGATCCATGCTGGGGAACAGAGCCAAGTCCTAACCACTGCCAGCCAGAACATACACAATAGCAGACATTCAGGGCAGAAGCAAGACCTGCCAAGTAGCTTCCTATACAAAATGTGCATCTTAAACTAATCCATCAAATGATTACTTTGACAAGGGAGGATATCCCTGACAGATCAGTGCTAAGATACATCTGGACTCTTTTCAACAAAACACATCCCAGGAATTTCAGTTGTAGCTCAGAATGTGTACTAATGGGAAGAAGGCGAGCAATGGCTTACATAAGAATCAGTTTCAAGTAAAGATGCAACATGGCTGTGTTGAGCAGTGTCGTGGTTTGAATATACTTGGCCCAGGAAGTGGCACTATTTGGAGGTATGGCCTTGTTGGAGTAGGTATGGCCTTGTTAGAGTAGGTGTGTCACTGTGGGCGTGGGCTTTAAGATCCTCATCCTAGCTGCCTGGAAGCCAGTCTTCTAGCAGCCTTCAGATGAAGATGTAGAACTCTCAACTCCTACATCATGCCTGCCTGGGTACTGCCAGGCTCCTGCCTTGATGATAATGGACTGAATCTCTGAACCTGTAAGCCAGCTTCAATTAAATATTGTCCTTATAAGAGTTACCTTGGTCATGGTGTCTGTTCACAGGAGTAAAACCCTAACTAAGACAAGCAGTTTCTGTTCTGTTCAGTTCAATTTCTCAAGATACCAAGTTTCAAATGAAGGCTCGAAATGCCCTGCAAGACATGGCTACACACTCTTCTCCAGTTAAGCTCTGGCCTCCTGGTGTCCTCTAACGACTGATCATGGCACTGCCTTGAGATGCTTGCTTTGGTAGTTTCACATGTGTGGAAAGCCCCTCATCCCCATACACTTCTATTCCTTTCACTGTCTCTGCTTATGCACTACTCTGTCAGTGAGGCACACTGACTCCCTTACTCCAAATGACAGCTGCTTCTCCAGCATTCCTGGATCATCTCCCCATGCTCACTTTGGTTCCCATAATTCTGTCACTTTCTAACATGCTATCTAACCTACCTAAACATGTAAGGGCTGTCTATCTTTTCTATAGACTATACTCCAAGAGTTCAAAGATTTCTCTCTGTCCTGTCCACTGAAGAATCCCAAATGCTTCAAATTGTGCCTACTCATGTTACTCTGTTTTGACTAAATATCTTAGTACCCTCTCTTAATTGTTATATGATAGTAACTAAATGTTAGTGCTATATTGTTTGAAATATACAGATGAGAAACAACATTCTCACTGAAGAATCTACAAGGTGTCCTTTCTCTGTGTGTGAACCAGTGGGTTTTATTAGGGCTGCTCATAGGAATATATAGCTGAAGGGTTATTTGCAGGAGCACAGCACCTAACAGTGGCTATGAGCTACCCACTTTGTGCAGAGTACAGACAAACAAGAACAATACTGTAAATCTTACAGTAAGCTTTATTAGACAATTAGATGGGCTCCTTCTAAACTCTCAACCTTTAGAGCAGTGATTTCCAGCTAACAATCTCAACTCAAGTACATTGTTGAGCTGATATTCAGATTTGCAGCTAACACATCAATACACAAAGAGATCACGTAACAAGTTTTGAGCAAAGGCCGTTGAAAAATCTTCAACATGGTTTTGTTGTTGTTGATGTCATCATTATTTAGTAATATTTTTGCAGTGTGGAAAATATTGATGGACTAGCCAAGGACTCTACCGTGGAACAACAACCCCAGTCCAGTAAGTTCCTTCCCGGCAAAGACTTTCAGAATATTTCTAACAGATTTACAAGTTTTTCCAACTGAATTCTTTCTTGTGCAGGATTTATAAGAGTTGAGTATTTAGTATTATTTTCAGTGGTAGGACCAAGGCCTCGTACAGGCTAGGCCAGGCTATCCCTGAACTCTAGCTCTCTACTTTTCCTTTTGTTTTTTATTTATGACATAAGAGAGTCTCACTGGGTTGCCCAGGGTGAGCATAAATTCACACTACAGCCCATGCCACCCTGAACTTGTGACTTTTCCGTCAGCCCCAAAGCTGAAGTTATAGGTCTGTGACACCAGGCCTAGCAAAACTCTCTGACAACTTTTCAAGTGAAAAGGGGACTGATGGTTTACGGCTGTCAACCAGGAAATCTGCAGGTGATTTGATTATAGTAGAAATTTATAAGAAGTAACACTATGAAAGTATAGCAAGTCATTTGCAATAGGTTATTTCTAATTTCATGGAAAAAAAAAGAAACAGCAGGAAGAAAATAACCATATATTCTTTGTAAAATCTGAATACTAAAACTTCTAGCCACTCTCAAGATAACATTTTCCCTATCATACTGTGTGAGACTATTTCCAGAACCATTATTTTTCTTCGTATAAGAAATGCAAACTCAGGCTCTTCTGAAAAAACAAAGTGGCATTTAGTGATTTGGTAGCTATTTTGGCACAAGAACTAATATTAGGGCCTTACAGAGTATTCTATAATGATGATGATGAAATACCTCAATCCAAATCTATATGCCAAGGCTGATAGAAGAACAAGACTTCCTGCTGCTACAGAATTTCTACCATAAAGAGTAGAGGAAATGCTCTTTTCCTAGCAACCTACAGATTCAATGGACTCTCCATAAAAATTCCAGCAGCATACTTCTCAGAACTAGAAAAATCAATCCAGACATTCATAGAGAGGCACAAAAGACCACAAGTAGTTAAAGCAATCCTAAAAAGAAACAGCAGTGCTACAGCGATCATAATACTTGACTTCAAATTATATGATAGAATTATAGTAAGAAACCAGCATGCTCCGGGCACAAAATTGGACAAGCAAACCAAGAAGTCGATGGCCCAGAAATGAAGCAATGCAGCAATAGCTACAGCTACTTGGCTTCTGAGGAAACATACATGGTAAAAAGAGCCTCTTCAGCAAATGGAGCTGCTAAAACTGGATGTCTACATCTAAAACAATGTAAGCAGACCATATCTCTCTCTATGAAAAACAGCCAATTCAAAATGCGTAAGAACCCTTAATAGAAGACCAGGAACTCAGAAACTCCTAGAGAAAAACACAGAGAAATGCTTCAAGACATATTCCCAGGCTAAGACTTCCAGGAAAGGACTCCAACAGGTCAGGAAATAATAAGAAGAATTGACAAATGAGATCATACTAAATTAAAGAGCTTCTGTACAGTCAAGAAGATAATCTGCAGAGTGATGAGAAAAACTACAGGATGGGGATTTAGACAGAGTCGCTGTCTAGACTACATAAAGGGCTCAAAACTAACATAAAAATTTATCCAACTAAAAAGTAAGAAACATTACAAGTAGCCAACACATTTTTTGGGGGGAAACAAAGCTCTAATGTCCTAAAGCTTCAGAGAAATGTAAATCCAAACTATGCTGAATTCTATTTCACCCCATTCAGAATGGCTATCATCAGGAAAACTAAATACAACAAACACTGGTAAGGATGTGATGGGGAAGGAGAAGAAATCCTTGCCCGAAATAGGCAGTGATGAAAATCTGTCCACCTGCTATGATCAGTATGACATTTTCTCAAACAATTAAAAATGAACTACCATATGATTCAGCTATACCATTCCTGAGTGTATACTTGAAGGTATCTAAGTACATCGTGAGATGGCTGTGCTTTCATTCTCAGTACTGCACTACTCACAGCACAGGGAATCAGTTGGTGCCCATCACTGAATGAATGGGTTAAAAAGGCTGTATATATGTCATAAGACCAGCAATGAAGAAAAATGAAATTGTGCCATCTTCAGGGAAATAGAAGTAGAAAAGCAAATTTAGACTCAAAAGGACAAATATGATGCTTTTCTCACGTGCGTGCTCTCTCTCTGTATCTCTCTCTGACTCTGTCTCTCTGTCTCTCTCTGTATCTCTCTCTGTCTCTCTGTCTCTCTCTCTCTCTCTCTCTCTCTGTGTATGTGTATACATGCACATGTCTGTGTATGTATTAAAGGGAGAAGAGGGACAAAGGGGAGGAGCGAGCCTAAAGGAAGAGGGAGGTAGGCATAAAGAGGGTAGTAAGAGTGAAAGCAAAAGGCAAATGTACATTTTCTCTTATATGCAGAATCTAAGGTTTGGGTGTGGATGTGAAATGTTCTGTAGAGGCTCGTGTATCTGAGTGGCTGGCCTCAGTAGGTGGTGCTGTTTGGGGAGTTTGTAGAACCTTCAGAAAACAGAACTGGAAAGTTGTTCACTGGAGCCAAGGCTTGAGAGTTAGAGCACAACCCATTTCCAGCCAATCTCTCACTTCCTGGTCAGTCTCATGTAACAAGCAACTGTCCCCCCCCCCCCACACACACACACTGCTACAGACATGAGGCTGTCCCACCACCATATCTTCCCTGTCGTGATAGGCTGAATACCATGAACCGCCATAGTGATGAAAAGGTGCTCACTCATTAGACTTAGTCAGTGTATATAATAAATAAGACTAACTAAAATATTATGGATGTTTTAGTTAAGGTTTCTGTTGCTGTATCAAAACACCTTGACCAACAAATTGAGGAGGAAAGGGTTTATTGAGCTTACACTTCTATATTGCTGCTCATCAGAAGGAAGTCAGGACAGGAACTCAACCAGGGCAGGATCCTGGAGGCAGAAGCTGATGCAGAGGCTGTGGGGTGCTGCTCACTGTCTTGCTCCATATGGCTTGCTAAGCCCACTTTCTTATAGAACCCAGGACCACCAGCCCAAGGATGGCACAGCCCACACAGGGCTGGACCTACCCACATTAATCTCTAATTAAGAAAATGTCTTATAGCTAGATCTTACAGAGGCATTTTTTCAATTGAGGCTCCTTCCTCTCTGATGACTCTAGCTTGTGTCAAGTTGACGTAAAACCAGCCAGCACAATAGGCCAGTTAAATATAGACATAGCTCACACACACACACACACACACACACACACACACACACACACACACAAAACATAAAAGCAGAAGGAAGAAGACCATTTAAAAGGAGGAAGCAGAGCAGCAGGAGGTGAAAAGGTCAAGGCAGAAAACTCAGAGGATGGATATGGACAAAGTAACGGCACATGAATGTATACAACTCACAGTCCATTATTTTGTATACTAATAAAAACCACTTAAAATACAGAAAAAAATCTTTTTCTACAGGTTTAATTGGGGGAAACATGCTACTAGTTAAACAGTTTTAAGCCTCAAAAGACCCAAAGAAAATGACAATGATAGACAGGATAGAGAAAATAACAGTGTTAAAATATAATTCAACAAATATTCTCTGAGTATTCACTCTGAGCTGGGCAGTGTTCCACACGGTAAAGACTGAAATGGGATGAGAGGAGGGAAGATTTTGTTCTGATGGGGATGAGCGTCCACAGTCAGATGCGTTCCTACATAATGTCTGGTGCCAAGCCCTGTCCTAGCATTTTAAACTCTATTAGTTCGTTAAAACCACCGACAGCTCTCTGAAATGGTATCAGAGAGTTTATTATCAGAGAGGTTAAGAAATATGTTCAACATAGTAATTCTAGAACCTTGCTCCAAGACCCTGTTCCTATACACTTGTCACTGTCTGCTCATACGACAGCAAGCATCCACAAAAGAGCATGCTGGAAAGTCACTAACTGGAAGTTTAAGCAGAGAAGTAAAGTGCTATTTATTAAATATATAACCTGTCTGCTGTGTGCAGAGCAGCCTGTGGAAGGAATGAGGACAGTCTCTGTTGCTTATGAACAGGCAAACACACTAGCCCCACAGCCAAAACCTGAATATGGTGCTCCTCCTTTTACTACCTCTTGTGAAGATAGAGCTGTGGCACATGTAAATATCCACCCTTGGAGCAAAAGGCCGTGGACCAAGCTCTGACTCTAGTTCAGCAACTCCAGACGGTAGCTCACCCACCTCTCACCTCTCCACACCAAACCACCACCATGTAATTTCATTCTTTATGTCTACTCCATGCCCCTCCCTTTATCCAAACAATTCCTCAAAGTTCAGCTTTCTACTTGTTCATCAGATCAGAAGATTCCCATTCTCCATCACTTAGCAGAAATGTCAACACAACACATTTACATCACTAGCACTGAGTCCACATGGACCCTCAATGTGCCAAGAGAAGTGTGCTTGCCTGTAGGTATAGAGCCTGGACTGCAGATGCAATGGGTACCGCACCTCTGGATACTGACTGTCTAAGCAACAGTTTGACTACAGGAGCTAGAAGTTTCAGCTTCATTTCTCCTTTCTATGGCATAGGCTCTGTTTCCTTGGTGTATAAAATACTAATGGTACCTGGCTTAGAAGGGCTGGAGCAAAGATATGAGTAGATGGTGCAAGCCTGGAAACCACAGGAGTGAAATGTGTATTTGTAGAACTTTTCATCTATGTCAGCCTTCTTTCAAAGGGGTTGATTCTCATATGCAAAAGCACATTTCTTCAACCTCTTTCCCCATGTTTTCACATTTTAGTTTTTTTTTTATTTGGATTTGTGGTGTGTGTGTGTTCTCCTATATTTGGATATATAATCTGGAATCCAGAGGACAATGTGAGGTGTCAGCCTCAGGATCACTGAGACAAGGTCTCTTATTGGCCTGGAGCTCACCATTCAGGCTAGGCTAGCTGCCTAGTGAGACCCCGGGATTGTCCTGGCCTGTTGATCATCCAGCATTGGAGTTAGAAGCACACACTGCCACACTCACCAATTGGCTGGAATGGCTGAGCTGTGAGCTCAAGGAATCCTCATCTGCCTGCCCAGCACTGCGGGTTACAGGCATGTGCTACTGCCCCAACATCTTACAGAGGTTCTGGGGATCTGAACTCAGGTCCTCATGCTTGCATGCCAAGCACTTAACTGACTTAGCTTCTCCCTAGCCCCAAACTCTACTTTCTTAACCAACACTTGCCACAAGGCTGCACATCCAACACATGTGCTTGTATGTAACAGTAGTGTACAGTAAGCAGAAACTGCCACAAGCACACAGCTCTGTAGACCTGCCTGGTTCTTCAGTGGAAGTCACTCAATGCTTAATACATTTGAGTCTAGTTCTATTAGAACCACACAGAGGTACCCTCTTTTCTCTACACAAGGAACCCAGATCAAATTTCCCGCAGCATATGTGTAAAAAGCCACCAGAAATGACAATAATGGGTTCTGATTGCACATCCCTTTTCTTTACTGTATTTATTTAAAATAAACATAAAGCTTTCCAGACCTGGGAGCATAAGTCAGTTGAAGAGTGCTTACCTAGCACATAAGCCCAAGGATTGATCCGTAGAACCATAAATTAGGCACATTGTCACACATCTGTAAGCCCAGCACTCAGGAGGTAGAAGCAGGAGGATAATAAGTTCAAAGCCATCCTTGGCTATAGGAACTTCAAGGTCAGCTGCAATACATAAAATCTTGTCTATCTCTCTATCTCTCTATGTCTCTGTGTCTCTGTGTCCCTATCTCCTGTGTTGCCCACGAATAACCCTCTTTTGTTTTTAATTTTAATACTATCGTTACATCCATGGTCTCTGGAACACATCTCCACAAGTTCATCCACAGACCGTTTCCTTTGAAGAGAAATGTGCTTTAACACCTCATTCCCTGAAAGCAGAGCTTCAAATTTCATAAAAATAAACAAACAAACAAACAACTTTCTCTGGGTGCAGATAATCTAACCTGTTTTAGACTCAAAAGTTTTAGCGCTTTCAAAGCATTTGGGGAGAGAGAAACTGTACTTACCACACACAGTGAAGCAATCCACTCAAACCAGGGGGCTCCAGAAATTCAACAAGGGGACTGACTTCCTGTTTCCTACAGAAGTTTCCTGTCTTAATCCCTGCACTAGTCTCCTGCATCACGTTGTCAAGTACTAAACGTGACAAACACAGCACACAGCTCACTAGTCACCACCGGTAACCAATGGAGAGGACTACACTGAAGAACTTCTCCGAGAGAGGCAGAGAGAACACAAACCAACACTTGGACTAGGAAATCAGGTAGGCGTACAGACTTTTCCTATGTCTTACCTTTAACAATCCCCAAGAGTTCCTCTACGCCTTTGCTAGGAAGAATCCATCAGCTCCATCCCGGAACAGGAAGCAGCAAGAAGGTCACATTCTGCTTAAAAGCATTCACCTGGCCTAGCCACTTGGCAGCTTCATCACAACAGCAGTCAGAACCAAGGCCACCGCAGGCTTGCAGTCCTCAGGTGGTTCTGGGAGCCTGCCAGGTCCACTTCACTGATGCTCTGCCTCTCCCTGCTCCTCGGATGTTCTAGAAATGAAATACTAGGTAGAACTAGAGGTGACCTATACAGACCAGTCCTGTCCAGCTGAGAACAACACTGAGCTGCCCTGGCCACGCAAGTCTTGTTCTTGCCCAGGCATCCTAATTGAAAAAACCACATCACATTATGTCCCTTCTGCTGAGGCAGATGTGGCCCCTCCCTAGAAAGGGTACAGGATGTAATCGCCCCATCCTCCCCTCAGCTTCCTTCCTTTGCTTTTCCATGGGAGAATTCCAAGGAATGAGTGTACACACACACACACACACACACACACACACACACACACACACAGAGCAGACTGATAGAACAGAGAAGCTGCTGTCTGGAATCTCAAGTACACCACTCCTGTTCCTCAGCTGTGGCCATCCCTGAGGCTAGTGAATGAACTGGGAGCAGCCAGATCACTCCAGCATGGAATCTGTAGACTTATCATCTCAAAGGAGTAAAAAGGACTAAAGCCTTTGCAAACAATATACAGCTTTAACAAAAATCTCCAGTCATCAATTCAGAAGTTATCTTCTGACCTTACTTTTAATGCATAAATGGTTACAATAATCAATGTAGCTAGTACTCAGACTTATATCATTATATGTAATTGAAGTAGATAGACAATAAAATGATTCCTTGTAACTCTCTAGACATTCTTCCTGTTATTTTACCCTTTCTTTCTTCTGTATTAATCTCCTTCTCCCTTCTCCTTCCCTAGCTAAAGGCCCCATTTCTCTCATTTCCCCATTTCCCCCATCAAATCACTTCAACACTGCATTATCTCTACCACTCCCCTCCTATGACCACATTCTGCTTTCCTGGTTCCTGTAGTTACACCAGGTTATGTACTCACATCTGAAGATTTGGGGCTCTCTTGGTCAGGGCTACTTCTCTCAATATTATCTCTTCTAGGCCCATTCATTTACCTGAATTTTCATTATTTCATTTTTCTCTGTAGCTGACTATTATCCCAGCGTGTATACGCTCCACATTTTCCATCAATTGAAGGACCTTCAGTTTGTTTCCATTTCCTACTTTAGTGAACAGAGCAGCAATGAACATGCCTGAGCAAGTGTCTGTGGAGTAGGGTGTCCAGTCCTTTCTCTGTGCATATGCTGAGGAGTGGTATAGATGGATCTCTCTCTCTCTCTCTCTCTCTCTCTCTCTCTCTCTCTCTCTCTCTCTCTCTTTCTCCCTCTCTCTCTTTCTCTCTCTCTCTCCCCTCCTCTTCTCTCTCACTCTCTCTTCCCCCCTCTCTCTGTCTCTCTGTCTCTCTCTCCTCCCCTCCTCTCTGTCTCTCTCTGTCTCTCTCCTCTCTCTCTCTCTTTCTCTATCTCTCTCTCCTCCCCCCCTCTGTCTCTCTCTCATCCCCCCTCCCCGTTATCTCTTCCTCTCTGTGTATGTGTCTGACTCTCCCACTTCTTTGTCTATCAGTCTGTCTCTGTCTCCCTCTCCCCCATTTTGAGTTGTTGGTCAGGACTGTCCAAGAGACTACCAAAACAGTACAGGCTGTTTCTGTTATACTCAGTTGCCTCCAAGAGGCTGAAAACACTGTGAACTTCAGACACAAAACCTGGAGAGCCTAGATGGATCTGACCTGAAAGCATCCCACCTGAAGACTAGCTTTTGTGATAATAGAAGGGAGCATGAAAGCATCCAAGAAAGGGAAGGAACCAAGTGTCCTACCTAGCTATTATCCCTATGAACTAAAGCAATGATTAGCTCAGCACAATAGCCCAAAGGTTGACATAATGGTGCATACACCTTGGCAGTAACCAGTAGCTTTCTAATTGGAAGGGCAACTCAACAAGAAGAAAATCATTTCTGGTCCTGGAAACCTAGCCAACTACTGAGAGCTAGCCTTGGATAAAGGAGGAGAATACACTTTATTAACCAAAATAATTTCTAACTCTAAATATTTATCCTTATACCTACAGATAAGTATAGATCTCACCCTTCATCAAAGAAACATTTCCTTGTAGCAGACAGATATCACGGAAAACCACAACTGATTAAAATACAGAAAGGGAACTGAAACCAAATCCCCCACCTAAACCTCAGGAATCACTTCAGAAGAGAGGACAAAAAGATAGCATGAGCCAGAAGATCAGGAAGTGTACTGTCAGAATTCATCTCCTGGAAATATTGGGAACTACACATATGAAGTCTCACCAGCATGGCTGCCTCCATAGTACCTGAAGGACAATGACACCAGTGGGCATGCTAATGTGGGTGGGCTAAAGCTCACGGAACTTCAACATTAGACAAAAACTACAAACAGTTAGGGCATGCTGAGAGCAAGAGAAATGGTCGTTCCCAGAGCACACCAACTGGTTACCTACAACCAAATGGCCAGCACTGAAAAATACATACATGTAACATATTCAGACTGAGCAGACTGTAGTTTTATATTTAGGAATACACACACACACACACACACACACACCCCATTTAAAGAATTGGAGACTATGAATTTGAAAGAGTGTATGGGAAAGGTTGGACAGAGGAAAGGCAGAAAATTTCAAAAATAAAAATATACAGCTTATACCTTTGTCTCTCTTTTTGAAGATTTATGTATTTATTTTATGTATGTGAGTACACTGTCACTGTCTTTAGACACTTGAGAAGAGGGTATCAGATCCCACTATAGATGGCTGTGAGCCACCATGTGATTGCTGAGAATTGAATTCAGGACCTCTGGAAGAACAGTTAGTGTTCTTAACCACTGAGCCATCTCATCAGCTCCCCTGCCTTAAACTCAAAAGAGTTAGAGAGTGAATACCCAATTCAGGCTCATTTGCATTTCAAGTAGAAAAGAGCTCTGTGAAGCTACTAGCGCATCTGTACCAGACTCTGCAATTATTAACTGCTTGCTGAATGCAATCTAAGACTACAAAGCCTTTCCAGCACATGCAGGTAAATGAGGTGATGTCTTAGGGTATGTGGTGAGTTTCCTGTGGAAGGAGGTAGACAGCATGTCAGCTCTCCCTTACAGCTGGAATCTGCATTTTCTTCTGTGTTGTTCCTTTGATCCCAATACCCACTTCCTGGATACTCTGAGAAGCCACTGAGCTATGCTGGTTCCAATGCTAGCCATAGTTGACAAACCCAGTGGTACAGATCAGCATGCTTTACCTGAGTGTCTGGGGAAACAGTAGCAAATACATGTAGAGTGCCTGCTATGTGCCAGTAACATAAAGGCTTTGCTTTTAAAATGGTCTCTGGCACACAACTGCATTCCCAGCACTGAAGAGGCTGAGACACAGGCAGCTCAAGTTTGAGGCTAGCCAGAGCTCAAATAGTATCTAGATTGTCTGTAAACAAACAAACAAACAAACAAACAAACAAACTCAACATTCTGATGAGTGCTATCACAGTGCTCTAAGGATGAAGTCAGTAGGAAGGTTAGACCCATGAACAGAGGAAGAGACTGCAGAGGATGGTTCATGTTCAACATGATTTGAACCCAGATCTAAACAATAATCAAAGCCAAGTGCTTGTACATTATTCTGCCTCCATGAAATAATACTCCTGAAAATTGCAGCATCCTCACTAACCTGCCCGTGGGGTCATCACGGCCTCGGTCACCATTAGATAAGTAAATAGACCCAGGAAATACTAATTAGAATCAAAGATGACTGTAGCCAGTTAACAACAGACTTAATAACAGAGTCTCTGATCTTATTCTCAGTGAAAAATAGTTCAAAACCTTGAGTTCTTGGCTCTTCTCTAGTGATATAGCAGCAGATTTCCCTGGGTTACGAGGAGGCTCACAGTACAGGATTAGGTCTCCAGGCTTGAGCCTTATACATACATATGATACCTCAACTGACTCCCAAATTCTGGTCCATCCATGTCTTAACAGCATCCACAGGCTATTTTCCTTTATAAAGGATCCTACTTGCCCCTAGCACAAGCTACTATCACAATGGACTTAAAATTTACTATACACTCACATAGAGTACTGCATATAGAGCAGGAGCTAAATTCCCAATTAAGAAGAGCTTTAAAGTATGGGATATGGGAAGACAGTAAGTGTTGGAGCATAGGAATCACACCAACATATGGACACAATTGTTTCACAAAGAGGGAACTTTAAAAACACAGGTAATTTAGACATGACACCTCCTCCATCACAGCAAACAAATGTATTGAGAATGTACAGCCAGTATCAGACCCCAGAACCTTCCTATCCTATTTCTTTCTCCAGCCTACAGTTGTTTATGAGGAAAGCCAGCAAAATCAATAACAGCATTAAAATGGGGAAGGCGCATTCATATATTACCATTGTGTTTTCATTACTATGATAAAATGACTTTGTGTGGTACTAGGCATGGACAGATACTGTGGTCCAAACAGAGTTCCTCTTGTAGAGGATGGACATTAAATATGCAATTATATATAAAATGAGGGTACACTCTATACAGGCAAAAGAGAAGGCCTGAAGAGTGAGCTGCTGCACAGAAGACCTGATCCATGGCTCACTCAGCCGAGCCCTGAATGATGCTGACAAGCAGTTGGTTTGGAGGAGAGAAAAGGGAGGTGATTCCTTCGTGGAAGGGCACGGCAGAGGTCAGTGCTGTGCGTTTCAGTATTGCAGAGGATCAGAATGAACAGAGCACAGAGGTGGGAGTGGGTGGAGGAGGTTGGAGGGTAAGGGGGTAGGGGTTGAAGTATGGGAGGCGGAGGGTGGCTGGAGGGCACAGGGAGAGAAGTTGAAGGCTCAGGACTAAAGAATGGAAACCCATCCTTTCCTCCAGCTCCACCAGGTCATTTCCTGAAACCTCAATTGATTATTTTTAGAGTCCCTAGTATTCAAGTCTATTGATTCCAAGGGATGCCTGAGGGAAGCACTATGGTTTGTGGCTGTTGAATGGATTAATCTTAGAAAATTAAAGATACAATTTAACTAAAGTAGCTTATTCCCCAAAGCTCGAAGAATGCTTATTGGCAGTAAAGCAGCGAAATAAGAGATACAATCTTCAGGTCACAATACAACCTGACAACCAAGTCCAGCTGTTTCTCCATGGCTGGCTACTTCTATGCTGCCACCACAAAAAAACCAGCATCAAGGTTCGCACATCAGGAAGGGGCAACTCTCTTCCAGAAAGGGCTTTAGGAATCTCGCTTGTGTTTATGAGCCCCACACACCTATAGTCTGACCTCACCAGTACCCACTACTGGAGCCACTACTTAACAGGCCTGCCTCTGCTGCAGTTCTGATTGGGAGCTTTTCACTCTGCCCTTGCGCTTGGGAAGCAACCAGACAAACACTCATTGCATGCTCACTGTTTTCAGATTCCCAAATCTCCCAAAGGAAACACATTTCTACATGAATCAGAAAGTTGTCTTTAACGTACATAAAAGTCAGATGCCCGATTTTTCTTTTTTTAAAAAAAAATACAGGGCTTCAAATCTAACCCCAAGTTGATATACATATATGAAATACATTTTTACAATTTAGCTTAGGAAGTGGCAAGCAACCAAATTCAATAAAAAGGAATGGTCATTAAGAACTCACCACAGGCAAGGTTAGTATTACACAGACAGCCCTCCTGTAGCTCTTAAAGTAGCTCTCCAGACAGCCACACTCGTGTCTCAACTGACAAAGAGACAGAGGTGGTCTGTGCCAGGATTTTGGCTAGTTTGACATTCATCTAGGTCTCATGCATGTAACCACAGCTGGGGCAACTTCACAATTTGCAACAGCCATGTCTTGTCCAGAGGACAGTACTTTACAACACTCCTCTCATCCTTCAGCTCTTAAATTCGTTCTGCCTTCTCTTCCTTGATGTTCTGAGGTTTGGTGGTGACGGTGGTGGTGGTGTATGTGTGTATGTGTATATATGCATATATGTATGTATATGAATGTATGTATGTATGGTATTGTTTATGTGTATGCACGTGTGTATGTGTGTGTGTGTGCGCGCACGCGCTGTGGCGGTTAATACAGATGTCTTGCTTTGGATTGAGCACTCAATCTCTTTATGATCAGCACTCTGGCCAATTACAAATCTCTTCAAAAATTGACTGACTGCTGTCAATTTTGGTGTGGAGGTAAGAAAAAACTTCCAACCTTGATTAAGGAAGTTACGCTGTTTTTTTATTCCAAATATAATATTATTACAAGTCAGGATGGACATTGACATCGATTTTAGGAACGTAAAAATCTGCAATTAAAATGAAACCAATGAAGAACAATGTAAATCATTTTACTTGAATATATTCCCTTGATCCACAAATGGAAATACTATCTTTTTCCAATGATGCTTTACATATGATTGAGACTGTAGTTAGCTCAAGAATACATCTGACAGATGTCCTGCTAAAAGCATGCATCAGGAAACTCCAACATATTTGCATTAATGAACATTTTCAGAATTGGCATTAGAATTTAGCATAGTATACTATGAGTCAGAGTGAAACATGCCATGCAGATTTTTACTCCCTGAAAGAATAGCTTTCAAATTTGACTGCACATGAGTTACAATCACCTGGGACTCTTGTTTAAAATTCAGATTTCAAGAATAAAACCATAGAAATTCTGACATATTAATTAAAGGGTAGATAAAATGAATCTGTGTTCTCAATAACAAATCCATGCAATTCTGATACAGGCAATTCTTTTTTTTTTTTTTCAATATATAAGTCCTTTATTGCCCAAACTGTACTTGTGATCAGGATCTTGTTTCTGGAGCTAGGAATCTGAGGCCTCACTCGTCAGCCTGCTGCACGGTTCCCTTCTCAGACACATAGATGCCATCCAAAAACTTTCTGATATCTTTGTTTTTAACTGTTGTAGCTTGCTGAATCAGAGCCGCTGAATTTGAAACAAGCTCAATATCATTTCCTTCAAGGATTAATTCATCCTTCTGGGCTTGGGAGACAGAACAAGCAACACCTGTCCTCATCCGAACCCTGCGGATGTATTTTTCACCCAAGAAGTTTCGGATTTCAACCAAAGACCCATTTTCCTGAATAACGATGTTGATGGGAAAGTGAGCGTACACAGACCTCATCTTGTAACGGAAGCCCAGTGTAACACCCTTGATCATGTTCTGAACATGACTGCAGATGGTTCTGACAGTGGCCAGTTCCTTTCTGTTACCCCACCACTTGTCAACCCGGAGCCTTTTCTTTTTCTTTCCAAGAAGACTCAGCTCTACGTTGATGTGATTGAAGTCCCTCCGCAGAGTTCCCCTGGGGCCCTTCACAATGACGGTGCGCTCCTTCAGAGTGATGTCGACATTTTCCGGAATGTCGACAGTCTGATTGCTGAGAATGGTCTTCATCCTCGCAGTAGATGGGGCAAAGAGGTACAGGCAATTCTTAAGCCATCGTTTGAAAGATTGATCAACAGTGTCAAAAGTTAGGTGCAGACATATTCTTTATAATTCTTGCTTCTGCTCAGTAGCTGGCACAGAGGTCCATGCAGTTTCTACTTCTGCTATAAAAATGTTGCCAAGAAAAACTTTTTTCATGTCCAAGTTAAACATGGTGTTTATAAAAGGTGTAATGGGGGAACCCTGGGAGTATGAGTCTGTCCACACAGTGGATAATGTCACAATAATAACTACCACACCCCAGCTGCCAGGGCCTTTAACAAGGAAGACTGAAAGAGATTTCCCCCAATATCATTGTGTCTCTTATTAGAAAAAGAATAAAGTCAATCTTTACACATCCAAATTTGTTCTTATAAGATATAAATGAATATACTAAATTTGTCCATTACATTTCCTTAATATTTGTTTAATTTAACATGAGACATTTCCACCCTGTAGTTTTGTGACTAAGAGCTTTCTGACAGCTTGTGAGGATAGCTCCAGTTGTTTTTCTGAATTAGACACCTTAGACAAATGATTAAATTTCCAAAGTTTTGGTCCTCTTGTCTGAAAAGGTGGGACAGCAACAACACAAAGCTAGTTCCATTTTGAAGGATTGTAAAATAACACCAAGCAGCAAGGAGCCAGGTGCAACCCAGCATCACCTGTGTTAGTGTCCCTGGCAGGGTCAGTAGGAAAGACTAAACCACTGATGAAAAATCTGAAGAAGCTTTCAGAATTTTCTCATTACAACAAATACACCAAGCAGAGCAGAAGCAGCTCACTCAGAGTGCAGCTGGTCAGAGGGAGTGAGCTCTGGAGTCCCCTGAAGCCTCATGTGAATAGACTCTGTTCAAATTTTCATTAAAACTGAAGCAATGTCTTTGGAAGAGAAGACTTGCCTATTTTCAATTAACTAAAGGAATTGTGCTAATTTCTTCAGTTTATTATACACACTCATTTCATAATCATTTTGGGAAAGGTTAAATATAGCAAATAAAACTGAAATTGTAGGACATCTTTGTAAGAGTAGATGGCATCCATCCAAGATGCCTTTCCTGGAACAAACTGTAACAACTTGGTTCCTTTCCGCCCTTCCCTAACAAGCTATATTTAAGAGTCTGTAAGTATTTTCATTATAAAATACCCTCACTATGATTCGTGATTTTACCTTCTAGCCTGCTTCAGAGTTTCTATATAAACATCTCAATCAAATGTTTGAAAAAAAAAGCAAGTTTACTAATTTAAAACCTTTTTTTATTAAAAGAAAAAAAATAAGAATACAAAAAGACAAAGCCAGAAGTGGCAGGAAGGTAATGACTCTGTTACACATGAAGAAAATTGTTATGATTTAATAAACAAAGTCAGATGCATGAAAATGCTAAAACTATTCTTAAGACACTTCCTTTTTATGGCTTTTCACATTGGCCTCTAAAACTCTGCAACTCATTAAAACACATGAAATATTTTTAACTTATGAACTTAGAGCAACTTAAAACACATACGGCCACTCGCCAAGGACAGCAACTTTACTTAGTCACCATGCAGAACTTAGACACTGAAGGGAATAACTAATAAGCTTGAAAATATTACATGCAAAATGGATGAGAAACTTACAGTGTGCACATTAACTTAAATCAGCCTAAGTTATCACAAACAACTGGAGAGCCAAGGGCCTGGAGAATGGCTCAGTGGGTGAAGGCACTGGTGTCAAGCCTGATGACCTGAGTTCAATCATCAGGACCTACATGGCTTAAGGAGAGAAAAGACTCCTGAAAGTTGTCCTCTGACAACCACATGCAGTACATGTGTACCCATAAACCCACACACATACAGAGTAAATAAATGTCACCTTTTAAAATTAAAAAAAAAATCAAATAATAAGACAGGCAGAGAATCTTATCATAATAACAGAAACAAAACTAAGGCACAATAAACATGCAGGTGATTTATTAAAATATAGCTCAACTAGGCTAAAACAGTGGCTGTGCAAGGTCAGTTTCCTTTTCTTAACTAGTTATTTCAAATTAGTCCAATGAAAACTAGCCAGATTGAAAGGTGTATGCATAAGCATCTACTAAATATGATCTATTTGATGTAAGATACAATGTTAGAACAGGAAGAACATATATATGAATGTGAACTTGCCAGCCACAGAACCATGAGTGCTATTTTCCTGTTGCTTACAAATTAGTTAGTCTAAGTTACTGTCTTACAGCAATTCAAGCAGCCTGAGAGGTGGTTATCTCTGGAACAAAATACCAAATTTTAAAACTTGTCAAAGTCACTTCTCTGAGAAAATATCTATTCCTATTGCTGTAGCCTTGGACACAGATATAGATGCAGATATAAATATAGATATAGAATGTGGGAAAAATGCCACGGCGGTGTCCCAGAGGCTTTCTACGCGGTGGGTCCCACATACAGGAGAAAGGTCTGGAGTTCCAGAGGCTGGAGGCATTGGTGACGGCAGGCCCCAAAGATATGAGAATGTCCATAGGTCCAAAAGGGTTTATTTTCATGGCGGGTGGTAGATGGTCTGGATGTACCCCCCTGAAACTCAGGGCAGACCTGAGTTAAATAGGGAGGGAGAAAGGGGGAGGATCTGGGGAAGAATGATTAATTGGCTCCGCCCTCTGGCCTTCATTAGTATGTAAATCTCTCTAAGGCCTGAGGCCTGTAGTCACACCCTCTACCTGTGCACTTTGGGAGGGGCTGTAATGACCTACATGACTGAAGAATGTAGGTCTATGGAAACTAGACTGTGTGTCAGGACTGTGGGTTCTGGGGACGTCGCCAAACACCTGCTGTTTCTCCCTTAGAGTCTCAGGGTTCCAGGCCCATGCCCAGCCAAGAACCAAGATACTCTTACACAGTTCCACAATAGAAATAATCTCCAAGAGTTACATGGACTCTCATTGTCTCATTTCAGCATTAAATTAATGGTAGAGAAGGCATTGCTCAGGCCTGCGTGGTTGCACAAGGGAAGAACATGAATGACAGCATTTGTCTGCCTTACTTCGACTGTGGACTGTGGAACTATCATTAGTAACTTATTTCACTGAAGAGCAGCGGTAAGGTTTATCAACGTCAAGGTCTCAATCCACCTAAATAAGGCTTATCAGCTTTGTCATCAATAAACATTTCAATATAATTTTGTTATAATTACACAAAAATATTTAATCAAGACCAGTTTCTTGATTTTTCCATATCTTTGTTTAAGGACGTGGTGCGACACTGCCATGCATTGCTTAATGTTCTTTATAACTGCTATTAACTCAGAAACTAATCCTGCAGGTTGGAGATGCCCACAGCAGGCACACTGATAGTTAACAGTAGAGCCCGTATTCAATTCTGATCTCTGACCTCAGCATGTATCACCTGCTACCTTATGCTACCCTATATTTACTTATAGGCCTCCAACCTGCAGCTTTCTCTTTCCTCTTAATAGTTGTATGGCATCCAACTCTATGTATGATTTCTCAGTATGTAGGAATGGAAGCTTCAAAGAAGATGTCAAATCCTCCACATACCACAACAAAATGTGATCGTTTTCTAAGCTTTTAGAGAGAAAACAGTACTGTCGGACGTGTGCAGTTCTCAGGTGCAAGAACTTTGGTCCACACCTGCCTTTTCCTTGAGTTAACTTTTGTTGACAAGGAAAACAAGCACTAGGGGCTGGGCTGCTTGCACTGTGAGGAACACCCTATGACACAAGAGCAGAATATAAACCTACAGGACAACCTTTAAAAGCATCCAGAAAACCACAGCTTCTAGAATCTGAAACATGAATATCCTGTGTTGGTCAATAATAGGTTGTGACTGATGTGCAGGCTCCCGTGGATTAGCCATTTGATGGACCATGCAGGGCAAATTCTTCATCCATATCTGGTTTCTCTCTCCATCAGGCACAGTCACCGGACACTAATAATTGGAGACTATTTCATGCATGAAATTAACTGTTGCATTTTAGAACTGTCTTGTCGCAGGCAGATAGATGTGCCAGCAAGTAGCCTTTATAGAGTTATTTCCTTAGTGCATCAGTTTCTAAAGTACATTTTTAGAAACTCCAATCTGTGTCCTACTTAGAAGTTCATAACCTGCACCAGAGCATATCAAAGCCCTAGAAGCCTTCAGACTTGCATGGAGTCTTTCACTGATTGGCCAAGGGAACCATTTCTAACAGAATGGCCTGGAAAACATACCTGGAGAGCATGAGTTAATGAATACCCACTGTTTCCCAAACATCTCTGAAAGATGTTTGATCTTAACAACCATGGATAGAATCAAAAGGGTTGTTTTAGTTAGGGTTTCCATTGCTGTGAAGAGACAACAAGATCTGACCAAGGGAACTCTTTTTTTAAAATTAATTAATTTTATGTATATGAGTGCCTGTGTTGAGACACACAGAAGAGGACATCAGATCCCATCACATATGGTTGTGAGCCATCGTGTAGTTGCTGGGAATTGAACTCAGAACATCTGGAAGAACAGTCAATGCTCTTAACTGATGGGCCATCTCTCCAGCCTCAACAAATGCAACTCTTACAAAGACAAACATTTGACTGGGGCAGGGCTATAGCTTCAGAGGTTTAGTCCATTATCATCCTGGCAGAAAGCATGGCAATGTGCAGGTAGACATGGTGCTGGAGGAGCTAAGAGTTCTATGTTTTGATCCAAAAACAGCCAAGAGGAGACTATCTTCCACAGGCAACCAACCAGGAGGAGGCTCTCTTCTGTACTGGGCAGAGCTTGAGCATAGGGATCTCAAAGCCCACCCCCACAGTGACATACTTCCTCCAACAAGGCCACGCCTACTAATGGTGCTACTCCTCATGGGCCAAGCATCCAAATACATGAATGTATGGTAGCCAAACCCAGTCAAACTACCACAAAGATAGACCAAGATGACCAATAATGAAAGTTTTAAAGGGAGCCTAGTTCTTGCATCTTCCAGGGAAACTATGTCTTCTAGGAAAACTAGAGAGAGCCTACTTATCACAAGTTTCTTAAAGAGCAAGAAGTCCGAAATAGTTCTGCTTTAAAGGTTTCTGACTAACTATCTAAGTCATGAACCTCTGTCCCTTGAGACCATACAGATGCCAGCTCAGGAACTTTATATCTCCCCAAACACTGACTAAGCTGGGCCTTTCTAAGGATTACACTGCTCATGCTAAACTCGGTAGCATTCTGATTTTTCATGACTCTGTTAAGAGTTAGGACTCAGAGTAATACTAGTTAATATTTTCTCAGTATTAGGTACTGTGGGAAGTACTACCAAGGTGCACAGTTACTCTATCACATTAGCTCATAATTTTCCCAATGGCTCTCTGAGTAAATTTCATCATATCATCTAGTTTATTTGTGCAGTATCTGAATCTACAGTAGCTTGCTCACAGTCATAGGAGAAAGGCCAAGTCAAACTCACAGCCAGGCCACGTCTTTGGAGTCTCTACCCTTCACCTGCAGCTTTCTGAGTTAAAGACCTGAGAATCCTGCAAACTTTTTAGGGTGGCTTCAAATGATGTCAACTCCATCATTTAATTCTCAGGGGAGTACAATTTTAATATTCTTGCCAGTATTCCTTTTCAGTCCCCGAATTATCTCATGAGTTCACAGCAGCCTCTTGATCACATCTGAAACTGAGCAACAGAAGTCTCTGTGTGAAATATTAAATGTGGTAGGCAACCCTGGCAAGGCAACCAGTCTGCCCTGTATCTTGTTCTTCTCATCTGCAAAGCAGAAACTATACTAGTTCATAGCGTGGAACAGGGAGTGCAGTGAATGTTCTCTTAGCTTCCTAGGTGGAGATAACCCATCTACAACCTTCTTGTTCAATAATGCAGCATTTTCCTGTTTAAAGTCTAACACACACCTTTACATGACCTGCCACCACAAGAAAAAAGATGTAAGGGCTTTACAACAAACACAAATGTTTTTATTTGTGATACGAATGGGTTAAGTACTGTCTTAGTCAGTGTCCTATTGCTGTGAAGAGACATCACGATGATGACAACTCTTGTAAAGGAAAACATTTGATTGGGACTGGCTCAAAAGTGTCAGAAGTTTAGTCCATTATCATCATGGTAGGACCATTCTCCAGACATGGTGCTGGAGAAGTTGCTAAGAGTTCTATGCCTGGATCAACAGGCAGCAAGAGAGACACAGATATTTGGCCTGGCTTGAGCATTTAAAACCCAAAGTACACCCCGTTGACACACCTATTCTAACAAGGCCACACCTACTCCAACAAGGCCACACCTCCTAATCTCTCTCAATTAGCACCACTCCCTAATAACCAAGCATTCAACTATATGAGCCTATGGGAGCCATTGGTATTCAAATCTCCATAAGTATTTACACACAAGAGTGTTTTCCTAGTTGGGCTTCACATTTGGTCTGGAAACCCCTCTATATGATAGCTTGATTTCTTTGTTAAGTTATTGCCTCGTACTCATTGGCTTTGATGCTGTTTATCCTGCCCCTCCCCTTCACACCTATTCACCCTGCTCTCTATCCTGGGAAAGTGATTTGTGTGAACATCATCAACAGGGAGCAGCACAAAAAGATAAAAAGTGGGACAAGAGGGAGAGAAAGAGAGAGACACAGAGAGACACAGAGAAAGACAGAGAGAGAGAAAGAGAGAGGGAGAGAAGAAAGGAGAGAGAGGAGAGAGGGAGAAGGAAGAGGAGGAGGAGGAGGAGGAGGAGGAGGAGGAGGAGGAAGAGGAGGAGAGACAGAGACAGAAACAGAGACACAGAGAGAGACAGAGAGAGAGAGACAGAAACAGAGACACAGAGAGAGACAGAGAGAGAGAGAGAGAGAGAGAGAGAGAGAGAGTATTGGGGGTTACTAAGTGATATTTTTCGTCATCTCTTGCTCATTCTGAGAACTGCTAATTGACTATAAGACTCTTCCCAGAGCAAGGCCTCAACCATTCTGCACTTAGCATTCTAGGTGTTTCTAGTGTTCACCTCATGCAAGCATGTGATAAGAAATGTAAAAAAGAAAGTTTTTTGTGTCAGTGCAAGCACAGAAGCATACGAGAAGTGCTTAGGTCTCAGCTGTAAGCGGCTAAGTCAGAGATTAATGAAGGAAGACTCTGTCTGCTTTGTCAGTGAAATGTATTCCATCTTCTAAAACACCGAAATAATAGTTTGTGAATCTCAGAAGTAGGAGAAGGTAATGGGAGAAATTAGTCATTCTCCTTAACAAAATAGAAAATATGAAAAATGCCAAGTGCTACAGCTATGTCTCAGAGATACTGCCGGCAACCATGACAGGAACGCAGGGTGCAAGTCAACACAGAAACAAGTTTGTAAATAGATGCAGAAAACAGTAATGTGAGAACATCACTCTCTGGCCACAAAACTTTCCTGTACCTAGAAAATGATCCGAGAAAAGGGTGGAATTTTTTTTTTATTTCTCTGATTAGCTAAGGCACAAAATAAATCTGTTAGACAAAGGGAAAATAACATATCCTAACTCTTCAGTTCTACAACAATGTGCTTCCTACCGTCTCTTTTTCTGAACTCTAAACTGATAAGCTTCATCATTTCTAGCATGCATAGAAACAGAAAGATGGTGATCCACCCAATACACCAAAAATGGGAGTTAGTATATTGGAAAACACAGTCAGAGGCAGAGCTAGGTGAAAACTATCATGTCAACACTGAAGATACCCTGATCCCTCTTTTGAGAGAAAATGGAATTTGACATTCATTGGGATAGTCTGTGAACAAGGAGGTGCTTGGAAAATGAGATTATCAATGCAGAAGAGACTGAAGCTGGTGCTACCTCAGCCTACTTCGAGACACTGTCTCAAAGCACCATGGTGACATACAAACAGCACACATTTCCCAGAGTTCTGAAGATAGGAAGTCCAAGATCAGAGAAGCTGTGAATTAGTGTCTATTGAGGACTATACTCTCACAGACAGCATCTTCTCATCCTCAAGCTAGAAGTGGAAAACAAGTTCCCTGAGATTGCTTTTATAAGGGCCATATCTCATTCATCAGGATCCTATGACCTAACAACATTCCCCCAACATATACTAATACCACCATCTTGAGGGGGGCGGTGTCAGGACTTGAACACATTAGAACAGTGCAATCACAAGAACACTCAGATCACAGCAGAAAATGCAGGCAATCCACTAATCCCTTATGAGGAGCCACAATATATAAAGAATTCCTACAACTCAACAACCAAATAAATAAAAATCCACCAGGTTAAAAAAATGAGCAAAGAATGTGAATAAAAATTTCTTCAAAGCTGACATATAAATAACCAACAAGCACATTAAAAGATGGTCAACATAGCTAATTGTTAGAAGAAATATGCAAATCAAAAATCACAATGATACCATAGCTAGCACATGCTAAATACACAATGCATGGCAACAAGCTACCTCTCCAGCTATCTTTTTACTTTTTAATTTGAGGCAGAGGCTTACTAAGCTGCCCAAGCTGGCTTTGAGCTCACATTATAGCCAAACAGGCTTTGAACTTGAAATCTTAATATCTTATTCTCCAGAATATCTAGGACTACTGGTTGCATTACCTGGCCTCACTAGGAGAGTTATAAATTAAAAACAGAAAAATAACAAGCGTTGATGAAAATGAACAGTGGTACAGCTACTGGAAAAGGCTAATGATTAAATGATGGGATTAAATAAACATATTTAATCACTGGGCAAAATGCTATACGTTTCTATAGATCTTTGCAAAAGCAATGATATTCTCACAGGTATGAATAAATGGTTTCAGGATTGGTAGAGTGCATTGCCGTGAGACTTCCCAACAGCTATGGAGAAAGAAAAAGAAGAAATATCCTATTATCTCTCTTTTCCAACCCTCAAAAAATTCACTAAACTCTAAAGCCCTGTAAGAATTTCTATTGTTATCTAAACACGTTTACTACTTCCTAATCATTTCCCCGTCTGCAATATGACTCCTGGGGTACCCTGTCCCCAAAGCTTGTCCCAGGGGAGAAAAAGTCATGCAGATACAGTAATTCAAAACTCTGAGGAAAAATGAACTTACACAGAGTTCAAACTGAGTGTGGTGGGTCACACCTGTAGTCCGAGGATGTAGGAGGTTGAGGCAGGAGGATTGTGTGAGTTGGAAGCCAAAACAAATGACTTAATGAGTTTATAGGCTACAGAGTGAGACCTTGTCTCAAGGAAAAGAAGAGAAAAGAAAGCTGAAATGGAAAGAATGTTCACAATGGCCATGTAAAATCAAGTGCTCTGTTACCCTAACACCAACGATACACTGGTTCCCCCAGGTCTACCTTTAACTTTGAATCACAAACTGCATGTACATTTTTCCAGTCCTAGAGTTTCTCTCAGTCTCTATGTCTCAAGTGAGGTAAGCGCATTCCAGAAACACATAGAAGTATCCTATTCCCCATGCCCATCTATACCTATCAGAGATAAAAAGCACATTCTTGTTGGCTACTATTTTCCCCAAAGGTTGGAAGAGGGAGATATTCCAAATAACATCAAGTAATTTAATTGATGTTTTTAGAACAGCATTACTATGAGAAAACAGAGAGGTTAAGTAGCTTTGCTTGAGCTAAACTTCTGTAGAACAACATAACATACTCCCCAACTTCCTCAGTCATAGTATTTTGGTAGAAAACTCCAAGAAGCACTATTTTAAGTATTCTATAAAACTGGAATGAAGTGCCATCTAAGAAATCAGTTGCTGTCAATCAAGTGCTTCCTGTAAGTCAAGCATGGCACAAGGTGGTTTTCAGATACTCTTCACTCCTTTCTGTAGTCTCGCTGGGTAACATAAAACAGAGGACAACATTGTGAATCAAGTTCAAGCAGGCAGTCAATGACAGAGGCGGAGTCAATGTGAGCCAGTCTGAACATCATACATTTTCTTTCTAGCCAGAATCTAGTAGGACAGACATGCTAGGCCTCCTAGGCCTAACTCATTTCAAATTGGTAGCAAACAGTAGCATAGTTTTGAACAAAGGGCACGATGGCTGCCTACCACTGCCATGTCTGCTGGCATTTTCTAGCCAGGAGAAACTACACTGAGTGTTGCCAAACTCAACTTTTAACACAAGAAAATATATTCTGGATTTAAATAACCACCTCTGGTTAGTGAGAAGATCCTAAGGTAACAGCAATTATATAACAAGTAATAGAGTTGCAAGACTGGCTAACAGATGGGTACATTCTAAACAAGAAAATATAGCAAATGGTGGCAGTATGAAGCGTCTGCCTTATTGGAAAACAGCAGGCCCTTCTGCAGGAGCTTCCTAGACATAAAGAACAACTATCAAGTCATAGTAGTTTCTCTAACTCACTACAAATAGTGCTTGGTATCTTTGTAACTAGCCTTAACTGTGGGACTCTTAGGGCCTTTCATAACGGCCAACACTGAGCACTTGCATCACTCTTGTTATGTACATCAGCAAGGAAATGGGACAGACAAAGGAAGGAGTTTCATGTTGGGGAAGGGTAGGGTATATGAGTAATGCCTACACACCTCTGGAACAGATAGTACTCTCTTGCTCTTGAGTGAATAGATAAGCTTGTGCATTGTATTAAGACTGAGCCCTCTGACTAAAACAGGATAGTCTAGAAATAGTTCAGAAGCACGGGATACTTGAAACTCATAAATGTGCTTTTAAGAGGAGGTTATTTTTGTAAACCAAATATCCACAGGAAATTTTGTTATTCTCCTTCGACTCCATAGTCTAACTAAAGATCTGTATTGTACTAATACAAAGACCTTCTTGGACTGAATCCCAGTCGCAGTTGGTTTACTTAAAAACCATGAAAACTTTACTAAATATTATTTTGTCCTAAAGAGCATCTTCCCATAAAGACTGCCCTTTACCCAACCCTGCTCAGGCTGCCAAGACCTCTCTTTGAGCCACTTACTTGTATTCTCACAAAACACAAAATACAAAGTTTAACTTCCATTTTTATATTCAATTTGTATACAGTTAAAACTACAAATTTTTAATTGCCCCAAAGCATAATCTTATTCAACTGTTTATAAAATATGCCTCAGCTATTCTGCCAACTTGTAATTCTTATCATTAGAGAAACATGTGATTTATTTCATTTCATGCTTAATAAAGGCTTTGCTAAATCTACATGTTTCTAAGGAGACATTTAGCAGTATCCTTCAAATTAAATGCACATACTCTTTGCCTTAGCAATTTCACACCTCAAAATTACATTTGTTTAGAAATATTAGCACAAGAGCTGAGCATAATGGCACACTCCAGTGATCCCGGCTTGTGAAGGAGGATCAGGAGTGAGACTGAGAGTGGGAAGTCAGGCTGAGTTACAGCAAGATCCAACAAACGAGACACTGGCACGAATGTCCGAAGACATATTTGAAGGATGTCTACTGGGTGCTTTGGTCATTCCCTCGGATCAGTGAAAGAGCTATTCTAAGAGTCCCATGGACTCCTGCAGCTGCACATTACACTAGGTGATACACATAATAAAGCTTCATCTGGAACTTAGGTACAGTAAGAATGTCACAGGTTCTAATAACAATAGAGCTATCATTACAAGGCAATACAGGTCAAGTTAATGCAGTACTTTCTCCTTTCCACATGTTTTATAGTACTTGTGCCTCTGTTATTGAGGGAAGCAGTCCTGGCCTCCTCTCAAGCACACCTAGATTGTGAGCATCATTACCTTTTACTTTGTGGCCAGATGACTTAAATTAACAGTGCCTGAACACAGGCACCGTGGAACTTCTGTAGTCAACCCTACAATCCAGATGGCCACTAAATGGCCAGCGAATATGTAGCACACTCTGTGCACACTAGACAAAGGGATGGCGTCTCATCCAGCCAGAGTAAGAGAGAAGGAGACAAGATTTGTTAGGTTTAGAACAATGTATTATTTAAAATATATGATGAACTACTTGGATTTTTTGATGATGAACTATTTAGGTTTTCTTGGAATTGAATGTCTTACTCCCAGTTTTACCTGAGTATCTAAAAATCACAGAGAGCAAAATCATGAAAGAGAGAAGTGGAAGTTACTATCAAATGTTGGAACTAACCGATGACTACCTATGACTATTTAAATAAATGGTGGAACAGTCGTGTTGAGTGCTTTGAAGACACTTCAAACAACAATTCAGCCAGTGAGAAGGCCAAGTGAAAACAACAGGAATTTAGAGAAAAGTATGTGTGGTGATACAAGTTCTTTACAAGGATAGTTACAAGCCAGGTGCTGTGATCAGAGTCTTCCATCCCTGCATTCTAGAGCCTGAAGGATAACTGTTCAAGGCCAGTCTGGGCTACACAGAAAAGATATGTCTCAAGTCAAATAATGAAAAGGAGTACTTCTGAGGATATGTCTACTATATACAATCCATTGTTAGCATTTGTTTACTTGGATAAAGGAAGATCATTTGTATCATCACAAATCGTATATTTAAAAAAACAAAGTTCTCTTGTAACATTGTCTGAGCAGTTTCTCTGTAACAACCTTACTTCGAATCACATGTATCAGGCATGCAGCTGACCAAATATTTCAAAATACCAGGTAAGTAAAAATATACCTTTCACAGAGATCTTGTATGCCCTGGGTATTAAAAGATGAAATGTGAACATTTTATATGTCTGGCTATGGAGATGGCTCAGTCAAGAAAATGCTTCCCATGTAAGTATGAAGACCTGAGTTCATTTTGATACTTTATTTGGTGATAGGTGGTGAGCAGAAAGTATTTAATAGATTTAATAGATATATTTTAACAAATATTATCACACCACTAAAGTGAAAAACTATTAAAAGCATCATCTTCTCAGTCAAACACCATACACAGAGATACTATTAAAACGACTCCCAGGGGCAAAGGGTGTAGCTCAGTGATAGAGGGTTTGCCTGGCATGGGCAAGATCTGGTTCCAATCCTTAGCATCTCAAAGAGGAAAGAGCGAAAAGATTCCTAGGGACAGATAGACTCTCATTAAAAATTCATCATATATGAAAGAGACTCAGTAACTACAGATCTTCAGACCTTGGAGACGCCATCTTTTTAATGTCCTTATAAAGACATGTTCTGCAGCTCGTTTCAGCAAAGTGTGGCTTGATTACAAAGCCCTTAGCAACTTGCATGATTTATTTTCGGAAACTGAGTCACTTCCCTGAAGTTTTACAGCTATCTCTTGTCAGTGAAAAAAAAAAAATCTAAAGCTCAAAAGCTCTCAAGGAAATGAACCAAAACATTCTGGAAACTTCACTCTCGGTGGGGAAGATAAGATAGGCATGCCTATAAAACCTGTCACCCAGAGGAAGCACACAGAAAAGGACAGAATTCTAACAAGGGCCTCAGGTCCTTTGAAGGCAGGAAGGGGAACATATTTTTTTCTCCCAGCTTAATTATGTAGCTGACTTGTACCAGAAGCTTCATTTGGGCTTTTACTCAGGTTTATATCAAGTGTGTTACCCTACTTTCTTACCATACCATAGCTGGCCTTTCATAAAGCATACAGACTTTCTTTAGAAGTCAAGCCACACCATGTGTTTCAGGACTCACACTCACCTAAGCTCAACACTTTAGTATTTTTCAGTACAAGCATTTGATGCCCATAGCTGGCTAACAATGTTATATTGATTTCCTCTAAATGCTATTAAGCTCCAGGGTAAAGTCTGAATCCACATAGTAAAGGGATGGTTTAGAATTGACCTGCCTGTTGCAACTTGCATGTAACTTGGATGTAACCTACAGCTTTTCATCCACTGTGGACAGGTGAGGGGAAACACAGCAGTGGATTTGGAGATGAGGTATTAGTCCCACCCAGTGAACCCTCCTAGTTAAACAGCATAACTCACCCTCTGGCCCTTCCCATGATGACTTTACTTGCCCAAAGCAACAATCATGTTGTGTCACATGGGCTATGTATAATGAAAAGATTCTACCAAGTTTCTAGATCTCTTGATTGAAGAAAATTTATTATCATTTTGTAGCAGCCAACAATCCCTGACTTCCCAGGTTCACAGGATCTTCTAATGGCACCCCAGTCAGTAGTCAGTAACTTGAGAATTTAGGACACTTCTTTATACTGTGGTTTAAAAAAAACCCCAAATACTTGCATTTAGCCCTGAATGAATGTTCCCTCCTGGGATACTCATTTCATCGTGTTAGAAACTTTCTTGACTTTAGGTACAAGTCTATACTTGAACTCCAGATCTTCAGCCACCCAGCCCGTTCCTACTCTGGAAGACAAGACATGCGGTCCTCTTTTTACTCTATCAATCACAAGTCATCAGGAGAGGTGATCATCTTTAGAGTTCTACCAGCTCTGAAACCTGTTACTCTCTAAAAGGACACCATTTTAATAACACTGTCTCCAGTATCTTATCACCTCCAGCCACTAAAACTGTAAGAGTTAGGTGGAGAAGTGCCATAGCTGGGTCTGGTTACGGCAGTAATCGAAAAACATGGATTGATGAATGGTTGGGAAATGATTAGACTCTTTCATTGGATTCTGTGTCATGATGCATTACAGAAGCAGTGTCCTTACGAACACCAAATTGTGAGCTCTATAATACAATGGTTTTGAAATGCTTTAGAGTAGAAGGAAATATCCTCCCTTAGAATCCCAGATTTATGACCATATCTTAATGTAAAAACAGTTTCAGAAATGTGTGAAGAAATCAGAATCCAGAGAATGCAGGGTCAGACAACCAGAACTAACCAGTAAACAAGCTCTTCATTTAATCTCACTGTTCTACCTCCAGTCACTTAGAACAGTTGTTCTCAAGCTATGAGTTTCAACCCCTTTGGGAGGTCACATATCAGACATCCTGTATATCTGATATTTACATTACAATTCATAACTAGTAAATTTACAGTTATGAAATAATCATAAAATAATTTTATTGTTGGGGGTCACTGCAACATGAGGAACTGTATTAAAGGGTTGCCGCATTAGGAAGGTTGAGAACCACTCGCTTAGAACCTACCTATTTTACAAGACAACAGCCACCAACATGCTACCAACAATGGCAAAAACTACTAAGCAGGAGAAGACACTTTGCTAACTGCTTCAGAAGTCTTCGGAGCTGATTATTAGATGCTGGTAGCTTGTAGTTACCCAGAACGGAACTACTTGTGACTTGAAAATAAATGTACAAAACCACGAGATTTATTTTGTTTTAAAGAATTAATCAGTTCCTCAACAATCCACCATTAAAGCATGCTTGGCTAGGAAGCTCTGCAGAAAACAGTCTAGGCTGTACCTCAAGAGAACAAAGGGAAGGTTTATAAATCTCAACCTTGAGATTTAGCCCTGATGTTTCTATTAATTGGCCATGAAAATGGAAGCAAGATTCTAAGCCTCTCTCTTGTGAAATAAAATGTAAGAATTTGAACAGTCTCAAGGTAATCTCAAGAATGTCTTTAGGATTTAAAAAGTAGGTCTTTCTGTCTCTTGGTCTGACTCAGACTTCTCCCCACTCTACTTCCTAGACCACAGTTTGGTTCTGTGTCAGTCTGAGGCACTTGGCCCTCCAATCCTCCTCAAACCTGGACAGCCCTGATGTTCTGAAATTGCTTAGCTTTTGAGACACATCAAAGAAAGTTTCAGAAGCCACCAGCTGACCCAAGGATTTCCTTTAGTCCCTGCAGAGACCCTGTCTGTTGTAATGGATCACAAAGGAGCATGTGGTCTAGTACAAGCTACATCTATATCCTGAGGCACAGCTGCCATCCATTAAGCAATACTTTAGGCATAAAGCCAAGAATGGAAGAAGATGTGACAGAACCTCATGCCTTAGCCGCAGAGTCAGTGTTGGTCCAGAGTCACCATCCTAGGTCAATATTACACAAAATTCCTTGTAGGCAAAGGCTGGATACTGCTCACAAAAGTGGCACAATAACCACAAATTTTCTGCTTAAATCAATTCTCTGGTTTGGTAGAGTTTGTAGTTCATTGGCTTGAGACTGCTGTGTGAACAGTATTTAACTTTTAATCAAATATTTCTCCCAGAGGAGCAAAGGACCCCTCAGAATAGCCTTTCCTGATTGAGTAATGAGAATTCAGCCTATAAAGTAGGAAGGCAGTGTTCCCACACAAGGTTTGCTGATGGATGAGAGGAAATCCTGGCCCTTCCCTCTAACATGGTCTTTTTTTGCCTTGATCTTGGTTGGGCTCAGACTTATCCTGGGCGTAAGATCTTTACCACCCCTCAGGTTTATAAATATTATTCTTTTTCACTTTGCTCTTCAGAGAAAAGAATGCAGCTATCATATCTGGAGAGGGAGGAGTTAGTATAGGGCAACAGTATATCTGGGCATAATAAACTAAAAATGATGAGAAATTCTCTATCACACACAGCATGCCTATTTATTAGTGTCAGTCATAGGGAGCAGAACTTGACAAACAGACCAAGAACCTGAAATTTAGCATGGATTCTAGAAATGACACATACTTAATTTCACTCACAGAAATAAATTTTTAAGAGACCACAGCAAAAAGGGCTCATGCTGTGCAGGCATGAAGGTGAAAAAGCTCAGATCCCTGGCACAGACATGAAAAAGCCAGGCATGGCACATGCACTTATAATCTCAGCCCTGGGACACAGAGACAGGTAGATTCTTGGGGCTTGCTGGCCGGCCTGTCTAGTCTAGTTCTAGGTTGAGTAAGAGACCTTGTCTCTAAAAATAAGTTAAAGGCTGAGGTGAATTGGCTCTCAGGGCAAGGATGCTTGCCACTAAGCCTGATGACTTGAGTTAAATCTCCATTGTGGAAGGAGAGACCTCCACACATTTGAGAGCATGAGCACAACCATGTGCACATACACTGTACACACACACACACACACACACACACACACGGGGAGGGGGGAAAGAGAGAGAAAGAGATAGATAGATAGAGAGAGAGAGAGAGAGAGAGAGAGAGAGAGAGAGAGAGAACATATGTAGAAACGGGAAATATTTATGTCAATTTGTTATATCTAACCAGATTGTTGAAGTAATTCAAACCAATCTTACAGCTCCCTAAGAAGAGGATCCACACAGGCATGGAAATACTGTCCAGAACTAACCAGAGCATGAATCTAGAGACTGGAAGAACATTCAGGTACATGTTAAATTGGAACAGAGGACATTAAAATCCTTATAGAAGCAATGAATTTTATTGAATTTGCATTGGAAACTAGGCACTGGGGATCCAAGCATGATTACAAGATTCTACACTCTCAGCAATGGGGAACTATTCACAAAGACTGACAGCATTGATACTGAACGCTGTGATAACAATCCAACCAGACAGACAGACTGAGCTCCAAACACCATGCAGGGTAACAGTTCAGCTGGAGCAGCAGCAGCTTCTAACTAAGGGTCAGATTTTGTGCTGAATTCCAGGGCTCCCTGGATATAACCACTTCCAAAGGGTGACAATTCTCTTTGGGTCAGGAGATGTGTGATAAAAATTCAGAGAGCACTCGACTCAGAAAGCAGTCCTGGCTCCACATAAAGGCCTTATGGAAAGGACAGCCTTGGTATGACTCAGGGTGATGTAGTCTGGAATCAAGAAGACTTCTCATAAAAGGAGATGCGGCAGAATGCACCCCAGGTGAGCAGTGGCACAGAGAAGAGGCAGCATTACTGAGGTACAAGAGGGGGACTGGCAGGCAGGGAAGGCCTTGCAGCTCAGAAGGAAGCATATTTAATTTGAAACTCATAATGCTTTGATGAAAGCCCCACTGGAAGAAGATGTACTATTCAATGTGACCTCAGTGCACAGAAGGTCATGGAGGAGAGACTCAAAGATATCCATAAAAAGGAAGTAACCTTCTCAAAAGAAGAAAGAAAAGGGGGTGGTGCACTAGGCAGTATGTTCCCAGTTTTAAGAAACATTTCTTTTTACTTTATGTGCATGTGCCTGAGTTCACATGTGCCACATGTGTGCAGGTGCCCGTGAAGCCCAGAAGAAGACATTGAGTCCCCTGGAACTGGAGCTTACAGATGGTTCTGAGCTCTGATAGGGCTGCTGAGAACTGAATGCAGGTCAAATTTCAGAGCAACAAATGCTCTTGAATGCTGAGTCAACTCCCCAGTCCCAGGGTCCCAGTTTTTAAGGAAAATGTGTAGCCTGTGAAAATAAAACACCACAAACTGTTTTGCTTTTTTTTCCCAAACACAATGCTAGTACAAAGTGGGTAGCATGAGTGACAGAAATGTACTTTTTAAAATAGCTCTAGAAGTTGGAAGTTCAAGATAATGGTGTTGGGAGGGCTGCTTGATCTTAGAGTTGTGAGAAGGTTCGGCTAGTGGCCTCTCTCTTCTGCTTACAAATGACCCTGTATATAGGCACAAAAAGGTATAAATCTTCCAGAGATGCCACCCAGTAGATGAAGGCCTCTCCTGATGGCCTCACGTCAATTGATTTCTCCCCATAAAAACCCCATCCCCAAATAAGGCCACATAGGATCATTGCTGAGGGAGAGATACAGATCAACTCATGACGAACTATAAGAACAGTTGGTTTACCATCTAACTGTGAGGTCAGGACTTAGCCATGGGCCACATCAAGAGCAACATTTACATGTGAACTCAAATTATAAGCTCTTAAGTTTCAACCAATATTACCAGTGCAGTCCCGTCCCACAGAATCTTGGTACCACTGTTTATTTGAGGGTTTTTAATTTTTAACATATACAAATTGATCTAGGTCTAAAGGAAACCAGGATCCTTGGCCAACAGAAGACAACCTTAAAAATAACTATAGTACTGTGAAATTCTAAAAGGTTGCTCATAAATCACCTGACTCCCTATCATCCATCTTAATTCACTACAAAAGGCAGTTCACTAGAAAGACCCTTCTGACTTGGGACAATCGGCCTGAATTGTCCCATCTATCTACATTGGGTAAGTGGATTAACCTGACTTCTGCTCTGGTTTCCACCATCAATCATGTTAATAGTTGTCATGAGAATGACACAATATTTTTGAAAGATTTCTCTGAATATAAAAGCATAAATAACATCATGGATAAACTGAAAGCAAAAAAAGTAACCCCTCGCTCCACGGTCTTTTCCACAACCTAATTTGTAGTGCTCTGGACTCTCTAAGGTTTTGCACAGTTGCTCAGCTCACCTCCTCACACCTCCCTTTTCTTGGCCTGCCTTAGTGCTGGTGCTGGTCCAGATGAGAATGCCAATATCATTCTCAGGGAAAAGTAACCTCATTTCAACCTCCCTGAGCTTCATGCTGAGAACTGGGGTGGGGTCCTCCAAGTTTGGGGCCATGCTCCATGCTCTGTGGTTTTCCTGAACGCTCAGATGTCTCCACTAATAAAATGCCATCCGAAAGCTCCTAGATGACCATCCCCCAACTTTCTGTTCTTGGCTGCTTTTGAGTGGAATGCTTTGCTTCTCCATAAATAGTTCAAAGCATGATGCCACATGGACTGTTCTTCAAAAGTGGTTCTCTCCAGGGGACTTGAGCACAGATGTTGGTCAGCTTGACTTAGAAGCAACAGACCAGAAAAACAGTACGCTGTCCCCAGCAGCACCTTTCCGTATTCCAGTTTACTCAGCCATAGCTGGCTCAGCTTTAGCTCTGACTTTAAGGCTGAACCCACACCCAAGCTCCATTCCTGTACTGTCTCAGCCACGGAAGTTCTACTGAGGACAGATAATAGTTTCTTTCTGCTTCTTCCATAATGTTATCAGTGAAGGGTAAGCAACTGGCCAACGTCAAAACAGAAAGAAACGTCAGGCTAAACAGTGTACCACTAGCCTCTACTTATAAACTGGGAAAGATATGATAAAGGAAAAAAACCGTCCGTACATTTAGCTTTCATACTGAGGAAAACTAGTTTAACTATAATAACTGGGGGAAGTTAGTTAGAATCTTGATCAATGTATTCAGCCATGAAATGGGGCAAATAAGAACGACATTAAGTAGAAACCTGTTGTGTTCTGCAGCATCCATCCCACCCGCTCTCAGCAATTTGGTTTGTGTCTCATCAACCCCACCAGAACATGAAGACTCAGAGGATAATTTGCATAATGCTATTCTCTTGGCTACAGCAATGGATTCAGGGAAGGGCTAGGTGTGTTGGTTTGCTGTTAAGTCCCTGATAACCATACCTGGAAAAACACTCCATACGACTGCTTTAAGAGTTCAATGAGGTAAGATACATAAATCACTTAATACCCAACTTAAAAAAAAATATTTTAATTCAATATTTTCCAGTGACAGGAGACACTGATTGAACCAGAAGGTGTTAAGCTGAGGAGATCACTTAGGTAACTCACAATAAACAATTCAACAATGAGAATTAAAGAGACAGCATAGAGAAAAACATCCAGCTGAACATTTACATCCTTCAGCAACAGACTAGCTGAATAGGTTAAAAGTGGGGTATGAGTCAAACTACAGGCAAGGCTTTTAAGTTCCAGTGACTAGAATATGCCATTTTTACTAATAAAACAGAGAAATCAAGAATTGCTTTGTGAAGTCAATCAACTTATTTGGAACACATGAGTGTGAGGCATGAGGTGTCCTATTGGCCTACAAAAGCTCCTGGCAGTGAGGGCTGGGCTTCTGGCTGTCTGGAGGAGGAGCCAAGGGAACTGTTTGCTGCCTTGGGCTTCAGTGCTCTAAATGCTCCCAGGACAGCTGACTCCAAGCTCAGGGAGAGGACAGAGAGAACAGAGCTGGATGGTTCTGAGGGATTTAGGAAGCTGGCTGTGAAGAGAGGGCTCCAGTCAGTCTGCAGTGTTGAGAGATAAAACTTCCAGCTTCAACTGGCTCACTACTAAGTCAGAAGGAAAGCACATGAAGCAGTGGGTTGAAGGGAAGGAAATCCACAAAGGCCCAAATAGCTATGAGAATAAATAAGGGCAGTTCAGTGGAGAGGAAAGGACTGGCCAGGAAACAGGGATCTAGGACAGTGTCACAGACAGGGAAGAGCTGCACAAAGCAAGGGCAGGAAACAGCCCCAGGGCCACCGGGAGGGGTCCTTCCAGAGTTACAGATAAGCGCAAGTGTTTTGGTAAACAGTATGGATGGGATTCTAACATACATACATAAGAATGATGTGTACTCCCATATATAAAACTGTCATTAGTTTCATTACCTTCTTTTGTTAACCGAGATGGTAAAGAAATTTTGTTGAAAATAGTTCAGCTCATGGATACTTTTGGGAATGGGCCACAAAACATGGTTTTACTTCAATAACCAGTAAGTTAGGTCAGTTATAGGTTAAAGGAAGAGGCTTACATTTTTATGCAAAGAAACTTCAGTTTTGTTTAAGTCTTCATATATCTCAGCCTTTTCTACACCCGGAGCTCATACAAGCAGACACTCAGCCTGTCAGTCACAGTCTAAGGAAGGGTGGGGCAGGTTGTAGCTGAGTGCTAGCCTTGCAGGCATAGTCCCAGGACCCCTGTGAAAAAGCTGGGTTCAGCATTGTGCACCAGTACCCTTAGTGCTCCCAGGGCAGGGGTGGGGATCCCTGGAACATGTGGGTTGGGTTGGCTAATTTAGCTCAATTGGTAAGCTTCATGTTCAGTGAAAGATCCTGTCCCCAAGAAAAAAGAGACTAAGAAACCGAACATCCACCACTGATTCCATACATGTACTAGTGCGTGTATACACACACACACACACACACACACACACACACACACACACACACACACACACA
>NW_021604613.1:8288520-8372777 GCF_004785775.1 Grammomys surdaster
ACACACACACACACACACACACACACACACACACACACACACACACAGAAAGTATAAAATACAATACAGAGACTAGTACTGTATTAAAATGTAAAGATGTGTTACTCCTGAATATTTAATAACAAAATCACCTAAAAATAACATAAAAAACAAACCTTTCATTGACATATCTCTCAGATAGACTAGCAATACACACAAGTGCATTTTAAACTATGCTATAAAAATTAGTAAAATACTAATAACAACAATAATAATTTAATGAAATAAAGTAAATGGCATTGATGAGTCTTAGTTTAAGGAACCAAATCATCTAACTCCCTGAAAACTTCAAAGGTGAATGGACACAGGCTCCCCAGGTGCAAACAGGGGTGCTTCGAGCAGGGGGCCCCAGCTGCTCTGCAAGATGCCCCAAGAGGCATCCAGGACCCAGAAGTTCTTAAAGCATCCTAAGAGTCCTGGTCGCGCTTACATTTTTGTTTCACTGTAAGGCACCCGGCCACTGAGCACACCTCAGCTGCTTCTCTGGAAGAGAGCCTAGCCTTGAAGCTCTCCGCCTTCCTAAGAGGTTTTCCAGGGAAAGTTTTGGCTGCACTAAGTCACCTACAGGAAGCAGCTCCAGAGGTCCCTGAGGAGCCGCCCTGCTCTGAAGGCAGACACTAGTTTTGTTTTGTTTTTTTCTTCTTCTTCTTCCTTAGTTTACTAAAAAAAAAAAAAAAACCTGACCACATCCCTTAACCTATGGAGTTCTCCGTTTCATTTGGAAAGACAAGCCAGTAAGTCTGGGTGGGGCAGTAGAGTAAGCAACCCAAATTTCTTTTTAAATCTAGAAATTCTAAGACTCTAAATTTTCAAAGAAACTTCAAGCCAGGAATGGTGCTATGGAATGGAATTCAGCACTTAAGGCCAGGGTAGGATTGCCCTCAGCCCCATCCCGCCCACTCTGCCAGGGTAGGATTGACCTCAGCCCTATCCCACCCACTTGGCCAGGGTAGGATCGCCCTCAGCCCCCTCCCACCCACTCGACCAGGGTAGAAGTACCCTCAGCCCTATCCCACCCACTCTGCATATCAAGCTCCAGGCCAGAGAGCCAGGAGAGGGGGTAGGAGGCTACGGAGAAAGGGAGGAAAGGCAGAAGAGAGACTCAAAAAATCAGATTAAATAAAATAAACTTCAACACAATGATATACAGTATTTAATGATTCAAAGTGACCTTAAAAAATAAAACCAGAACTTCCTTATCAGCCTTCAACTTCCTTAAATAATACAGTTTCCTTTCATTTGAGTGAAACGTCCTAGGCAGGAAGAATCACAAATAAACACCAAAGCTAAGCAGCTGAGTAGCTTTGTGGTTCTGATGTCCTAGAACAATCTTAATACAAAGTTTTGACAAGACTTCTATTAGTTTGGCAGTACTCCATCCAAGAAGGAATCACATGACATTCAGAAAGCTCCACCTAGCCTGGCATGTACTCACCTGTGACCTTGCTCAAATCAACAGTTATCGTGGGTCATGTGCCTATCACAGTTTACCTCATTCATCGCCTTTAGTGATGAACATAGCTCTACCTTATCACAGCAATTGTCATAAGGTTTGATGTCACCAAACGGAGGGTGCAAAATTAAAGGGAAAAAGCTTGAGAGCCCAACAGATCTCTCTCTCTCTCTCTCTCTCTCTCTCTCTCTCTCTCTCTCACACACACACACACACACACACACACACCAGAGCAAATAGGTTTGAAGGCATTTTAACATCTTTTTCAAAACTAACATTAACACATGTGCACTTGCAGTAGTTTTTGAAAAATCAACAGAATTTAAAATTTGATTTCAATTAAATGCCTCCTATATGTTTTTAAAATTTTATTTTACAATACAATTTCTGCTGTAGTAAATAAATCTAAGAGTACTACTAGGTCAAATTTTGTTTGAGGCTTTTTTTCATTTGTAAGCTTTTTGGTTTTGTTTTTTGAGGAAGCATTATATTTTTAAATCTTCAAAGTATTTGCTTATTAAATAGACTATTGCTGTGAACCACTGTTTTGTTCAAATTTGCTACATAGATGATATAACTGGGATAATCCTAACCATGAAGACATCACCACCACCACCATCATCATCATCACCACTATCATCCCCATCATCATCACCACCACACCACCACCTCCAGTGATACAGAAGATCACTGGACAGAATGAAATGTTGTTGACAATAAAGCAGGAGCAAATAGGAGGGAAGTAACTGGATTGAAAAGAACTTAGGTTCTGAAAAACTGAGGCATCTGGAGATACTGACTCATTACTGCTTTGTTAACTCAATTACACACATCAAAGCTATAAAAGATAACCACCAACAGGATTAAACTAGAATGACCTGGTACCAATGAGATGCCCTGAGGTCTAATTCCGCTAAGGGCTACTTTGTCTCACAGTGATGCTGCCATTAGTACTGCCCTGGAAATGCCTACACACAGGATCTCTGAGCGCCTGCAAACGACAGATACTTTCTAATTCCAAGTATTTATTCTCACAGTGGCCATACATAGACAGATACATCTTAGTTACTCTTTATTACTGTGATAAAACATCAAGACCACAGCAACATATAAAAGAAAGCATTTCATTAGGCTTATGGTTTCACAGTATTAAAGTCCATGATAGAGTATAAAGACAGCAGGAGGGACAGCTGGGTGCTCACATTTGATCCATAGGCAGAGCTCACACTGGGAATGGCAAGAATCTTTTGAAATCTTGAAGCTCATCCCAAGTGACACACCTCCTCCAACCGACAAGGCCACATCTCCCAATCCATCCTAAACTGGTCTACCAGCTAGGAACTAAGTATCCACACATACGAGCCTATGGGGTTCATTTTCATACAAATCAGCACAATATCTTAGGCTTTGGAACAAACTAAACAACCAGATACACTTTTAGCATGATGCACCTAACCTACTATAGCAGAGACACTGAATCTCTTCACATTTTCCAGTTCCCTGGCAGCATCATGATAACGATGCTGAACAAGGGACCTGGACAGAAATGAAATGCATAACCTTGGTGCCAAAGAATTTGAGAGCTAGAGTAAGTCTCCACTTTGTCCCCTGACTGCTCCCCAGAAAGCCTGTATGTTTGAGGTACCACAATGACAAGACTGTGTAAGCTTTATAATCCAACACAGTGAAAGTGGAAAGAACATGGTGACCTTAAGTCCCTGTGAGACAGTATGAATCAAGCCTCTGCCACGCCTCTTAAGTATGGAACAATACTGAAGCATAGACTTCAGTTGTATTCAGCCACTGAGGACTCAGGTTTAGTTAATTACTAAAGCATAATCTTATTTTGAATAATACAAGCAGGTTACAAGTTTAGAAAAGCTATTTTTTAACTTTCATATTCAATGCTCTTTCCCCCTAATATCATTTTTAAAATTCTAGAATGTGAACCATAACAACTTTTCTTTGGCATTAATCCTAGAAAAATATCAAACGTGAATACAAACAGGCACTCAACTATATTTAATTGCTATTCTGAAAACTAGATAACCAATATATTAATTCCTTGTTCCATTTTATTGAATTTCAGATTAATTCAGCTTTCCTATCATCATGGCAAGGGTATTGATTTAGAGCCTACATAATATTGAATTTTAAATATTCTATTATTGATTGCTTTTTTTCCTTCAAGACAGGGTCTCTCTATGACTGGCCTGGAACTTGTTATGTAGACAAGAGTGGCTTCACAGAGGTCTGCCTGCCTCTGCATTCCCAGTGCTACCACTCCTGTGGAATATTTACATTTAAATGCTGACATTATTTCTAGAGCTAGGTTTTAAAGAAACAGATTTTGTTGTCTGTAAATAAATGTGGCCCAGTATATTACTTTCTCCCTTTTTGTGGCTTCATTCTACAACCTACACTGTAACTTCCAGCCACCAGTAAAGATATTTCATGTTATTATTATCATTCATAGTAAGCAAATCATGATAAACATCCATTCAGATCTTTAGTTAGTCATATGGCTTAAAAATGTTGATAGTAGAGCTGATAAGGCAACCTTCCCAAACAATCAAGAAGTAATGAGAAAATGACTAATGAACTATGCTTGACCTCATTTCTACATACAGGAAGAAAATGAAACGTATGCACAAACACTTGAGTTGCCTAGATGACCATCAACAAGCTGTAGGACAACACCATGCCAGGCTCTACTTACAGTTTATAAGACACTACCTTAAACTTTAGAATCTTAATGCTCTAACAAATGACCTCAGTGTCGGCTCACTATTGTAATCTTAATTCATTTACTACCCGAGTGTGAAGAAATATGAAGTGTTGTGACACATCGACTATAGTGAGAACTTTGGTTTCTTTATAAAAAAAAAAAAAGTTATGTTATGTGATTACAATTTTGTTTTAATCCAAGGTGTGGGATATGAGTCTGCTTCAGCTTGTCCACAGCTGCTGACTTGTCTTCTGATCTAGGAGGGGTGGGATTTTTGGTAGCTGCAGATAGTTTATGTTTGGGTTTTGGTGGACTCTTGAGAGGGTATAAATGTAAGAGCCTCAGAAGGCCTGTGGAGGCTGCTGCTCTCCCTGTAGCTGCGGTTTGTGAGCAAGAGACTACAGGAAGAAACTGGATATCTTGACTATGAAGATCAACATTGCCCCAAGGAACTGGATGCTCCTACCCAACAGGAAGTAGTCTAAAAAGGTCACCCTCCCTTCTCCCCTCTAACCTTCTTTCTCTGCTACCTAGTGTTGGAAGTTGGAAGGAATTAGAGTGGAATAACAGAGGTAGATATAAGAACCCAATAAAATGACCCAAAAGTATGCCTACAATCAACTTTAGTACTTTTTGGAGAATAACAATCAAAATACAGTTGTTCAAAGATATAATCATTGCATATACACCACTTGAACCAGTCCAGTAAAACAGTGTTCAATTACTTATTTCTGGTCCATGTTGACAGAAGAAAATTGAGCCATAAACAGAAGGCACATCGAAAAGCTCCTAATTTAGTTCAGGTGATTTTCAATGGCGGAGAAAGTGCCTGCTCTAACCAAGGTCAGTGATAGTGCACACCAGTGCACCGGGCAGCATCAGTTTACAGCACAGTACATACTCACAAGGCACATTTTCCTACTTTGTATGCCTAAAGTTGCCCCAAAATGAGAAATGACAAATCAGGCCTCTTGAATACTGGGGGCCGGGGGAGAACCATAAGATCAAAGTTTCTGATTATATGTTATATGACAAGAAACCTCCCTCACTTACCATGTGAAATGTATCCCCTAGAACTTCAAGCTATAGTAGCTTATTCCTCTTTTAAGTGGCTTCTTGTCAGGCATTTTGTCATGGCAGGAGGTGACAATTGAGTACTGTGTGTATCTTTGTATTTGTGCCTTTTATTTTATGAGATCGGGAGAAAGCATTGAGTAATACAATCAAATTTGTAAGGGATCAATTCAAATTTTGTATAACCACAATAAATCGTAAACTCAATGATTTCTGAGAGTCATCTGCAAGGAAATCATGTCTGGAAATCTCAGGGTATGTGTGAGATTTTCTGGAAAGGAAATATAGTTAGCCTGTATTTTGAGTTTCTAAAAACAGTGCTTTGAAATTTTTATCTTTTTCTTCCTTTGTATTTTCAATAGAACCTATTTGCTAACTAACACACCTCTAAGATGTTTATTGTTCTGATCCAGGTGTATGTTTTTCCTTTAGATTGATACTACTAAGGGTCATCTGGGGTAAGCTGTACACTGTCAAACATTATTAAAAACCAAACCAAATCTCATGCTTTGGAAGAAAGCGTAAGCCAAGAGAAACACAATTAAAATACAGTCTGTGCCAACAAGCCACACGTCACCAGTTAGATGTTCCATTAAATCCCTTCTCCTTTGGGACTTATTTCTATAGAGACCATCTCTCTGTTCCATAAATAAAACTAGAAGTTGCTAGGAAACAGTCTAGCTTCTCAGGACACAACTGAAGGGGTATAGTGGTTTCTTAGCCAGAAGTAGAGAAAGCTAAAGCTATTTCTGACATGTGTGCTATAGTTATGAAACTCAGGTTCTCAAAACTTTTATTTGACAGTCATTAAAAGAATGTGTCATGGATCCCTATGCAGTGACACTTGCCTATAATCTCAGCCTCTAAGGTGGCTCAGGAAGGAAGATGGCAGGAGCCTAGGAGTTCAAGGACAACCTGGGCACTCTGCAAGATACTGTCTCAAAAAATTTTTAAAAAGCCACACAACCAGTAACAACAACAAAAACTGATTATGTATTCTCCTCTTCATCTATAACAGCATTAAATTTGTGATTGGATCTGCACTACATCTTTTCCACCCTAACCTTTTGTTTCTTCTGCTTCTTCTGTTTCTCTTAACTTGCTCCAAAATGTATCATTTCCCCACCCTCATACAATAGGACCAATAACTTATTATGTATTATCAAGGGCTATTTACTCAAAACTTCTTCCCATCACGTTATTATCCAGTAAGTCTTCTGAAATGTTCTGAATGGCTTACAGTTATTATTGTCAATTGGCAGGGGTTGGGCAGTGGTTATGCACACATGTATGCACTTGTATATGTAGGTGAGCTCATTTATGAGTGTGCATATAGAAGGCAGATGTCAATATTGCATGTCTTTCTTATATTTGGAGCTCGCTCATTTGGCTAGAATGTCTGGACAGAAAGCACCCAAGAAAAGTCTTTTTCTGCCCATATTACTAGAAATAAAGATGCACACAACCTTGCTGGGATTTAATGAGTGCTGGGTACCTGAACTTCGTTACTTGCTCTGAAGCTCTATTGTATTTGTTATTAAAGTGGTCCTAAGCATTCTATAAAGTAATTAACTACTGAAACAAAGCTCTTCTTCATCCTTCCTTGGAATGCAGTTATTTAACCCACCTGTGTCCTTTCTCATTCATCTAGTGGAGCTTTTCGCTTAGGGCAGGAGGGATAACTACAAATACACATAAACCTTATATTGATCATGTGGACAAAGAGAGGGTGTGTAGAAACACATACAACATGAACTTTGGCGTGTCATTCGAAGCTGTATCATTCTGTTCTATCATCCTTATCTTGTATCTTCTAGATTGATATCTCGGGGTTCATCACAGACAGAGAAATTCAAGCAATTACATTCTTTCTTTCCTTGTTGCCTTAAGAAAATAAAAAGGGGGAGATTAAGAATCTCCTGTCTTGGGGGCTGGAGAGATGGTTCAGTGGTTAAGAGCACTTACTGCTCTTGCAGAGGACCTGGGTTCAATTCCCAGAACCCGTATGGTGGCTCACAACCATCAGCAATTCCAATTTCCAGTGGATCTGATGCCTTATTCTGGCCTCACTGGGTACTGCATGTAGATGGTGCTCAAAAACTCATGCAAATGTACTCACATGAACATGAAAATAAATAAACAAGAAACTGTTTTCATATGGAACCACCAAAAATCCTGGACATCTAACACAGTCCTGAGCAAAGACATTACTGGAGGGATTACCATTCCAGATATTAAGATATGTAATAGAGCTATAGCAATTCAATACAATTTAGTACTAGAGCAAAACTGACATGTAAACCAACTGTACTTAGTTAAGTGTGTCAGCTTGACACAAGCGAAAGTTATCACAAAGTGAGGAAATGCCTCCATAATATCCAGCTGTAAGGCATTTTCTCATTTAGTGATCAAGGTGGAAAGGCCCAGCCCACTGTGGGTGGTGCCATCCCTGGGCTGGTGGTCCTGGGTTCTATAAGAAAGCAAGGTGAGCAAGCTAGGGAAAACAACTGAGTAAGCAGCACTCCTCCATGGCCTCTGAATCAGCTCTTGCTTCCAATTTCCTGCCCTGTGTGAGTTCCTGTTCTGACTTCCTTTGGTGATGAACAGCAATGTGGAAATGTAAGCTGAATTAAACCCTTTCCTCCCCAACTTGTTTCTTGGTCATGATGTTTTTTGCAGGAACACAAACCCTGACTAAGACACCAATGAAACAAAATCAAAGACTCAAACATGAATACACATAACTTCAGCCACTTAACATTTGACAAAGGTGCCAAGAGCACATGCTGTGGAAAACAAAGCACCTTTAACAAATAGTGTTAGGAAACTGGATGCCTGCATGCTAAAGAATGAAATTAGATTACAATCTAATGCCTTCCACAAAAACTAACTCCAAATGGATTAAAACCTTAATGTGAAACCCGAACCACTGCCGATGATGGAGGGAAACATAGGCACCGTCTACATGACACAGGTATTGGAACAGGACTGCATTTGCCAAGGAATTAATGCCAACGATTGACAAGACTTCATAAAACTAAAAACAGCTAAATAAACAATCAACCAGGTAAGGGAGAAGCCCACAGAATGGGAGAGAATCTTTGCCAGCTATACATCAGACAGAGAATTAATATCCTTAATGTACAAAGAACATACACACAAAAACAAAGAGTTAAAAAACAAAGGACCCATTTTTAAAAATGAGCCTGGGACCTAAATAGACCACTCTGAAATGAGAGCAAAATGGCTAAAAAATATCTCAAAAAATGCTATTATTCCCTAGCAATTAGGGAAATACAAATCAAAACATATTTGAGATTTCATCTTCTCCAATTCAGAATGTCAAATATCAACAAAGCAACAAATGATGGAGGGATTGTGGGTAAAGGAGAATTATCACTCAATGTTGGAGGATTGCAAATTTGTGCAGCCACTATGGAAATCGGTGTGGAGAATTCTCAGGAAGCTAAGAATAAATCTTCCGTATGACCCAGCTGTATCACTCCTTGGCGCCTGCCCAAGGGACTCAGCATCCTACTCCACAGATTCTGGCTCAGTCTGATAATTGCTGCTCTATTCACAATAGCTAGAAAATGGAAACACTCCAGATAACCTTCAGACAATGATCAGCTGATGAAAATGTGGTACATGTAAATTATGGAATGCTATTTAACTGTAAAGAAAAATGAAATCATGAACTTTGCAGGTAAATGAGTGAAATGAGAAAATGTATGGAGTGTGGTTAACCAGACCCAGAGAAACAAACATCACACCACCTCTCTCTCATCTGAGACTCTACCTCTGAATCTTCAGTTCTGAGTACATATCTTGGAGTAACTAACGACAGAAACCAAAAAAGTAAAAAGGGATCACTGCCAGGATAGGGAAAGGGGCAAGAAAGAGGGGACAGCAGGATACAAGTGATCTCATTAGGGAAATGGGAAGAAAAGAGAGAAGCTCTAACTAGGGAGAGGGAGGAAAGAAATACAGAAGGAGGGAGAAGAGTAAAGTAACAGCAAGGATGTCTGAAAAAGTCACAAGGAATCATTTTACTATCTACTTAAAATGAATTTATAATTCATCTGAGTCTGTGTATATAGATACATAGATAATTTAAAAAAAAATTCTCATCTGAGCTAACAATGTTCCCTCCAAGAGACAAAGACCGTCTAACGAAAGCCCTAACACTAGCCTTTTTTTAATGTTTAAAAAATGTTTATTTTTTTATTCACTTTACATCCTGATCATAGTCCTCCTCTCTTTCCAGTCCCACCCTTACAAATCCCTACCCCCATTGTGAAGAGAAGGGGAGACTCCTTTGGGTACCACCCCATTCTGGGACATCTAGTCCCTGTAGGTCTAGGCATAGCCTCTCCCACTGGGGCCAAACAAGGCAGTTCAAGTAGTGGGAAAGGAGATCCAACGGCAGGGAACAGAGTCAGAAACAGCCCCTGTTCCAGTTGTTAAGGGACCTACATGAAGACCAAGCTGTGCATTTGCTACAGATGTGTAGAGGGATCTAGGTCCAGCTCTTGCATGGTCCCTGGTTAGTGGCTCAGGCTCTGTGAGCTCCCATGGTCCCAGTTTAGTTGACTCTGTGGGTCTTCTTGTGGTGGACTTGAGCCTTCTGACTTGTTCACTTCTTTAAAAACCCACTACCACCAACAAGGTATTTCTTTGCCAATTGCAGTGAGGAAGGATGTGACTATTATTTTTATGTGTGCTTATATCACAAAAGCTAAATCAGGCTAAGTAAATAATCTTTATTCAAACCAATGTATTTTTATAGTAAAATATTTAAGATCTGCTTTTAGTTATTTGAAAAACAATTTAAAATTATTTGTATTATTGAGAAAGTATTATATGTATGTCTTGCCATATATATGCATACATATACATATACATATATATAATTTTCCCTTTATTCTTGAAAAAATAGCTTTCTTTTGAGCAAATTGGCCAGGGTTATCCAAGAGATTGCTAAAACATTACCAACTATTGCTATTTCCCTTGGTTGACCTCCCCCCACGACCACCACCACAGGTAGAAGTTAAGTTCCTATATTTGAAGATACACACTTCGAACTCAGGACCCAGAGGCCCCTGAGCTGGAACTGACCTAAAAGCCTCCTCCCAAGGGCTAGTTTTCACTATACCAGAAGGTACTATGCGAATTTCCAAATGGGGGAAGCAACCAATAGTCTTACCCAGCTATAATGCATATGAATTATATCAATGCCTGGCATGGCACAGTAACCCTAAGGGTGCAATAGTGGGCTCTCATACCCTGGCTGTAATCAACAACTGTCTAATTGGACATAAGACCTATGTAACAAGAGGGAAACCATGCCTGAACTGAAAACCTAGCCAACTACTCAGGTCTACTGAAGTTATGGATAATAGAGGAGAAACTAACCACCAAATTACTAAACCAGCATATAATACCCAACTACATTCTAAATACTTCTCCTAATACCCACAGATAAGTATAGTTCTAATCCCTCATTAAGGAAACATCTCTGTTCAACAGATAGACACTATTACAGAAAACCACCACCAAGCAAAAATGCAAAGTTATAGAGCCCAGTCCTAACAGGTACATCCACAAACCAACTCTCATATGTAAGGCTCAGGGGACATTACAGAAGAGGGGACAGAATGACTGTAAGAGCCAGAGGATCAGGGAGTTTGCTGTGAGACTCTGTCTTCTAGTCACATCAGAAGCTACACACATAAAGTCTCACAACATGACTGCCTAAACATGAGCTGAACAAGGACACCCACAGATGGAGGACGGCCCACAAACTCTCAACCCAACAGAAAGAGTGACATGCAACTAAGGAATGCTGAGGGTGAGAGAACTAGCCTCTCCAAACGAGAGTGTACATGTACGGACTGGTTATCCAATGTCAGATGAGCAGCCCTGATAACATACATATATGTTGTTGATTTGGTTTAATGCTTGTATTAGGTTATTTGGGTTCCCAAAATTGCATGAGGATCCATATGTAAGACGCCGAGGGTCCCTGCCCCCAGTTGGTTGTAACTGGTAAAGAAAGTTGCTGGTGGCCAATGGCTGGGCAGAGAGTCGGAGGTAGGACTTTAGGATTCACAGGCAAATAGAAGAAGAAATGAAGAACCACCATGCTGGAAAGCAGAAAGATCAGGACTGAGAGACAGCCAACATGTAAGAGTCAGAGATTGTGGCCCAGGAGAGCTGCAGGCCTGGGTCCAGGGTGGCCAGGATGGAATATAGGTTTTAGTAAGTAATAATTCAGGAATATCAGAGGGGGAGAGTGTGTTAGGTGTGGGCAGGTTTGAGAGTGCCCAACCATTGAGCTGATTAAGACATACTAAATATAAGGTTGTGTGTGTGTGTGTCAATCGACTTACTAGGCATTTCCATTTCCTAGTTTGTGTTAGTGCAGCCCTTTGAGGGTTTAAGATAACTGCTTCTTGCTACTCTTTCCTGCCAGAGATCTATCAGAATTCTAGACGTTAAAAAGTCAACTACCTGAAAATTTAAAATCCACCAAGTGGGACTGACACAGAATAAAGAAAAGGGGAAAAGGCTAATAAAGGAGGATAAACAGAGCCGGTGTGGTGGTTCACTGCTATTACCTCAGCACTTGGGAGGTGAACGAAAAGAATCAGGAATTCAAGGTCATCCTCAACTACACAGCAATGTCAGGCAACAAGAGATCCAGTTTCTAATGCCAGTGTGTGTGTGTGCACGCACGCATGTGTCTGTGTATCTATGTGAAGAAGGAAAAGGAAGATGGATAAGAATAAACTAGGAAATGTCATAGGAAGACTTAAGTTTTTTTTGCTTCTAAAATCTAAAATGTAAAAGAAAAAAGGTACAAGAAAAGTGAAAACAGAAATTTTACAGAGACCAAGAGGAGACTGACATACCACAAAACTACTAGCTCTTTTACAGTTATAATAATATAAACAATGACTTTAAACTGTATGCCTTCCTCACTTTGACTAGATAGTTAAATACACTCAAAGATAATAGACAACTTTAAAGACTTTTGCCCACCATGTTTTTTATTATCATATAAGGGAAAAAAAGTTACAAATTCATTGAAACTTTTTCTACTTTGGACTTTTTTTTTTTACTATCTAGCATTATTAATCATTGAGAGTTACAAAGTTAATATAAACCCATAATTTTCTCAAAAGAAAATTCTTAGTCCCCAAAGAACCCCAGTTTCAATGGGTTTAACATTCTGACAAAAGTACAGCAAGGATGTAGGCTTGCCATAAACCAGGGTTTTCAAAGGGACCAGGGGACTCCTGGGACAGATGGAGCTCCCCTATACATGTCATACTGGGGAGCACCCTGTTCTCATCCCACTACAAAGATCTACTACAAAAATCAAAAGACAGCAGTCAAAACTGTCTCCACACACTGCCAAGTGTCCTCTAGGGGGCAAAGTGAGCTCTGTCTAAGAAGCCTTATTTGTAAGGCCATCAACACAGGACTTTGTTTACTCATTACATGAGAACCAAAACAAGATGCTTGACTTGTAAATTACACTGGAATCAATATCAGATATCAATTTTAAAGTAATATCTTTCATTCAGGGACAAAATTTTCCTACTTGGAGTAATGCTGGATTTTATTATTATGTTAGATTTAAAATGTATTTAAGATTAATTGGTAGGTTTAGAATTTGCATTCAAATAATACTAACTTGTATTTTCTGGGATGTTTCACTCATCATTCATTCATATATGAATAACAGATTTGAATAGAGTTAAACAAAGCTGGGACTGTTTTATCAAAACAAATAGGTAATATTTCCCATTCACAAAAAGATACCCCAGGCTGTAGATTGTTTTAACTGAAATCAACCTTTAGAGAACAAAAACTGTTTTCGTATCAGTTTAACAGGGCTCATAGGTGTTAATAACCGCCCTCTTTCCAAGTCATGACTATGTCTCAAGAAACTATAGAGAAAATCCAGTGGTGACCACAGGGGCTGACATTTAATTTGGTAGAAATAGAACCACAAGCAAAGGAACAGTTGCCTCTCCTCCCAAGGAACAAAGAACACACCCAGAACCTGCTTTGTCTATTTTGTATATGAAGAACTTTCCCTCCTTTTTATGGCAGGAGAAAACACACAATGTTACCATTTCAGAGTTAAAAGCCATGCTGAGCCACACACAAGTCTTCACTTGACTTACCTATGTGATAGAGTCCAATCCAATCGCTGGGGTCAACTTCTTCCTTTATGTCCCAGAAGATAATGAGGTTCTGCGCTTGCCCCAGTGTATATTCGTACATGCTGGCAGTCAGGCTGGAGCGGCTCTCAGAAGTCACCAGGTCTGTGTCACTGTTGGCCCGCTGCAGGGCCATGTTCTCGGGCATTGAATTCTGGGCTGCGAGGCTCTGGAGGTTCTCTGGGCTCAGCGTGTACCGCATCTGTGGATTTCGACGCCGCACAAAAAGCAAATGCTCCCGGGCTGAGCTAGCCATCCTGTTTGCCTCTCTGAGGTTGTTTTCCTACAAAACTGTAAGAGACAGAGAAGCATAAAAGATTAGTGCTAAAAGGCGAGGAATTAGTATTAAACATCCCAGATATGAAGCCTGAAGGAGAATTGATTAAAGCCTCAGCATGCAATAATCTGCTGTGGAAATAAAAGACACCATCCTACACTAAACTGATCATATCAGAAATAACTTCTAGGACAAAAATCACAAGATGACCAAGCTGTCATACACCTCTGGCCCCCAGTTTCCCTTCAACCAGCAAGATACATGCTAAATACTGATGAATGCTACTGATGTACTGCTCACTGCTTCAGTTCCCTTGCCATAAGGAATGTAACTCACTGGCAACATTTTCAGGAGCTTACTCAAATGTCACCTCTGCACTTAAATACAGAGGAGGGGGCATTATATGCAGAATGGCAAAATCCTGGAAGTAAGTCTTTATGTTTCTCTCTAAGGTCTGATTTGCCATATGATCACTCACCAGCCGGTCCATTCCTCCTAATATGAATGGAGGTTTCACAAAAGCAGTGATTTTCATGCTTTGTCACTATTTTATCCCCAGTATCTACAGTGGCACTGAGAATACAGCAGGTGGGATCCATATCTGTTAACTGGTCAGACGAGGGAAGGCAAGCACCTTTATCCCAGACTCCATGGCATGTCTCACGATGTCTCCACGCTCTCTTCTGAGCCTGCTTCTTGTCACCCTGAGACTCTTTCTAAGATATCTGTCCTTCTGCCCAGTGCCTGTGAGGTTCTGTCTTCTGGTATTAACTCCCCTTTGCCCATGGGTTCCTCTCCCAGAGTGAATAATAGAGTAAATCTGTTTTTCTCCCACACTGCTTTCTAAACAAAACCAGGTTTTACAGGCTTTAACACTTATTCTGTTGCAATCTTTTAAAGATTTCATTTGAAGCTAAACTACTGATTTCTGGAAAGTCAGCATGAGAGTCTACTTAAAGGCAAACTAGCTACTCTCCAGTGTCCTATTTGTATCACAACTACCAACCTTGGACACTGAGTCTGTGAGCAAAGAAAGGGGGAGAAAGAACTCCCCAACTTTTCCCCGTTTCTCCATCCTTTTTATAGTTTGGATGAAATGCACGTCCTGATGGCTTTCTGTTGTGATGATAACACCACATCATGACAAAAAGCAACTAGGGAAGGACAGGGTTTATTTCAGCTCACAGGTTTCAGTCCATCATCAAGAGAAGCCAGGGCAGAAACTCGAGAAGGAATGTGGAGGCAGAAACGGAATGAATCAGAGACCAGGGAGAAACGCTAGCTTCTAGCTTGCTCCCTGGCTCATGTTGACCTGTACTTCTTATATGGCATAAAGCACATGTCAATCTGCCTAGGGATGATGCTGCCCACAGTGTACCTGGGCCTTCTATATCAATTAGCGACCAAGAAAATGCCCCATCGATATATACAAAGACCAATTTGATAGAAGCAATTTTTCAATTTAGGTTCCTGTAGTGGCTAGATTTTGTAAACCTGACATAAGCTAGCGTCTGAAAGGAGGGAACCTCGGTTGAGAAAATGCCTCCATAAGATCCAGAAGCATGGCATTATCTTACTCAGTAACTGATGGGGAAGAGCCTGCCTCTGGGGATTATGCTATGGCTGGTGGTCCTAGGATAAGAAAGCAGGCTGAGCAAGCCAAGAGGAGCAAGTCCTTCATGGTCTCTGCATCAGCTCCTGCATCCAGGCTCCTGCCATGCTGTGTTCCTGTCCTGCCTTCCTCCAAAGATGGACTACAATATAGAAATGGAAGCCGAATTAACACCTTCCTATTCAGCTTGCTTTTGGTCATGGTGCTTCTTTGCAGCAACAGAACCCCTATCTGGGTTCCCTCTTCCCAGATGTGTCAAGTTGACGACCACGATTGGCCATCACGGTGCTCATGTTTCCATTAACACAGCGATTGTACTTGCAAATGAATTCAAATAATTTCTGCCATGAAGTTGATTTCATGTTTTTAGCACAACTCAAAAATAACTTGGCTGTGAGATGCCTCAGCAGATAAATAAATAAATGTAAAGTAACTTGGATTGCTAGGCAAGAAATTCTATGTGAAAAAGGACAGAAATAAAAATGAAACACAAACCAGTTTCTCTAGGTCAATGGCATTAAGTCCCTGTCCTTGATCATAGTGTTAGTACTTCTGCTTCCTTTCATGGTCTCTCTCTGCAGGAACTCCGCATTGTTACATACCCCATAACTATTGGACAGTTATCTGACCGATGAAGCCTAAGCCCTGAGTCAGCCTCTCACCCACTTTCGTGACAATGGACTTCAGCAAGCCATAATTTCTTCATAAACTCAGCGAGTCAAGTGCCACATCAACTCCAGCAAGAACTATAAATAATTCACTCCTAACACATTGCAGGCAAACAGCAAATGCATGCTGTATATAACGAAACTATTTTCCTAAAGAAATGGGCCAGAGCCTTCGTCACTTAAGAACACAACAGACCAACTACTGACAATTATTCTGCTCTAGAAAGGAAGGAAAAGGCACAGCTATACAGCTGAACTGTGTGTTTTAGCATGACCTATATTTAAACAGAAAGGTAGATTAGCACTGTGCATCAGGGGATGAGATACAAAACCCCATACCTGGATTTTGGTTGCATCTCTACTATCCCTTTACTCTGTAATCTCTAACAGCTTAACTTCTTCCATTTTCCTACTGTCATTAATCTCTGTCTCCAGGATGTTGGAAAGAACTAAATTAACTAGTGTACTAAAAAAGCATTTAAAACAATGTCTAGCACATACTATGTGTTCAATTGAGTTTAGCCACTAATTATCTCATTACTGTATTCTACTTTAATTTTACCAAATACAACTGGTTTACATGTTCCCACAATTCCCTCATGATCTTGTCCCCAAACTCCATGAATTACTTACTAGGAGATCAGGCTGTTAGTACCCTTACCCACTCCAAGGACAGCACCAATTAGAAACAGAATAGCCCTGTAGCACAGAAGAACTCACCTACCAAGAGACCCAAGTCTGGGGCTCATGCCCCTGGGAAGTGCTGTTCTTCATGTCCTCAAGCTAGCAATAAAGGCTGAGGCTTGACTTTCTCACCAAGAGAATGCATTCTGCCCACCTCCCATGTGGAAGGTATCAAGGCTACAAGGAACAAAAGACAAGTCTCCCACCCATGGGACCACATTATACCAAGAAAAGACATAAAAGTAAAAAAGGTCAAAATCTGAATGCATTACTTATGATGAATCTCAATAGAAAAGTAAAAAGACTGGAGATGTGTAGATTCACAATATTAGTGGGACCCTGAAGCCATGTATGAAGCATGTGTTACTGTGTACCTAACATCAGGCCAGAAAAGATGCTAAGCAATAAAAAGCTAAGGGATTTTCCCCCAAATCATTTCCTTTTCTATAGCATATAGAATGGCTCTCACCTTCTAGGAACTTGAGATTTTTGAGAAGGCCAAAAGCTCATATATGAAAGACTTCAGTATGCTATCAATGTCACTTGACACACAACGCACAGTCTGTCCCAACACATGTGTAAAGAACGACAGTAAATGCTGAAGAGCATTAGCATTGTGGGAACACTATATTTGTAAAGGACTGTATGTTTTCCAAAGCACCTTGATAGCCCAAATCCAAAGTGAACACTGTGTATTAGCTTGAGAGCATCATCAGCTGTTTTGAGATGAGAAAATTGAAGAGCCAGGAGGAAAAAATATTCACTGAAAGAGATAAAATATTTGAGGTGGACCTTGGAAGAAAAATATGGAGAACATTCTGGCTGGAGGCATGAAAATGTGGAAGTAGGCATGGGAAGGGAGTGAGATGGGGAAGCCACCCCATGGGGAGGGAGGAAAAACCAGGGTCCAAAGGCTCATAAGATAACTGCAAAGGAATTTGATTTGAGGTCTCCAGTGACCGGGACAGGCTAACACATACAGCTGACACTGGTGAGCTGAAACTTGGGGCAGAACATACTGATGTTCCTCAAGACTGATTCCCAGGGCCTAGATATAAACAAAGAGGAGAGACTAAAGGCCAAAGAGGAGAGACTCCCAGGAGGTTAACAAATGTCATGCCTAAGGTTAAAAAAAAAAATAATCTAGAAAAGCTAGGAACATGGTGGCCTTAGGAAACCACTTTTGATAGGCTTGTCAGAGTACTTCCTAACAGCCAGACTAAATACAAACCAGGTTAGAACACAAAGGACAGGGGCAGGATTAGTATAAACTGGCACAGGCTAACAGAAATGCAATGCAATCCACATGTGTAATTTCACATTTTCTAGAACTATATTAAAAACATAAAACAAGGAGAAATATTAACAATCTATTTTAAATTGATATATACAATCTATGATTTCAGCATTAATTTAAACCATTACTAGTGAGACATTCTGTTCTTCTTTATTTCCAGAGACTTTTATCTTACTTGAAAACACAGGTTGAATTAACCACATCCCAAGTACTCGATTGCTACTTGTGGGTAGGGTCTCCCATGGGGACCACGTAGAGCACATCTAAATGATGAAGATGCTTGTATTGTCCAACAAAGCTGTCTTCCTTACCACCCACTGCCAGCAGTGAGGTCTCCCTGAAGTCAAGAGGAAAGTGTCCATGGGCTATCTTACAGAACCAGGGAGTAAGCATAAATTCCTTAATCTTCCCTAGATCTTTTTTGATGCATTTGGCACAAAGACACCTTCTTAGCCAAATCTCTATCTGGGTTAATCATACCATCCTATTACATGAAGACATCCAGTCTGTAGAGGTTTTCTCAGGGTAGACTAGAGGACAGGGACAGGGACAAGTCTCAGGTTCCCATGCTATTCTCAAGCTTCCACTTTGAAGCTTGAAGTACCCAAATAAAGAATGCTCCGGGGGTTCTTATGTCAGAGAAGGTGAAATGATGGGGGTTATCTGTGGATTTCTTCAACAGAAACTCATAGAGCACTAACGCCTTCTAAGTGACTTATAACCAGGTCACTTATAAAAGACCCATTTAGATATAAAATATGTGGAGAACACAGGTTATCTGTAAGTACCACACTGACAAATCAATGGCAGTTTAAACCTCACTCTGCCTCAAAAGATCTATTTATTACACAGTCAACCCTAATAGTTAGAGAAGTTAAGCTGACTAGAAGTGTGCAAGTATATCCAACAAGAAGCAGTTAGTGCTGGAGCTTTATTCAGCCACAAAGAATGTGATGATGTCACATGAAGGAAGATGAATAGAACCAGAGATCATCCTACTATGGGAAACTACTAAGGGAAATAAGCCAGAAAGATAAATATCACACGGTTTCTTTTCTGTGTGGAAACATGTGTGTGTGTGTGTGTGTGTATTATGTTCCACTTCCACTTTCATGTGTTTATATATAAATACATACATATATATCACATATAAACATATATAATACACACACTTATATATACATATACATAGATATATACATACATGCATACACACACACATGAAAGTGTAAGTGTGACTATTTAGGTAAAGGAAAGCTACTACAGGAAGAGGAGAAAAAAGAAACCAATTTTTTGTTGTCCCTGTTAGAAGTAGTGTTGGGTTTTATTTTGCCTTTATTTTGCTTTGGTTTTTGGTTTTCTGAAGCAGGATCTCCTGTAGCCCAGACTATGGTAGAACTCAAAAAGTGTCTGAGGCTGACCTTGAACTCCTAATGATTCTCCTTCTATCTCCTGAATTCTAAGACAGCAATTGTGTACCACAGGCTCAGCATTGAAACAAGTTTGTTTTTACTATTAGTATCTACTAATCAGAAAATCTAAGGTAGGCCTCATGATACAAGCCTGTAATTCCAACTACCTGAGAGTCTAAGCCAGGAAGATTATGAATCCCAGACCAGGGTAACTCCAGATCCCCACTGATAAGTACAGTTTTCTAGGACACTTCTCTGCAACAGATAGATAGCAGGTTGTTGGGCCCTACTCCTAAATGTTACATCTGTAATACAATGCCTGCTCCTATGGCTCAGAGATCATCGAGGAAGAGAGAACAGAACAATTGTAGAGTTCAGAGAGCAAAAGTGATATCAATATATTATAACATAAACGTAAGTCAGATCGTATGTTCTCTTTGTTTGATCCTCCAAGGATTGCTTCCCCCCATCCCCCATCTCAAACAGAGAAAATGTCAAGCACAAGCTAAGTTTCAATGTCTGAGATTAACAACCAATTCTTGTTATTCTTACATAAGTTAAGATTCATCAAAGCAGAAAAACTGAGTGATGGTATGAGGGAGATGTCTTGGTGAATAGGAGTGTTTGCTGCACAGACAAGTTGGAATCCCTAAGAGCCACATAAAATGCCAGGTGTGTCCTGCACATGCCTGTAATCGCAGTGCTTGGGTTAGAGACAGGTCCTGCACATGCCTGTAATCGCAGTGCTGTGGGTTAGAGACAGGAAGATGGCTGAAGCTTTCTGACCGTTAGTTTAGCTCTAGTAAGTTCAGTAAGAGACCAAGTCTCAAGAAACTAATAGGGCCATGGCCCTCACCTTCCCTGCATCTACTGCCACCAGGGACCAGGGGGCTGTTCCAGGCTTTTCCAGATGGAGGGCCCACAGAGTAGAAAGGTTCCCTGAGCCCTTTTGAAACATGTCTTGTCTATATCCCAGCTCAGAATTATTCTCTAGTCTCAAAAGTACACCTTGAGAAGAATAAGGATGAAAAGGCCATTTTGATGTTTTCTTGTTTAGCCTAGGAAACCCAAGATGCTGGAACTAAGAGAGACTTTAAGACAGCCCATCAGTGGTTATCAAGCTGTTTCATGGAAGTTCTGAAGGGTTGAAGAAATGTTGACTAAGAAATTAGACCCAAGTCCTGTTGAGATACAGATCAGATCTGAAGCCTCCCCTCTGAAAGGGATCATCAGTTTCTGCCATACCGTCTACATGATAGCCCTAACTATTATGTATCTCAAGACCAGTGCTGTGTTTAGTAAACATCCTTGTTCCAGACTCCTTCAGTTTTTAAATAAAGAACCTGGCTGTTTCTGACATCTGAATATAATAAACCATGGATATTGGAGCCTGCTGGAGGGAAGTGCACCTACTATCCAAGGCCTTTGGAGATGGAGGCAAGATCATGAATTCAAGGCTGTCTGGAATACAAAAGGCCCAATCTAAAAAAAAAATGCAGTTTTATCTATGAAAAAAGAAGAAAAAGGAAAGAAGGAAGGAAGGGAGGGAGGGAGGGAGGAAGGAAGGAAGGAAGGAAGGAAGGAAGGAAGGAAGGAAGGAAGGAAAAAGGCAAAGTGATAGAATGGGGCATTTGAAATCATCCTTTGTCTTCACAAACCTACATATACACACACATGCACATATAACACACACACACATACATACATCATAAATACACATCTATATGAAACATGAGGACAGGATGAAATAAAATAATAAAACAGTAAGAGATGGAAAGCAAATGTAGGTGGCGAACGTGGAGGGCCAATCCTGCCATACCGTCTGCATGCCAGCTGTGAGGCTATCTGTCTATATGATGCTAAAAGATGCTTCAAAGGAGACAGAACACTGTTCAGCTCTAGAGACACAACAAATGAAAAAATTCCATTCTCAGTGAACATGAAACTTATTTAAAAATAAAGAAGGACTTTTAGCTAGGTGTAATGGCACATGTAACCCTTATATCATAGATTCTGAAGCAAGAAGATAGTGAACTCCAGACCAGACTGGGCTACACAGTGAGACTATGTCTCAAAAAGAGAGAGGAAGAAAGAAGAAGGGAATGAGGGAGAATAGAAGGAAAGAAGAAAAGGGAGAGGAGGGAGGGAAAGGAGGAGGGAAGAGAGGGAAGAGGGGAGGGAGGGTGGGAGATTTCTCTATGGTACAGTCATCTGGAGGATGGGAAAATTCAATGAAAATCAATACGTAGTGCATGAATAAGAAAATAATTCTATTTGGTAATGTGATCTTCCTTATTGACACCAAGTTTAAATTTTAATACAAGTATTCAAATTAAAAAAAATCACCCACTATTTTTCCCAAAAGGGCCATTTAGAGAATATAATTGTTCTCAAATAGTTTCTAATATTAAAAACCCTCTTATCCATATATTTGTTGTTCGGACTCATCATACAGTAGGGGTAGAAGATGGAAGCAAAATGTATCAAAAAGAGGAGACTTTTAAAGTTCACTCTCACCCAACTGCTTCTTTCAAGCATCGACAAAGTTCATCCTGGAAGTCATTCTGCAGAAAGTCAACTGTCTCGACTGTACAACGGCTCTAAAGGAAAAAGGAACCTACAATTCCAGCACCAAAGCAGCTGAGACAGGAGAGAGGATATGAGTTCAAGGCCAGCCTGTGCCAGGCCTGTCCAGGATGAACCACAAGAGCCTATCTCAGACAAGCAAAAAGTAAACTTCAAAAGCATTCAGAAATTCTCAAGTCAGAAAGCCACCAGGAGGCACTCCATGGTTCACAGGCAAAGCCACTAAGTACAGAGAACCTGGAAAAGCTAGCATAATTTACAACTGAAGGGACAATAATAACCTGAAGATCATAGAATTAAAAAATAAGCTAAGAAATATAGACTCCTTGTGTCATGTCTGAATGATAGAGTTCTTTATGATTCTGAAGAAAGTCAGAAATTGCAAGGAGATTAATTCTTCCAATCCTCTAAAAGTTGAGCATCTCAGTTATTCTTTGTCCCTTCTATTAGCTCATATTTATGACCATAAAACTTAGATTTTGTTGTAAGATAAAGTAAGCAGATGCTTACTGTTTGAACTTCTATTTGCAAGGATCAAATACTTCTTTCCTAGTCATTGAAATCTGGCTTAATCTGGCTTGGTGTAGACTCTCCTTGAGATCTAGCTTGACGCTGTCTGTCTACATGCCCCTCCTACCTCACCCGCATGTGATCTCTACAAGGCCTTATTCATCACAGACGTGATTTCCAGATAAGGATGTCAAAGGAGTGGTAGATTTAGCTGAGACCAGCCTTCCAGCCTTTCGAGTTCACCTATTTCCCGAAGTCGTGGCTCCCATGACTCATGGCTCCCATGACTTCTTCAGCCCTGGGACGTGATGAGGTTGCCAGAGCTGCATCATGCACATCTGTGCCTGCTTTCTCCTGCTGTAACAAAATACCCATGATCTGGTGGTTAACAAGTAATGGTTTATTAATTTAGTGTTTCTGAACATGGGAAGTCCAGGAGAGTGGTGTAGGTATCTGGCAAGGCCTCCTCGCTGTATCATAACATGAAATCATCAGAAAGCACCACAGAATGAGCTAAACAAGCTTGGGTCTCTGCCTCCTAATATCAACTCTCAGACCCTACCTCATAGCTGTACCCAATACTAGTTACCTCTCCAATGCTAATTACCTCCCTAATACTAGTTACTTCTCCAATGCTAGTTGTCTCCCCAATCCTAACTACCTCCCCAATGTTAATCTCTCCCTTAATGCTAGTTCCTCCCTCTACCCCCCCCAACTCCCACTCCCCGGGCAAGGCCTTACCACTAAATACAGCAATGAACTTAGGCATTATTAAGTGTCTAAAATATAATTTTGGGATATACATCATGCCCAGGTTAACTCACAAAATTAGAAAAGAAAAATACAACAAACTGCTTACTAGTTTTAGTCAATTCCTTAAATTTTGAGGCCACACAGCCTGGAACTGCCTACACACAGCTCATTTGCTTGGCCCCATCTCCACACTTCCCTGTGTTAACTTGTCTTTTGTTTTGTTTTGTTTTGTTTTTTTATAACCTCAGAGGACACAGAAAGAGTAATTACTGATTCATTGTAAGCCACAGCAGCCTCCATGGACCTGACCACTCATTGATCTCAGATATGGACTTAAAGGAAGCTGTGCTGATGGCCAACCAAAGAACCCCAAGAAGAATCAGAATGGTTTTGCCCCTTCCTTCTAACAACCTTGTTTTAAAATAATGACACATTAAATAAAAGTAAAACAGACACATGGGCATTTTGTTTTAACGTTTGATTTACTAACTGTATTGAGACCAATGCTTCTCTGAGTAAAAAGAATAAAAGATCTTGAGTCTTTACAGATGCTAGCCAGGTGGAAAAGGATTTGGATCAGAGACCAAGTTCCTGGAACAATCAGCATCAAGCAAGATGGCAGCTGGAACACATCTGCTGGACCAGAGCTAAGAACAACTTTTAAGATGAAGGATTAGAAAAGAAGACAGAAATTACTTACATTGGCAAGGTGTGATTTTGCAAAACAAAAAAAGCTTTGGGATGAGTGGGCAGTTCATAGGTGAACTATACTGGTTGGGGTTGACAATCCAGAAAGTTTAATATATAAACAAGATACAAAGGTCTGATACTGGGCTGAGATGGGATTAAGTAAAGTTTTCAATATACAATTAGAAATGCAAAACAGTCTCTGTTGGCTTCACTCACAGCTCCTCAGGGATTAACTTTCCTAACCTCTGCAGAACAGTACTGAGGATTGAATCTAGGGCTTCAACAGGCTAGGTAAGCGTCCCACCACTGAGCTAAATCTCCAATCTTCTCCTTTGCTTTTTATTTTAAGACAAAAATCCCATGAGGTTGCCCAAACAGGCCCTGGATTTATGCTGTGGCCCAGGCAGGCCGTGAACTTTTCATCCTCCTGCCTCAGCTTCCTGAGTAGCTGGGATTATAAACCAATACTATCAAATCTAGATGAAAATACTCTTGCTTGAGATCCTCTATGTAGCCTGAAGCCCTTGTCATTAAGCTTAGTATATCTCTGTTTGTTTGTTTTTGTTTTTATCACTTCATACACCAAGAGCCTTTGTGAATAAGAATGGCCCCCATATGCTCATTTATTTAAATGCGTAGTCACTAGGGTGTGGAATTGATGGATAGGATTAGAAGAATTAGGAGATGTGGCTTTGTTGGAAGATGTATGTCACTGGGGGTGGGCTTTGAGGTTTCAGAAGCCCATGACAGACTCAGTCTCATTCTCTCTGCCTGCACATCAGGATGTAGTTCTCACATACTTCTCCAACACCATGTCTGTCTTCCATGTCTGCTGCCATGCTCCCCACCACAATGACAATGGACTAAGCCTCTGAAAACTGGAAGCAAGCCCCCAGTTAAATGCTTTCTTTTATAAGAGTTGCCCTGTTCGTGGTATCTCTCCACAGAAATATAACCGTGATTAAGACAGAAGTTGGTACAAGGGAGTGGTGTTTATTTGTGTGATAGACCAGACTGTGCCTTTTGCTGGAGGAATATAGAAGAATTTAGGACTTTCAAGTAGAAAGGCTTTTGGATGCTTTTAGCAGAGCTTAATCAGTTGCCCATCCTAGCAAGCACATGAAAATAGAGCTGAGAGTCATCTGAACTGTGAGGGCCCAGATCAAGAAGTTTCAGAGGGGAAAAATATTAGTAAATTAGCTAAAGAACATTCTTGATACTTTGGCAAAGAAAATGGCTGCTTTTTTAAACCTTGTTCTAAAAGTCTGCCTGGGGCTTTTAAACTAACAGTGTTAGCAGAGGAGATCTCAAAACAGCATAGTACTGACTCTGTCATGTGGTCATCAGTACTCTTACATAGATCTATAAAGAAAAGGAACAAGTGGGGTAAGAAGAAACATAAAATGTACAGTTTGGCAAGAAAAGGAGCAGCTGGAAGTGACATGGTTCTAGGTCCAGTGCTCAAGAGGATAAAGTGTTTAAAGAAAATCCTGGTGCTAAATGGGACAAGGGAGTGGTGAGCTCAGGGCAAGACCAACCCAGCTAAGCTCACAACTTGTGAAAGGATTTAAAGGAAAGCTTAAATGGTGAAGGAAACCATCAACAACAGAATGCTGATGCAGAAGTAATTAAAGAAGGGGCCAAGTTCCAGGCCCCAGAAGCAGAGTTTGGCAGCTTTGGCCACATGGTTGTGACTCTAGGGTCAAAGATACAAAAAGGGAGTTATTAAATCTCCCACGGAATTGTGAAATCTCCCACAATAGTTAAAGATGACAAGGCTAGGTCTGTGTCAGGAACATGCCTGTAGGCCCAGATAGGACATTGTGTGAAGCAGTAAAGGAAAAGCCTGGATTTTGTTGGAGACCCAAGATGGTGGAGATGCTAGAGTTGTGGGATACCTGTTAAGGAAAGCTGCAGATGGCGTGTGGAACCAACTCAAGAAAGAGAAGTATGCTGCAGTCAACACAGCTGAAAGGAGTTGGAGATCTGAAGAGTGCTTTGACATCAGACTTGGAGATGCTGAAGGAATCTCAGGTCTCAGTTTAAACTTAAAAATTAACTTCCCTAGAGACACATCCTAGGAGAAGCACATTCCAAAGACTTACACACACATTCTAGAAGAAGGGCCCAAGATACGAGGAGTAAAGGTTATCAGGAAGCTGGGCCCTTAGTAATAAACCTGGGTAAACAAGAGCTACTTAGCTAACACTCATTGTTATAAGATAATGTGCAAATCTGAGTTACCTAGAAACCCGGCATGGGAGCAGCTGTTTGAGGTCAGCCTTTGTGGTTATTGTCTAAGAGGTGACTGTAAAACTGCCCTCATGAACTCTGTAAAAATTCGTATAAAAACTGCTCTTAGCTTTAGCTCAGGGTTCCTCTAGCCTACGTGCAGGGGAACCCCAGTGCATTGGTTATCAATAAACCTCTTGCTTCTGCATCGAATCCACTGTCCGTGAGTGTTTCTACAGGAGTGTGCCCCCTAGTTTGGATCTTAGGGTCCAACAATGCTAGACACCATCTAGCCCCTTCAACCCACATCTACAGATCATCATCATACAGAGCATGGAGTGTGGCCCAAACATCACTATTCTACTATCATGTAGTTCACTGGGATTTGCAAAAGATGCACCAGAATATTTGACTTAACATAGAGTGTTAATATACAGTGTCCTTTCTGTTGTTTAATATAAACCAATATTTCAGTATTTTGTGACTACAGCACCCTGATCTTGGGAATTAGCAACTGGAGAATTAATTTGTACTGATGCTTTTTATATGCAGAAATAATAATAATCCTTTGTTGTTTAAAGCTCGCTATCATCCAGGTTTGGAAGTTTCTGCAGAAAATCAGTAATAAACACCACATCATAAACACCACAGCAATTTAGGTTGTCAGACTAGAGTAATGTTACATCTGTTAGATGAATAATTAACTTCTCAAGGAGACTTTCAAAGGATACAGCCAAATAAACCATTTTTAAGTTAATGTGTCAAATCTCTAATAGAAAACAAACTCACCAAACATGTTGGTATAAGTAGACCCCAGATCCAGGGTAAGCTGTGCAGGGGGATGTAAGGTCCACAACCCAGACACAGAGAAAATCCAAGAGAAGCATTCTGATTAACAACACTCCTAATTATGGACAACATTTGTTGACTTGAGGTGCATATAAAATATCATCCACTTTAATATTCAGTGATAGCTTGCATTCCACTTAATAGAGTTCTATTTTTGTATAGAGTCATGTTTAGATTAGGATCTGAGGCCAACTACAGAAGAGACCTACAGTTCAGAGCAACCCCACCCAATGACAGCACATCTCAGTTTCTGGAGTAGTTTCTGAGGAGGGAATAGTAAAGCCTGTAATTCAAAGCTTTAAAAACACTATTGTGATATGGAGCTTCTTCTCAAATTCCATATTCAACTGTTTCACATACCCAAATCATAAACCATATCAAAACCTGACAACCTAAATTTATCACAAAGTGAGTGGTGAGACAGGGAGAAGAAATACCTTTGTAGGATGTTTTGCCAATCTTAAATATAACACATATACACTGCAAAAAAAGTGTTAAAAATAAAAAAAGAAATGAAAATTCCTTAAGGCCATTACTCAGACATAATAACCTACAGCATTCTGGTCTAGAAATACATGCACAGCTATTTATGTATGGATAAAATGAGATCGCTTTTTTTTTTACACAAGTGCAATGCATACATTCATATTAACAAACAACACACTGTAACATCCTTTTAAATAGTTATTGTTTGGTATAGAAAATTTAATTCCCTCAAGATAGTCAGTTGAGTTATTAGTACAAATACAACCTCATACTTTCATTTTGGCATTTGCTGAGGGCAAAAATGTTGAGTAGAGGTAGGTTGGTGTTGGAAAGTCAGTTTAAAAAAAAAAAACCTAATAATGTATGGAAAGGCCCTATGGAAACCCATTACTTTGAAACTTAATTTTGAAATAGAGTTTTTAAAAGGTGTGGACAGAGGTACTTTGTATGAGTGGATAATGCTTTCCCAAGAAGACATGGAAAATCTCAGTGCTATGTCTGGAATGCCTCCCTACAAATTACTGAGCAGGAATTGCAACCCTCCTTCACAAAACAACATCAACCAGCCAATCAAACAACAACAACAAAGCAGGCTAATAGCATTGCTATTGGCTTCCTACCATAGCTAGATAATGAGACTCTACTGATGAGAATAAAACACACTGGCTTTAGACTATGTAGAAATTAAGCTAGAACAGACTGGGAACTTTCTCCCTCTGGCTAGCATTACTGCTTACAGATAGTCAATGGAGAAGAAAGTTACCCAACACTGGCCCCTGTGATCTAAGTACCAACATATAGGTATCTACTATATGTCATGGCTGGTACCAGGGTGATCAACCACTCTCTGATGGGATTTAAAGGGAGAATTTGTACCTGGTACTGTATATCTTGTCAAAAGCCCATGGTTTGGAAGCTTACATGTCTTAGAATGAAACATTATTGTTGCTTCACTAATTGGAATGTTGTCAACCTGCTTTCTAAATATTTATGTTTTTACCCATAGATCAATGCTGCTCTTGGCATTGGTTGGAAAAGCTTATTTTTGTCATGGGAAGTAGTTAACTCAGAGACTTAACAACTGTTCAAAGTGCTGAGAGTAAGTACCTGTTGAGTGCTCAGTTCTAAATGGGACATTTATATCAACTAACACCTACAAGGCCCAGGGAACATTTCATAAGGTCAGAGCGGGTGTAAGAGCTCAAGGATGGGGTGAAGTGCTACGATGCCGTCTCTAGACATTACATGGCGCACTGCACATATGACTTCACAGTAGTTACACACAAGATCAAGGCAATCGACATTCCAGCGTGGAAGGAGGCTCCATCCTTAGCCAAGAAGCTATTGGCAGCTAATGGCCACTGGAAAGAAGTACTCTTGGGGGATCTTAGAGAAGTGGGGTATTTACGTTAGAGGTGATTAAAACATGTTATACACATATAAGGAATTGCCAGAGAATAAATAAAATATCAAAAATAAATAAATAGTTTTCTTAAATAAAAAAGAATTGGAATCACCAACTCATGGCCATGGATAAGTGACACTGGATCTCTTCTAGGAAGAAAGCACAGAGCATGTAGAAAGTGGGTATTTTCTTCCTAATGCCATTAACAGTACTGGATATTTTCCTATGTTTGGGGACAAGTTAATGGATAAGCTGTGGTTCTGGAAGAAGGATTCCATAACCAGCTTCAAATCCAAGTTTTGCTGTAACTCAGTTCCATTATCTTCCTTGACTGCTCACAGATTTCGTAAAACAGGGATGGTATCATTGCACCTGCCTGAAATGGTTATTATCAGAACTAAATGAGTTGATTTAACACTACACACATAGCTCTCAACAGACAAGCACTCTCATTTAAAATAGATGGTGTTCACCAAAAGGTTAAAAATAATGGGGGAGTGGTTAATTTGTATTTTCTTTGATTATTACTGTGCTTATTTTTTATTAACTATCTTAAGTTCCAAACCTCATCACATCTGTTAGCCAATCATCACTTACAAATAAAGGCAATAACTGTATCTTCTTGGTTTATTTTTCTTTCATAATTGCATTAAATTTCTACAATAATAGAGACTAAAGCAGTGACCATAAATCTCTCCATAAGTTGATGTGAAAAAAAAGCACTGAGTGTTTCAAACTATAAAACTGTAAATCATTATACCATAGACACTTTTTCTATATGTTTTTCTTATTAAATTTCTTTAGATTCAAACCGTATTATTTTTAAATTAGGGCATTCTTTTGGGGGGACATTCTGAGCATTTTACATTTTAATAAAAAACATACCATTTTTTAATGGCAATAAAAACGGTCTCTGAAAGCTGAAAATAGATTTTCTGTGTTTCCCTGGCTGGTCTTGAGCCTGAAATTCTCCTGCCTCTGCCTCCCAAGTGCTCGGATTATAGGTGTGTGCCACCTCACCAAGCTAAGACCACTGTAATTTTAAAAATTACACTGAAAAACGCCAAGAATTAACATTTAAAATCTACCCTTCTAATAAACTTGCAAGGCAAAAGAAACACAAAAGATATCAATGGATGGTGTCAAATGACCAACAATGATTTTTGTTCAATAAATATATATTATAAATAATGGAAAAATAGACGACCATTTATAACCAAAAACACTGAACCCTTTAAGTTTATGAAGAGCTATCCTTTGTGCCCACCCCTCCAACACTGAGGACTGGCCCTAGAGCCTCACCCATGCCAGACTCAACTGAATAAGCAGCACACTCCATCTCCAGCACTGATGCTCTTAGAAATGCGGCCAAGCTCCCCCTGCCTCAGCCTCCTGAGAAGCTGGCATTATGGCCTAGTACTTTATCTTCCTCAATTTTCCTCCTAAAATAAAAATGTATGTTTCAGAAGACCTCATTTCTCAAAGCCCACAGCTTGTATTCCCACCCTGAGAAGGAGCATGAATTTCTGCACGTAAAAGACTTCAACACAAATCAGACCTGCGATAGCTAACTCACCAAAAATCTGAGTACTAAAGTCACAAAATATTTAAATATTGTTTTATATTGAACAACCAGAAAGTACACGGTATTAAAACTCTATGCTAAATCAAATATTGTGGATCTTTTACAAAACCTAACAAAATACATGAAAGAAGGCTGTACAACTGAGGGGAAAACTGTAAATCAAGATAAAAATGGATTTACTAACCTGCTAAGTGAGCCAGACCCTATGCTGTGAGCTTACTTAGTCACCTCATATCATCAGCCCACCTTCTCCCAACAAGGAAACACAGCCACACCGGCGACTTGTGCTTGTCTTGGCCACACAGTCTTCCAAAAGCACATTGCAAACGGCACACTGGCAGCCATGGCTGATCATCTGTCCTATGCAGAGGTGGGCAATCCTCTAGAGCAGTGGTTCTCTGCCTTCCTAAGGCTTCAACCCCTTAATACAGCTCCTCATGTGTGCTGACCCCAAACATAAAATTATTTTCACTGCTACTTCATATCTGTATTTTTGTTACTGTTGTGAATCATAATATAAGTATCTGATATGCAGGATATCTTGATATACAGCACCTCAAAGGGGTCAAGACCCAGAGATTGAGAACCACCACCTTGGGGCCTCTGTAGTCAGAGCCCTGGCTGATGAGGAAAGGCTACCCTGAGACCACTGTGGTCTGCAAATGGAAGTAACCATATCCCAGCGCGTGTGAAAGTATTCCCAAATATGAGCAGCCACTTTTCCTGTTTCCTGCTATCATGGGGCATGTCCTTTGTACAAGAAAGAGCAGGGCTAAGAAGCACTAGATTTACTTGTCTACAGATTATCCAGAATGTCAAATAAAGAAAATGTACCAGCTAAGGCAAAGGAAGAAAACCAGTCCACAGAACAGTGACAATGCTCTGCACAAAGATGCTGGGCATGTAAACAGCCTGGCTTCCTCTATTCTTCAATGTACTAACACACCTACTATGCACGTGGGTATGTAGCTGGAGGAGCCAAGAGATTCTCCAGTAATAGGTTTATTGATCCATAGAGACTGATTTCTAGAAATCAAATTCCTGGACCAAGCGCTCTAAGCAAAGAAAAAAAAATACCTGAATTAAGCCTAAAAAGTTAGAAATATTAAAAAAAAAAACCCAGCACTTGTAGTGTCCACCACGTAGATACAGAGTGAAATTAAAATATAAGGCTCTGACTGTCACTCTGCTGACATGCCTCAGAGAGATGCTTGCTATATCTGCCTCCACCCTGATACTGTAAAACTTTGACCATGTCAAGTCACGATGGTGTACTATCCTTTTGCTTTTACACAGAAGTGTAGAATGAAGGACCTTCAGACAGTCTAACCAAATCCATGTGTGCCCGGATGTTCTCAGTGATAGATGACTGGGTGACATTTTCCTGGGTCACATAGCTTATAAAAAATGGACCTAGAGTGTTGGCTGCAATTAATCCTGGGGTATGCAGTATCCCAATGCTTCCCTCCTTAATAGTCACTTGTGATCTCACTATGAGTCCTGTGGGGAAAGAGAGGGCATCTCACCTCTTCTCATGAGATTCAAGAGAGAGAGGAAAAGCAGAAGTAATTATTACTACATGCATTATACTACCAATCAGAATCGTCACTGTGGCTTGCTGAGGGCTTTTTATTTTATTTTTCCTGTATTTATATGTATCTCCATCTCTCTGTTACTCTGTGTGTGTGAGAGAGAGAAGCAAGAGCGGGAGGGGAGGAGGGAAAAGAGAGAGAGGAAAAAGAGGGGAAGGGAAGAGAAGAAAAGGGAGGTGAATGAGAGGGGGCCCTTAGTGCCTGGAATGTTTGGGAAAAGTTTGAAAAAGATCCAAAGTAGATTTGTCATGCAAGTCAGGCTGAACACCGCCCACTACCAACCCTCTCCCTGCCATAAAGGAAAATAAAAACTGAAACTGCAAAGAGAAAATTTAATAAAGATAAAAGTTCAGAACTATGAGACAGGGCCTTTTCAAATTACTAATGTAGCCTGGCATCGGTTCGCATTCTGACTAAAATGGTTGTAATTGCGGAGAGTGCTATTTTTCATCACTGTTTTAAACCCGCTTATATAATATTCTATTTTATATCATAAAGTGAAACTATTCCTGAGATAATGAACTCAACTCCCTCGTCTCTTTGTTCTGTGAGTTCTGCTTTGCAGTCTTCCTCACCCAGAGCTACTTAGGGTAGAAATATGTAGTGTCATCTCCCCCTCCTCTGAAAATCCAAAGAGGCAGCCAACCCAGAGGGCAACATTCATCACTGGGACTGCACTTTGAGCCAGGAAAGGAAAATTGAGTGATACAGAAATTTCACACAAAGGGACTGTGCCATTTCCTTTCCTCCTCCTCTCTCTCCTCCTCCCCTTCTTCTCCCCCTCTTCCTCCATCCTCCTCTTCCTCTTCCCACTCCTCTCCGGTCCCCTTCTATGAAGCCAGGTCCCTTTCTTTTACCTTTAAACCCATGTCTAAGTTTTCCCAATCCTATTTTCTAATATTTTTGAAGAAGGTATATTTCAATTGTTTCTCACTCTGGAGCCCATTAGCGTCTTAACTGATTCCAATTCCATTCTGGACCTTTCAACATGAAATAGGAGGAAAATGGCTGCCACTCTGTCACCAGCTGTCATTGCCTTGCTATAATTGTCATTGTGGAGGTTGTTACTGTCTTTACCTCTGAATTCCCATAGAGGGCCAAGCCCCATAGTAATGCTAGGAGTTAGACGCTAATCTATGCACAATGTTTTCTTCTAGTTTACTAACCATTAAGACTCTACCAAAGCCTAACTAAGCAGGAATATCAAATAACAGGATTTGGGTGACTAAGCTTAGACATTCAATCCTCTTCCTATTGCAGAACAACCAGTCAAGAAAGAGAAACAGCTAAGGGAAATCTTGAGGTATAATGCCCAGTGATTAAAACTGGACAAAACTGAATTAAAACTGGCAAAAATGTAACTCTGTAATTATCCCCACTGGCAATGCTGAGACCTGTAAGAATCCATGGTTAGTGCCATGACAATTTCCTCATGCACATTTTAGGAAGGAACACGATGACCCTCAAATAGGACCTGGCAGCATCTTGTAAAGCATTAGAATAAGGGTTGCATAGACTTGCCTATATCCTCAAATGCTCCAGGGAAGGTGGCTTGATGGACCTCTCAATAGAAAAAGAACACCCCAAGCACAGATGTAAGAGTAGGCAGGTTTTATTTCTTACTAACACATTAAAGAATCTGGCAATAATTTTTTAAAGCAGATGGATTGGAATATTTTGGGAAATGGTAAAGGGTTGATTTTGAATTGCTTTTTAGAACCTCAAGTTATAAAAATAAGATTCTGGCTAATGTAATTGCCTTCCAAATTCAGCAGTGTTTATTAAAGGCAGCAGCCATTACTTTAACTTTGATCTAGAACAATCTACGAAGCAGTAGTTAGCCTTAATCAGGAACTAAAGTTCAAACAGTTAAAATAAAACCAAACTGAATGTCTTTTTAGTTCTACAAAATAAGAGGAATCGTTAAAAAAAAAATAAACATGTGCCTAAGACAAAGATGGGCCAGTTCCAAGACAAGATGGACCATGTCCCCAGGAAGATTTTTAGGTTGTATTTCAGGTGGAAAAATCATTATTTCTGCCTTTGAACCCAATCTTCCTTTAGGGAATCTCTTTTGTTGTTTACATTGTCTATGATAACATTAATAAGCTTTCTTCACAAAGACCTGTGTATGTATTAAACTCAAACTCAAGCTGCCTAACAGTCCTACAAAAACTCTTGCTAATTCCAGTTGACTATCAATTCAAAAGAACACAACTAAAGATGAAAGTTTTTATTTCTTCAACTTTGCTCTCTCCCAGTTGATACGACAGAGTGTTGGTTCTTTCTTTGGCTCTTCCCCTAGATCAATCATCTAGCCAACACTTACTGAACATCCGCTATGTACAATCCCTAAATGAATTTGCTTTCATGGGCTTTCCAAATATACAACTACCAATCTTTGTTCAAACCTAATCCTATAGCCTCTTAATTGGCTCACTAACATAGTATCTTTTAAAAACATGTTCCAGAAACCACAAAATTAGTCTAAATGGCTAGTGCTTCTCTTCCCCAACAACAAAATGCCAAAAATATGCCAGTTGATCAATTTCAAGTGACCCTCCCTACTCTCTGATGTTGATAATGCAGGAGACCATGTTAACTACATCTGTAAATGAGTGGTGAGATACTCTCTTGGGGCTAGCTCTTACCTGCTTAGGAGCCATATTTTCCCAGTCTTCAAGAAGCCTAACTTGGCAGCTCAAAATAAGCTATCAAAAAAGGATTTTCACTTGAGTGATTTTCCTCCAAATATTCCTTTCTCTAAAAAAAAAAAAAAAAAATCATCCAAGATGCTCTGTTGCCAGGTACTCAACGGGACAAGATACAGATAAAGAGGCATACTGATGAGATCAATGGACAACAAGAATCCAAATCACAGGAAAGAGTTCAGAGAGGGAAAAAGATTTTAAGCAAATGGCTATTGGTGGTTATAAATCACATCAACTGAAGAAAGTATAAATTGTCTTCCCGATGGAGAAAATAAATCAACAACAACAAACCAGGCAGCAGAGTCCAAGTCAGGTAAGCTGAAAATGGACACAGGGACAGAACAGTGTCACAAGAACTATGTGAAAAGAGGTATAATGTATGTTACAAATATTATTTTAAATATTTCTCAACTCACTATTTTCCAGCTCTTAAACTTAAAATCTCTGAGGACCCCAAGCCCCTTAGTTTGCAGACCTACTCAACTGGGATTTGTACTTGTGCCAAGTGTGCCGGCATGTTACCTGGCCACTAACTGCAAGCCTCTCACTGGGACATACACACTCTTCATTCCTGTATTGACTCTGAAAGCTTATTAGGGTTTCACAAAGTGATGGTTTAGGATCCATTTCAACCTAAATTTTGTCTTGGGTAATGTGATAGCTACTCTTGGTTGTCAACTTGACTGGAACTAACTAAAACCCAGGCAAATGGGTATAGTTGTGAAGAATTTTTTTTCTTAATTAAATCATTTGAAGTATGAAGACCCTTTTAGTTCATATCATTTGAGGTAGGAAGATCCACCATTAAAAGGGCCATACCTTCTGCTGGCAGCCTATATAAAGAACACAGAAGAAGGAAGCTTGTTCTCTTAGGCTGCTTGTTCTCACTCTCACTGGCAAGTCCATTTCTTCATTGGCATTAGAGCCTACTTCTTTATTCAGGTATGTACCAAAGATCAGCTGAGACATTTAGCCTCATGGATTAACTAAGTAACTACTAGATTCTTACAGTTTCCATTGGAAGATAACCATTGCTAGACTAGCTGGACCATAGCTGTAAGCCAATCTAATAAATACTGTATCTATAGCTATTGATATATATATGTATGTAAATCTATATCATCTATATTCATTCTATCAATTCTGTTCCTCTAAGAATCCTGACTAATACAAGTAAGTTGTAAATTATTGTAATCACACTGGAATTAGTATTATAGCTCAAAAGGAATCATTCAAGCATAATCAATCAATAATCTTTTTTATGTCAAATGTCAGTGGAATCCAAAGAAGAGAGCAATGGGCTTTAAAGGAGAATATTGGAAAACCAGGTATGATGGATACCTATATACCTCTAATACTAACACTCAAGAAACAGAAGCAGGAGGATTGCCTGGAGTTCTTGTCTAGCCTGGGCTATAGTGCAAGGTCCTATCTGTAAAAAATTAAAAAGAAAGAAAAAATAACTTAATCTCTAGATTTCAGCTATGGCATAATCTATACCCCCCTCTCTCCCCCATCTCTTCTTTTCATCTATGCTAGGGACCAAATATAAGCTTGTCATGAACACTAGACAAGTACTATACTAGTGACACACCCTACACCCCCTCAGCCCTATACATAACAGACAGGTTGTGAATTAACATACTTGATATGTACATGCCACTTAGGAATAAATTTTTGTAGCTCATGGGATTTAAAACTGATTGCCAATTACTTTTCCCTTCTGGTAGAATGTAGGGACCTTCCAGTACTATCATAGCCAGCACTATGAATACTCCTTTCAGGTCAGCACCAACTTGATTTCTCCATGCTCTATGACTCCTGTATGTGAGCTACAATAATTGGATATATGGCCTTCTGCCACATAACCAAGAGCTTTGGTTAGCAACTGGATAGCAAAGCACTGGCCAGACAAGACTGTCTACTGGTGCAACATTGACACCACCATTATAGGAGTAACCAACCACTTTCTGAATGGATTTAAGGAAGTCCTACTCCGCAGATGAAATTCATATCTAACACCATTATAAGGCCCAGAATCAATGGCTAGAGATATCACAGATTCTAGGAAAGAACCTACAACTATTCTGCTAAATAAGCACAATATTAAACCAACTCCTAATCACTTATACCCATAGACTAATGTATCACTCAATTGTTTTCAGTAGATGACGATCAACACAAAGACCCCCAACTAGCCAAGGTGCAGAAAAGACTGCAGAATATTCAACCTTAAATGGAACATGCAGACTATACCCCTCCCTCCACAGGGCCATGGAATCACTGTGGAAAATGAAGCAGAAGGAGTGTAACAGCTAGAGGAGGTGTTTGGCTGCAGGGAAACAGTGTCTTCTAGACCCAGCATGGCAGCTGCACATATGACCTCACAGTAGTTATGACAGCCCAACCGGACCAAATCCCAACATGGACAGTGCCTCTGGGGACAAAGTTCCACCAATAACCATACTGTAGAAACTATCTGCCATTGTTAGCTGCTGAGAGAGGAAGGTTGACTTTCTCTAAGAGGATATTCTCAGACAAACCAGCCATGCTTCAGCAGAAGGCCACATACCCAAGAGCACTGGTAGAAAGCACTGGCCTTGAAGGAGGGAAAGCAAGACTCGATGTTCAGTGGAAAGGGAAAGGGGAGATGGAAGAGATGAGGGTTGGATTGAGGAGGGTGAATGTGATCAGAGCATGCTGTAGGTCTCAAAGAACTGAAAAGTATGTTCTTATTGATAGGATGCAAAATAACAACAACAACTATGAAACTGTTCTCCCAAACTAGGTGTAGATATGCAAGTAATCCCTGGAGTCTGAGACAGAAGAGTCAAGAACTTAAAGACAGTCTGGGCTACAGCGTGAGACCCTATCTCAAAATACAAACAACCAACAAATGAATAAGAAGAGAAAAATAAAAAAATAGATCCTCTGAAAAATCAATGCAGGGAGAGGATACAGTCTAGGAACTGAGTGCCACTCTCTCTCTACTGCAAGTGCAAAATTAACATTCTCCCACTTAACATAATCTGCTTCCAGCTATTGATAGTCATTTTGGAATAGACAGGACATATTTAGAAAATGGCACACCACCAGAAAATGTGGGTTGGAGTGTAGGATTTTTGCCTAATACAATGTGGCTAGAATTTTTTATAAAGCCAGAAAAGCTGTTTCCCAAACCGTTTAGGTTAGAATACAGCCCTCCAATGAAACAACTCTGTGAAGTAGAGTAGCATCAGCTCTCTACAAATAGCTATTCACAGAAGCTGTACTTTCAGACACAGCCTTCTAGGGTCCAGTAATACAGCATTTGAGTAGCATTTTTGAGCCCAAGGCTTAATCCACAGGGCAGGAAACAAACAAACAAAAACACGAAACATTAAATATAGCCAGTTCACTAGTGGTACTGCCAATTTCATTCACAATAAGAAGAGTATAGTTTTTATCAAATGCTTCATAAAGCATCATAAAATATATCATTGGTAAAAAATAAGTATTTAAATATACCTCTTGAGAAAAATGAGAAGCCTATCATTAACAATATGCAGAAATGTAAGAAGTGCACATCCATCAGCTGCAAAAAGTCTGGCAGAGGCAGAAAAAGTGGGTGGATACTACAAATGTATAAATTAAAGGAAATTGCTGTGTTTATTAGACTACTGTACATTTTTCTTTAGTGATAATATATTTCCAGATTAGATTAAGAAATACTTCTCAAAAAAAAAATCTTTCAAGGGAAGTGCCGTGCAAGCATGGGGATCTGACTTCAGATCCTCAGCACCCACACCAAAGCCAGGAAACACTGAAAGTGCTTGTAACCACAGGACTGGAGGGTGGAGCCAGGCAGATCCCAGAAGCCCTCTGACCAGCCTAAAAAGTGAGTCTCAGGGTCAGTGACCCTGTCTCAAGGGAAGGAGGGAGAAAGCAACAGAGGAAGATTCCCAAAGTCCTTTGCCCACATCACACACACACACATGTACACAAAACACTTCAGAAATAATCACTTGCCTTTTGTTTCTCTGTTTTTTTTAGAAACATTTACTTGTTTGCAATCTCAGAACAGTTTTAGGTGCAAGTCATAAGCGGGAAGAGAAGGAAGAAAGGGAGAGGAAGAAGGTGAGAGGAAGAGGAAAATTGGGGGCAAAAGGACAAAACTAAGAGGTTCATGTTACTAAAAGTTCTAGGGCGGGTCTTAGAGCTGGACCAGACTTGCCTCCATCTCCCAGCTATGCTTCTCTTCCTATGGCCCTCCCTTCTGACAGTTCTCATCTTAGTGGTGGCTGCACATGTGTTAGCAGCTACAGCTTCCATCTTCTGTGAAAAAAATCATCTCTTCCTTATGAACTGCACTAAGGTGTCCCAGGTACAAACCCACCAGTTCTAACTGGCTCTTGTGGGTTAGGGGCCATCTACAAACACATCACTGTGTCCAAGAGGACCGAGAACACTCCTGATGGAACCAAAGTGCCCCCTCACTCCTGGCATGGCACTTCAAAAGAACAGGTGGGTGCTGCCACAGAAGAACAGTGCTAGACAGCAGAGATCAACCAATAGTGTGAAGCCCATGCATCTACAACACAACCCCTGCTCCTAAGGTGTAGAGAGCTCCTCAGAAGAAACGGGAAGGCCTAAGCCAGAGGACAAAGTCTGGTGAGACTGCCTCTCCAAGAAATAACAGGGAAGGTACATCCATTATGCCCCAACAATTTGACAGCTTAAACAAGACCTGAACAATAACAAGAGCAACAGCCCTGCTGTGTTACAAGGGGAAAAGCTCCTGGGGTCCCAACCCTAAACAAAGAACTACAGGCAACTAATGACACAGAGAGAGGGAGAGTCAGTCTCTTCCAGGGAAGAGGCTCCTAGTTGGTTATTCCATACAAAATATTCAGCCTGGAAACTATATACACATAGACAAAAAAAGCTTAACTTAGTAGGTTGTATATAAACATTTATGTGATTGTGTGTGTGTGTATGTAACAATCTTAATCAAAGAAAACTAGCATCAATTTGAGAAGGAGTGTGTAGACAGAGGAAGGGAGGATAGGGAAAAGGGCAAGTTAAACAGCTCCTGAGGAAGGCCGTCCATAGGTGCCCTCTGGCTTACATTCACACACACACACACACACACACACACACTCACACACACACACACTACTCAACTCTTAAACCCTCTAACCCACATTTAATTTACAATGTATCTAAAGCATTTGGGGTTTCATAGTGCAACTATTATCTTATTAGTTATTGATAAACTTAGAAGACAACATTAGAGTTCAAGGTACATAAAACAGTGAAACTCTGAACCACTAGCAGATTGAGGATTTTCTCCTTATATATATGTATATATATATATATATATATATATACATATATATGTATGTGTATATATATAATTATATAATTATATCCTTAGCTCACTAAAACATAATTGTGTAAACACAAAGGAGAAACTAGTAATACTGAGTATGTAGACAAGTGCTGGAATCGATAATTTACCAGCAGTTGCATAATGACATTTTGGTTCTCAATTCATTAAATTGTTGCCATTAAAAACTAAAAAAATCAAATCCAATCTGAAGGTTTGTTTGTTAAAGATAAAAATCAATAGAACATTTTTATGAAATGGGAAATAAATACAAAGTATTATTCTTTGGACATGAAAACTTTGTTTTAGTCAGTGTTATAGGAGAAAAACTCTGAAAACTGCAGAAGGCATTTGCTCTCCCACCTTCACAGGTTATGGGAATTGAAACAGCACCATAGTTTAAAAGGAAGTCTTTGCTACCCATTGATTTTCTATTCGTTCTTTTCAAATGCACTTGCCTAGACTCCTGGATGGATGTTTCCTATCCCCTTAAAATGAAATATGAATGAGATAGGAGCATTCTTAGTTTGTACTGTATGTCTGATAGATTGAGGGTAGGGTTAGAGTACACCTAGACTTCCTGGAGCTGAGCAGCTCACAGAGGGCACAGGAACCAAGCCCTTACTCAGGAAGCAAGTCACTCGCCGCCCCACCTCCACACACACATACTCAGATTCTGGCCAGGAAGGTGCAGAAATAGTGGGGAACTTAAAAGCAGAAACCAGCATCAGGGAATGGTTTCAGAAAAAGAGAGGACTTTACCTGGGCTCTGAATAGCAGAAAGATTTAGACAGGAAATGGAGAAGAAAACACCCCACTGACATCTCTGGTCAGCTCACTGTAAGTTCTTGTGACAGCAAACACAGTCACACAGACATGTCTCCTGGTGCTACCTGTGATATTGTTACTTTCTCTGCTGTTCAGTAACATCAAAGGCAGCTTTAATATTTCCAGGAGACTTTCAAGTGGCGAGTTCACTGCATAGTTTTTTAGCTTGTGTTCAAATACTTTATTGCTAATACTCAGCCATTAAATGGACAGAAAAGGTAAGTTCAGAAGAAATGTTCTTATCGCTATCCACTTTAACGCTACTCTCATTCAGCTTTCTTTCCTAATCTTCAGAAGCATTTTATAAACATCAGTATTAGAAATAAAATGTCAAACAAACCAGAAGAAATGACAACTCTTAACAAATGCAGCAACACTGCTTTTGAGAACAGAGCAGGCTGAGACACATGGTCTTATCTCAACACAGGGGAAGTTCTGTCCTGCTCTGTAACTCCACATGGAAACCCATTGACAGCAACTGCAGAAACAGCCAGCAGCCAAGACGGAGGCAAAGACACACTACAGGATCCCAGGGAGGGCCAACTTCCAGCAATCCTGATGGTTACTGGGGGTGAGTAGCACCTACTAAAATCCCTGCTAGTGAGAGTAGTACAATCAATGCCTCGGGCAAAGAGAAGGGTGCATGTTTCAGAAGTGGTATAATACAGCACGGTCCAAGAAGCCCTTACAAGGCTATTACTTAGGTGTACTGAGTCACCCCCTCCTTTCCTAATACAGAAGACAAAGAAACAGAGGTGCAAAGCACTGGGCACAGACAAGGCAGAGAATGAGACAGTGAGCTTTTCTCAGCACTTATAGCTATATATCTGCTGGCCATCTTCCCCCTTTCCCAAAAGTAAATTTCTTATTCAAAAGCAAAAAGAATCTGCAGTCCCTGGTAGAATATCACTAATCTATTTATAGATAGAAAAACAACCAAGAGTAAGAAGGCATACTTGCTTTAAGGTTGCATGCTCCTTGTCTGCCAAGACGATACTTCTTTAAGGAGTTCTGACTCTGAATTGGAAGGGCTGCTGACATTTGGAAAAACTGGTCTTTCTTGCACCCAGTAATATAACACAATGCCCACTAAACCCCAGAAGCCACTCCCAGTCACATTCAAAGTCACCCCAACTGTTTCTCGCTGAGATTGAATGGGTTTCTATGTTATGTAGTACTTTTTTACTCCATCGGCCACGGCAACTAGAACAGAACAAGATAATAGTACTAAAGTAATAATGGTCCCAGAGGTTAACATTCCCTTGTAGACGGAAAAAAAGAGAGTCAAGAGGGCCTCATCTAAGAGTCAGCTACAGTTCTTCCAGCCCATCCCCCAGCTGCAAGCAATCATGGGAAATGGTAGTGTACAGTAAGTAGAAGGTTAATTGAAAGCAGAGGTCATGAGCTTCCATGAGGTTTCCATCCATGGTAGAATGAAACTCTGCAGTGATGCAGCTGTTTTGGGGTCACACATGCTCCTGTATATAATCCCTCACCCCATGTTCTTTAAGAAAGTCCAATTAATTCACTGGTCTCACCAAAATTTTCCTAACTGAAACAAGGAGATACCCATAAAAGTACAAGAAGTATAAAGAACAACAAGTAGATTGGACTAGATAGAAAAGAAAGTCCCCAATTACAAAATAATCAAAACACTAAAATAGAACAAATAAAGATTATTAGAAGCTGCAACAGAAAAGGCCCAACTAACATATAAGGACAGACTTATTAGAATTATGTTTGACTTCTCAATAAAGATTCTAAAAGCCAGAAGGGCCTACAGAGATGTCTTGCAGACTCTAAGAGACCACAGATGCCAGCTCAGACTACTATAACACCAAAACTTTCAATGACTAGAGATGGAGAAAATATTCTATGATAAAGTTAAATGTAAACAATATCTATCTACAAATTCAGCCTTACAGAAGGTTCTAGAAGGAAAATTCCAACCCAAGAAGGTTAGCTACACTCATTAAAACAGGAAATAATCTCATGTCAGCAAAACCAAAAGAAGGGAAGCGCACATGCATGCGCGCTCACACACACACACAAACACACACTCATACACACACAAGCAGCAGCAGAACTAACAACAAAATAACAGGAATCAACAATCATTGGTCACTGACATCTCTCAGCACCAATGTACTCAATTTCCCAATTAAAAGATATAGACTAACAAAACGGATTTTCAAAACAGGATCCATCCTTCTGCTGAATCCAAGAAACACATCTCAACATGAAAGATAGACATTACTTCAGGATAAAAGGTTGGATAAACATATTCCAAGAAGACAGATCTAATAAACAAGATGATGTAGTCATTTTAGTTTTTAACAAAATAGACTTCAGCCAAAACTAATCAAAAGAGATGGTAAAAGAAACTATATACTCATCAAAGGAAAAACCCACCAAGATGACATTTCAATTCTTAACATCAGATGTAGGATTGGTGAAGATCTTTTCCCAATTTGTTGGTTGTCGTTTTGTCCTATTGACAGTGTCCTTTGCCTTACAGAAACTTTGCAATTTTATGAAGTCCCATTTTTCAATTCTTGATCTTAGAGCATATGCCATTGGTGTTCTGTTCAGGAAATTTTCCCCTGTGCCCAAGTATTCGAGGCTCTTCCCCACCTTCTCTTCTATTAGTTTCAGTGTATCTGGTTTTATGTGGAGGTCCTTTATCCACTTAGACTTGAGCTTTGTACAAGGAGATAAGAATCAATTCTTAACATCTATGGCCCAAACACAAGGGTATCCACTTTTGTAAAAGAAATACTACTCAGCTTAAATGTATATTGATACTCACACACAAATATTCGAAGTCTTCAATACTGAACTCTCACTAATGGACAGGTCATCCAGACAAAAACAAAACAAAGAAATACTGGAGATACAGATGTTATAAACCCAATGGACCTAACAGATATTTACAAAACTTTTCACCCAAACACAAAACAATATTATGAACCTTATTCTCAGCACCTTTGGGAACTTTCTCCAAAGTTAACCAAATACTCTCACACAATGCAAGTCTCAACAAACAAAAGAAAATTGAAATAACTTCCTGCAAACTATGAGACCACCATGGATTAAAGCTGGACTTAAACAACAGAAAAAAGAGAAAACTTACAAACTCATAAAAACTGGACAACTCTCTACTCAATGTATAATGATTCTTAAACAGAAAGAAAGTAAAGGCTCTCTAGAATTCAATGAAACTGAATATATAACATACCAAAACTGATGAGACACAATGAAAGCTGTGTTAAGAGAAAAGTTCATAGCACTAAGTGCCTTCATAAACAAATAAAACAGAGTTGGTTCTTTGAGAAATCAACAAGATAGACAAACCATTAGCCAAACTAACTAAAAAACAGAGAGAGAATATCCAAATTAACAGAATCAGAAATGAAAGGGGGAACATAACAACAGACATGGAATCATTAGGTCATACTTTAAAAATTTGTACTCCACAAAATTGGAGAATCTAAATGAAATAATGTTCTCAATAGATACCACTTGCCAAAGTTAAGTCAAGAGGATCAGATAAACAATCTAAATAAACCTATAACCCCTAAGGAAATAGAAGCACTCATTAAAAGTCTTCCAATGAAAAAAGTCTAGAGCTAGATGGTATTAGCACAGATTTCTACCAGACTTTCAAAAAGAGCTAATACCAATATTAGTCAAACTATTCCACAATATAGAAACAGAAGGAACATTGCTAAATTCATTTTATGAGGCCATCATAACCCTGATACCAAAACTACAAAGAGTCAACAAAAAAATTACAGAATGTCCTCATGAACATATATACAAAACTACTCAATAAAATACCCATAAACCAAATCCAAGAACACCTCAAAAAGATCATCCACCACAATCAAGTATCAAGTAGGCTTCATTCTAGAGATGCAAAGATGGTTCAACATATGGAAATCAGTCAACGTAATCCACCACATGATTATCTCATTAGATATTTTTAAAGCCTTTGACAAAATCTACCACACTTCATGATAGAAGTCCTGGAGATATTAAGGATACAATGGACATACCTAAACATAATAAAGGCAATTTACGCCAAGTTCATAGAAAAACCCAAAACAATACCATTAAAATCAGGAACAAGACAAGGCTGTCAGCTCCCTCCATGTCTATTCAATATAGTGCTTGAAGATTTACCTAGAGCAATAAGACAACTGAAGGAATTGAGGAGATACAAATTAGACAGGAAGAAATCAAAGTATTTCTATCTGCAGATATGATAATATACACAAGTCACCCTAAAAATCCTACCAGAAAATTCCCATAGTTGATAAACACTTTCAGAGAAGTGACTGGATACAAGATTAACTAAAAAGAAAAAATAAAAAACAATCAAACAGACAAACAAAAAACTCTGTAGCCCTCCTATATACAAATGACAAACTGACTAAGAAAGAAATTAGGGAAACAACACCTTTTACAATAGCTACAAATAATATAAAATATCCTAGTGTAACTCTAACAAAGCAAGTGAAAGATCTTTATGACAAGAGCTTCAAGTCCCTAAAGAAACAAACTGAAGAAGACATTAGAAAATGGAAAAATCTCCCAAACTCATGGATCAATAGGATTAATATAGTGAAATGGCCATCTTACCAAAAGCAATCTACAGATTCAATGCAATTCCCATCAAAATTCCAACAAAATTCTTCACAGACCTTAAAAGACAAATTTGCAACTTTATATGGAAAAATAAAAAACCCAGGATAGTGAAAACAATCCTGAACAATAAAACAAGTGCTAAAGGTATCATATCTGATTTTAAGTTTCACTATAGAACCATAGTAATAAAAACATTATCATATCGTCATAAAAACAGATATGTTTATCAGCAGAATCAAATAGAAGAACCAAATATAATTCCATACACCTATGGACATTTCGGACTTTTGATGAAGAAGCCAGAAATACATATGTGAAAAAAGACATCGTCTTCACAAATGGTGCTGGTCAAACTGAATGTCTGCATGCAGAAAAATGCAAATTGCATTTTATCACTCTGCACAAAACTCAATTCCAGATGGATCAACTACCTCAACATAAAACTGGATACACTGAACTTGATAGAAGAGAAAGTGGGAAAAATCTTTGAATGCATTGGCACATGAGATGACTTTTTGAAAGAACACTGATAGCACGACACTAAAACCAGCAATTACTAAATGGTACCTCATGAAATTGAAAAGCTTCTCTAAGGTGAAGGAGAAAGCAACAGCCTGTGGAATGGGCGGTTTTTTTTTTTCCAACTCCACATCCAACAAAGAACTAATATCCAAAATATATAAAGTACTCAAGAGACTAGATATCAACAAACCAAATAATACAATTAAAAATGGAGCACAGATCTGAACAGCAATTGTCAACAGAGGAATCTCAAATGGCTGACAAACACTTAAAGAAATGTTCAACACCTTTAGCCATCAGGGCAATGCAAATCAAAATTATTTGAGATTCTACTTTATACCTGTCAAGATGGCTAAGATCAAAAGCAAATGACAGCCATGCTGGTGAAGATGTGGAACAAGGAGAACACTCCTCCATTACTGGTAGGAGTGCAAACTTATAATAGCCACTATGGAAATCAATATGACAGTTCCTCAGAAAATTGAGAATTGATATATCTCAAGATACAGCTATACAATTATTTTGCATATTCTGTTTTACCACAAGGACACTTGTTCAACTATGTTCATAGCAGTTTTATTCATAATAGCCAGAAACTGGAAACAACCTAGAGGTCCCTCAATTGAAGAATACTTAAAGAAAATGTGGTACATTTACACAATGAAATATTACTTGGCCATTAAAAAAAAATGGCATCATGACATGACCGGAATGTAGTAAGAATTTTCAGTGCTCCAAACTATTGCTATCATTGTGGTAACCAAGCTGCAATCATGGAACTTGATGACACTCTTAAGTATTCTTTCTTGCAGTTTGATCCAGCACCTTGTAGAGGCGAGCCATATGTCACTCGCCGTACCCCAGACTACTTCCTGTAATGAAAATTTAAACTTGTACAGTATTGCCATGAACCGTATATTGACCTGATGGAAATGGGAAGCGCAACAGTAAGTCCAAAGTGTCAGAAAATAGTTAACATTCAAAAAAACTTGTTTCACACGGACCAAAAGATGTGCCATATAAAAATACAAAGCCTCTTGTCATCGACAGCCGTAACCACTTTAGAATGAACCAGTTCATTGCATGCTGACGTGACATTGTTGGTCAAGAATCCAGTTTCTGGCATGGCGCTATTTGTAGTTACTTTTGCTCTCTTGAGAGACTGCAGACATAGGACGTAAACATTAACACCTGTGAGTCCAGTTGACCTCCACTTAGCTGTAGCTTACTCAGCATGACTGTAGATGAGGATAGCAAACAATCGTTTGAGCTTAATGAACATTTTTAAATAAGTACCAAGGCCTCCCCTCTTGTGTTTCTTTCAGGGACACCATTAATTTAACTGTATGATTTGTCTGCACTCAGTCTCTCCCCTTCTCAAATCTCAGCCCCGCGCTGTTCTTTGTTACTGTCAGGAAACCTGGTGAGTTGTTTTGAACAGAACTGTTTCCCTCCTGTAAGATGATGTTACTGCACAAGTCACCGCAGTGTTTTCATAATAAACTTGAGAACTGAGAAAGTCAGGTTTGAATTGTATTAGTGGGCACGATTGGTGCTGTTTATTAACAAGATAAATCTATTGATCAATTTCAATAATTTGTAGAATCCCAGGTAAAGAAAAATAAAGATCAAGGCTACTATATAACCTCTCTGGCAACTCCTTGGTGTTCTTCAGAAGAACTTGGGGACTTGTTTGTCTGACATACTGCGGTTTGTCTTATTGCTGGCCTGTGCTTGTGAAAGGAACTCTGTGCTGCTTCAGTAGGACTTGGTTGTTAAACCATAGAACTTGAGAGTTATGTTTTTAGGATTTTACTTAAAATGGCATGTTTTCAGGTTAGAACTTAACAAACTAAATGATGTGTCTAATTAGTGTAGCTTCTGGTTACAAATATACTGCTATGTATATTTCATGGACTCTTTAAAATAATTGACAGAACGATAAGTTCTACCAACATTTGTATATTTCTTGTCAAGTCATGAGTCATGTGATCTTAGAGTTAGTTACACTTGTCTCAGATGAGCTGCTAGAACCTTAGCTTGTGTCCCTTAACTGGTAAATCAGTGAAGCCGAGTAGAAACGAAACTGGTTTGGGATTATGCTTTGTCTCAGATTCGAGAGTGGTGCCTGAGTGCCAGTGCTCAATGAGCAATGGCTTTTCCCCTCTGTTCTTTGACTTGGCTTAAAACCGAAGACAGTTCTTCTGTGGGGGCTAAATATTTGCTATTTTAAGCTACCTGGGCAGGCATCAGGAGGCTGATCATTATTGTGTGAGTGTAGTAAATAAATGTTTCCTGCTTTGTACTGTGAAAAAAAATGGCATCATGAAATTTGCAGGCCAATAGATGAAATTAGAAAAAAAAATCATCCTGAGTGAGGTAGCCCAGACCAAAAAAGACAAATATGATCAGTGTCTTGTCCAGTTGTCATCCGAGAGGCTTCTCCCAGCAGTAGATGGAGAGGATGCAGAGATCCACAGCCAGACATTATGCTGAGAGTCTAAATTGGCAGTTTCCACCAGGTCCCTCCCACTGGAGTTCAGAGAATCCCATGGAATAGGGGATGCAAGACTGTAGGAGTCAGAAGGCATAGAGGACACCAGGAGAACACGTCCACCAAATCAACTAAGCAGGGCAGATGGGCTCACGGAGGCTGAAGTGGCAACCATGGGGCCTGCAGGGGGCCGCACCAGGTCCTCTGTGTATATGTCCTAGATGTTTGCTCCGTGTTTCTATGGGACTCCTAACAGTGGGAGCAGGTGTGTCTCTGACTCTTTGCCTGTTCTTGGGACTCTTTTCATCCTATGGGGTTGCCTTGTCCAATCTCAGTAAGAGATTGTCTTTTGTTTTGTATTTTGTTGTATTTTTTATTGTATTTCGTTTTGTCATGTTTGACTGTTATCTCTTGAAGGCCTGTTCTCTTCTGAAAAGAGTCAGCCAGAGGGGGAGTAAATCTGGGGAGAGCAGAGGGGGAGGGATAGCTGGGAGGGGTGGAGGGTAGGGAGACTGTGGTCATTATTTATTGTATGAAAGAAGAATCTATTTTCAATTAAAAAAAAAGTTTAAGCCCTAAAATCCTTTAGAAGATAGCTGGCCTGGGGAATAGTTCTCTACCATGAAAATCCAGAGATCCAGTTCCAGAGCTGTTCACCAGAAAGGACCGAGTCTGGCTGAGTTTCAGTCCTGCCCTCATGCACAGCCTCCAGGCAAAGTTGCTTTGTTTAGGGTATGAGAGATAACAAGACACCAGACCAGAAGCCAAAACTGTCATTGGCAGCTATGGCCTCAGCCTGGACAGGACCAGGAACTTTCTTGCTTCTGACCAAAACCAAGATGGAAATGCTGCTTTCTGAGTCCCTACGCCAAACTGACCGATCCATTTCTGTCTCTCTTCATTATCTGTGCTCTGAGTATGCTTCTAATTCATGAACGTCCTGCTGCCTACTAAGAGGAGGAACTTACCTAGCATTTCAGGCCCTTCATAAGGTGGCACGGGTGACTTCATGTGCTTTACTAGCATTCCTGCCAAAATACCCATGCTCCTTACTGAATATTTTCCCAACGAGCTCCCATCTCGGCCAGACTTTCTCCACCTGTCCTAACAGCAGAGATGTCTGCTTGAAATGCCTTTCTTTCTACATTTCCAGACAAATCACATCAGTTCAGAGATCCTCTCACATGGAATTTTCAACCTCCCCTGTGTAAGATTTACTTACCTCTTCACACACACACACACACACACACACACACACACACACACACACAGTATTGTATACTTCCTTGAGTTTGCAGTTTTTTCATTTTTAATTTTTTCAGATAAGGTTTCATTACACAGCTAAGGCTGACCCCAAATTTATGATACCCCTGCCTTTGTTCCCCATATTCTAGGACTACAGGTTTGTACTACTACATCCACAATACTTTATAATTTCTTCCTATAACTTATTTGTTTTTGTAGCTATTTGTGTGTTTTAACTAAAATTTGTTGAGTTGGGGTCATTCGTCCTCAAGGACAAGCCTGGTTTCTGTTTGGAAACCAACTACTTAGCATTCGCAATCCACTGAAATTGGGTAAGACTTCCCCCACGGCTTCCAGAGTAGAACAGAGCGCCTGAGTCACATCTATGCAACATGTTCTCTTCCAGTCCCTGCCATTCCTCACTGTGCACATCTGCAGGTCAGGCAGTGCTCAGTCTGCGTGACGGCTATTCTTGGCTGTCAACTTGACTAAATCTGGAGTTAACTAAAACCCAAGTTGATGAGGATATCTCTGAGAGGTTTTCTTCATTGAATCATTTGAAATGGGAAAACACATCCTAAGTCCAGATCCTTTGAGGTGAGAAGATCCAACTTAAATCCAAGCCACATCTTCTGGTGGCAGCCCATATAAAGGATGTGGAAGAAGGAAGCTCGCACTTTGCCTGCTTGCCTTTGGTCTCACTGGCAAGTCCATTCGGTCACTAGTATTAGAGCCTACTTCTTCAGGATTGTAGTGCGTACTGAAGATCAGCTGAGACATCCAGCCTGGTGGACTGAACAACTACTCAATCCTTAGACTTTCTATCAGGAAACAGCCATTGATAGAATAGTTGGCCCATAACCTGTATGCCACTCTAACAGATCCTGTGTGTGTGTGTGTTCATTCTATCAGCTCTGTTTCTCTTGAGAACTCTGACTAGTAAACACAGCCTTCTCTGTTACAATTCAGCACTGTCTTTTCTTCCACTGACTAGGAAGGATACAAAGATAGTGGGGATGCAGGACACGGGGCTGAAAAGTGAAAGATCCATATCTGAGCACACCTGCCTGACACCTGCACACTACCACGCTACAGTCCAGACCCATCCGAGACTCCTAAGTGACATGAGAGAAAACATACTACTATGTTGCTTAAGCAAGTTTGGGAGCCTCACAGACACATAGCCTGCCTTCAACATCCCCCACTGTCTGTCTACCAGGATTGCCTCATCTACCTTTCCCAATCCAAACATGCATGCTCAGTTCCACTGTAAGGCTACACATTTAATGGGTGTGCATATGCATCCATGCATAGCACTGATCAAGGGCTTTGCTCACAAAATGCTTTTTCACATGAGTTGGAGAATAAATATTTTATTTGGAAGGAAACAAAGGATTTAATTTTAGCAGTCTCTCTCACTGTCACCTTATTACTTGCAGTCAGTAGACAACAAGAAGCATTAGCGAGTCTCAAGAAGGCTTTAAATTTGTAATTAAACTCTTTTTTCTTTTTTGTGAAAGCCCATCCTTGCTTTTAAGATTACTCAAGAATGTGTGGCATATGGGAAAGCAGGTGTTTGGCAGCAGGTTTTTTTTTTTTTTAAGATCTTTAAAGACCACAAGCTTATTTCTTATTCTAAAATTAAGTAGTATCGTACAATTCTAGCTTGGCTTCCCGAGCCCTTTCAATTGCACGTTAATGACACTATATTAAGAAGCCACAGGGTTATTCAGTGCTGAAAAAGAGATGCAGCCAGGCTTACTCTGTTCCAGGTCCAAGTGAATAAATACACTTGTTATTTATGCCCAAAGCAATAATGCTTTGGAAAACTATGCACTGAGGTTCCTCACCTCAATGATGCTGGTTTCACAGTGAAACCAGTGGAAGATTCTTTCTCTCAAGAGATTCACAGGAATTGCTCATTCTATGAGTAACTGACCATGGCCCATGTCCTTAGGCTTATGAGCTGAGAAACCTGTGTGTGGCACCTCAAAAGAAAGAAGTAGGTAAAAATAGTAAATGTGGCTTTAGTAACCTAGTGGAGGGTCATGGGATGTGACACAGATGTGACCTGGCTCCCATGACATGTCATGCAATGTGCAGGAGTGAAGTACTGGGAAGCTGCATCCAAGTCTTGCCTTTGACGCACTCAGCAGAGCTTTTCTATCAGGGCGAAGCCTCTTTTCTTACCACATACTTTAAGTAAACATGTTAGCTTTTCCTTCAAAGCTTACATCTAAAATACCTGATCATATTCCCAGGCTGTGCGGAACACCTGGAGCCTGCCCTGCATCCCTTAGTAGTGGTCCAGCACTTACACACACCCTTCCAGCCTATTCCATTACTGCCCTCCAGGTGCAAATCCATGCATGCTTCTTTCTGTCCTTCACGACTCCTGTGGATGTGAACGGTACCATCCCAAGAGTCTTGCAAATAGGGTTCTAGTTCTACTAGGCAAAGGCTCTTTGGAACAAAACCTCTCTAAGTTCCTACAGTCACCCTCTAACTCACACTGAGGGATACAGGAAGTACCCATCTAACTCCATTTAGGGGAGCAGCAAGCTCATGCTTCTTCCACCCCAGGCTTGTGCTGTGTGTTCCAGGATTCAACAACAACAACAACAAAATCCATCCTTTGCTGTTGCCCATGGCCTATGGGCTATCAAAGCGCCTTCTAAGTCTGAAAGTCCCAACCCTGTCCTTCACTTGGGTCCTTTCTCTAACAGACTGACTTATACCTCTACAATTCCTCCAAAGCCTCCATACTTAAGTATTCTATGTGGAAGCTTCCATACTTAAGAATTACAAATATTCTTCCAAAGTAAGTAAGGAAAGTTTAATGTTGGGTGTGCCTGGAAAACACATCACCCATAACTCACGGAGAATTGTGTAAAGGGAGGGTGATATTAATTCTCAAATCTGCTACCCTTAAATGAGAGTTTTTACTTATTCCAGCCCTCAGCAACAACCCTGGGCTCTTTATCATACTTCTGCTACTAATTAATTACTTAAGACTACAGGTGACTGACTGGTTTTACTTCTCCAAGCCAGTGTCTCTCTAGAGACACTGTCAAGTCTAGAGGTGTGATTTGAAACATAAAAGATAATGCCACCAGCCAGACATGATGGATTATGCTTATAATGCTAGCTCGAGAGGTAGCAGAGAAAGGACTGAGTTCAAAGCCATCGGGGGCATGATGAGATGGTCACAAGATAAAAGAAATCATAAAATTTTTAAAAATAAATAAAACTTCTGGGGATACATTGTAGCTGGTAGAGCCCTTGACTAGCATGCACGATGCTCAAATTCAGTCCCTATACCACACAACACTGAGCATGCTGGCATATGCCTACAATCCCAGCACTTGGCAGATAGAGACAGGATGAACAGAGGCTAGTCTGGGTTATTTAATACCCTGTGTCAAACATACATACATACATATATATATGTGTGTGTGTGTGTATATATATATAAAAAATATCATTAGATTTCATCCTGTATCTAATATAGCAAGGCTCAGTTACCGATATTCTTCTTAAAATAATCACCATTCAAAAGCATTTTAAAGACTACTGAGGATACTGAAAGGACTAATACTATAGATTCTAATATTATTATAATTCAAATTTGAGTTGCCATACAGGCATTTAAATTGTAGGTGTAAGAATCATAGGGTATTATTAGCTAACATTTAGTAAAATAACTAACAATTTTAAGATCAATAATTTGTTATCACAAAGTTCAGTACATGTTTGGAGGCTAAGTACAGCCCTGGCATAGTAATTTGTGTGTAGTAGGCAACACAGTATCTGCAGAATTCATGCCTTTAATTGGGAATCCTGCCACCGACATTACTTTGGTCAGACTTCAGATACCATGACTTGCTACAGGGAGGAGACTCTGGCCAAACTAGAACACTCTTCTACGCCTTTTCCTCTGTTCTCTGAAATTCAGATATAAATAAAAGCTATTAACTATGTTCAATGAAAGGTGACCTACCTAAACCACATCTTGCAGTGCAGCTAAGACTATAAAATATATCTCGAGACAGGAACGTTTTCAGGAAATGGAAAAAGACTAGATTCCAGTGTTTGTAAATAATCACAGTCCACTAGGAAGAAGGACACCATCTCAGCATCCTTTCCTGTGGGACATGTTTGGAACCTACATTTCTGCCTGGACTGGGAACCCCATGACAATGAATCACACGAAGGCAAGTTGTGTTAAACAGCCCAACAGAAATCTGCCTCTGCTCTAACAAAAGTCAGAGGGTACTGTCAGAAGAAAATCAAGCTAAAACTGTCACCACCTGTCCTGAACAGGCTACAGCAAGACTACTTTGGGAATTAAGAAATGGCTATGACATACAAAAACAGTATTCCAATGACAGATACCAATTTAACAGTCACAGTCAGAAAACCTGGATCCTTTGGCTCAAGAGCCATCTCTTGATCAAGGACAACACAAACTGGTCAAGTCATTGCTTCTCTCTGGCTCTCAGTTTCCTTATTTCTGGAGAAGAAGATGGAACTACCCAACTTCTAAAATTCTTTGTGAATCTAGCATACCTGAATCTGTGGCATTTAGTCAAATATCAAGGTTGGCACAAATCCAGGGTCTTGGATATGCCCTGCAAATGTTCTACCACTGAACCACATGCCCAGCCCTGGATTGCCACTTCAAGCCATTTTACCCTTTCAACTTAGAAAACCCCCTCCTCTTTTAGCTTCTCACCGACCCCTTTAATGTAGTTGAAATTTACTTCTGTAGACATCATTTTTTATGAATCCACATAGTATGATTAAAGAAGGCCAAAGTCAACAGTCAAAATCCAGATTCCTCTTGGGCCTGCCGACTTTTTGTCCAGCTGTCTTGTCTTTTAGTTGAAACTTTACTAGTACACAGTCTCATGTACTTGCTTAGACACTGACTATGACTGTTTTCTCGTTCCAACAGCAGACCCAAGAACCTGCAACAGAGCCATCGAAGCATCAAAACCCAACATGTTTATTATCTAAAGGCTAGATTCCAGCTCTTTATAGAAGTTTTCCAGCTCCTACCCTAAACAGATGCATGGCAAGCCAGCATCAGTCTGCTCTTCTACATGTCCCCTGGGTAAGGGGACATCTTGAAGGAAAAATGACAATCAATATTCACAGAGGCTCTACTACATACTAGGCATCATGCCAGCTCTTGTGTGCTGCGTGCTGGAGAGATGGTGCTTACTTGGAATCACTAAACTATGAACCTATTTAGGAGAGTAAGTATCACTTCCTTTAAAATCTCAGCTCTTACAAAACTTCTTCATACCAGTCAATATACAGGGTGGACTCCTATGTGTTGTGGGCCAACAGAATGGCGCTCAACGTGGGAACTGAACACGAGAGACCAGCTGAGGACCGCTGTCTTGTGTAGAGCTCTACAGAAAACGGAACAAGAAAGAGAGTATCCCGTACACTTGGTAAGCAGCAAACAATTTTTGATACTAGCGCTAGTTATGGTTATTCTTTGAAGACTGTGTTTGCAGGAAGTGTGTTTCGGGGGATACAGTCTAAGTGAATGAGGTATTGACCCGGTGCCGATTTTGCCTAGGAAGTGACAGCGAATTATAGGTCAGGAGAATTCTAAACAGGCATTGCCCGCAGTCTAAGAGCTGCCTCAGGCGAGAAGAACAGGGTTAGAAGGAATTGGAAAACTAAGAAAACAGGACACTGAGGTGTTAAAATAGCTGCCTGCTACATCTCCAAAGAATGAGATGAAAAGTTACATCTTGAATATGAGAGAGAGAGAAAGGGTTTTAGAAAAACAGTTGTCCTCTCTCTGAGCTGTGTCAGCAAAAAGGAATGAAAAGGCTATTTCAGAGATCTCCTAGAAAAAGAAAGAAATTTGGGAGACATCCTGAATTTCTCTTTAGCTCTTAGATGTCCTTCTTTGTTGTCTGTCCTTGGCACGCCAATGTCCACGTGTGTCAATTGTTTGGTTTTTTTGTTTCATTGTCTAAATGTTTGTTCTATGTTTCATGTTCAAAAGAAAAGGTCGTTAAAACTGCTTGATCCAACCCTTGGTCTAGTTTAACTTTGTTTTAAAGACAGTCTTAATGTACACAGAACCTATGTGCATTTCTTCAACCTGTTTTATTTAGAACCCATAATAACCTACAAAGAACTGAATTGAGCAAGATACTCTAAAAGCCCAGATTGGTCAGACTCTCTCCAATCCTTAAGAATAGCTGAAATGAGTCATTAGTCTTCCTTGGAACTGAGTTGTAGCTGCAGCCTATTAACATGTAGCTGGTTGCAGTTGGCTCTCCAAACTCATCTTTCACATGACAGTTCCATCCAAAGCCATGTAAAACTACCTGAGCCATTGCTACACACCAGGTATTATTCTATCCACTTTGTAGATGTAGACACTTTTAATTTGTACAACCCATGGGCACTGGCTATTCCCATACTAAGCATAATAAAACCAAAGCCTAAAGGTACAAGCAAAATAAAGTCTGGCATAGCTAGCAAGGAGTAGTGTCTGGATTTCAGGCCAAAAAGTGAGGATTCCAGAGCACCATGGTTAACCACTATACCAACCCACTCCAATTTTATCATATTTCTTTCCCACAACTCTTATCATGAAGACCCACCATTTCCATAAAGGCTTGGCAATGCCGGGCTCAGTTAATGTAATTAATAGGCACAGGCATGCCCAGAGGTTAACTTTAATCTAGCTAATCCCTTACAGGTATGCTTAAAAGTTTACACGCTGGGTGATTCTATACACATGACATTAAAAATTAACATTAACCACACACACATAACCATAAGTATATATGTCCATATTTGATTATCAGTTATAAACTGTTGATTAAAGATAGGCTTGTCTCATTGTCTTTTAAGATATTGCAAAGGAAAGTATGTAAGCAGTTTATATCAATGGCATGATTTTATGACTTATATTAAATATTTTCATATTGTTATGATCACAAATATATTTATGCCTGCTATTGCAGAGTATGGAGATGACATTACAAGACTGAGCTAACTTTATTTTGTCTTTTGAATACATAAGCTTTAAGTTACTCTGCAAATTCTCCATAAATTTCAATCTGAGTTTACAAGGTTTCCCTTATAACCTTCCCAGTTAGATGAACTGATCTTAATCTAAAAATATATTGATTATGATCATGTGTGATGGCTAATTTTATGTTAGTATTTCTGAAGTGTCTGTGGTGGTTTTCTTGGAGGAGACAGACTGGCATTGGAATCAGTGGATTGGAATCAAGAATATCTTCCCTCACCAATATGAGTGGGCATCACCCAATCTGCTGATGTCTCAAATAGAACCAGAGGCAGAGAGTGTATTCTCTCTCCAGCTCCATGAGCCTGGGCATCCATCTGTTCATGCCCTTGGACATGACTACACAATCACCCCAGACTATATTCTCTGGCCTTTGATCTTACATGGAATTTTATCACCCACTCTCCTGAGTTTATAGTTTATAGATAGAAGGGAATCACACTTTCAGCCTCCAGAATACTGTGAGCTAGCAATTTGAACTAAATTTATTTTTGTATATCGATATCTACACATTGGCTTTGTTTTGCTGAAAAACTTATTTAATACTCCTAAACTATCCCAGGCAACTTAGCTACAGGACAGTGCTTAGAAAGCAATTTACATATGTTGGGCCCCATTTCGGCCCTGGTTTGGGCCTTGAGGACAAACCCAAGCCTAGCTCAAGTTTTGAGACCTGTCTTAGTCACTTCTGTCCAGGAGTGACTCAACAGGACCTGTTTAGCTCTGCCTCTGTTCAGCTGTTGCTGTTGTAGATAGAGCTTTGCCATTGGCCCTGTCAGTCACTCCATATCCTTCGTCACCCTTCCCGGCCCCTACGTCATCTCACCCCTCCAAAACTCCTCCTCCCTATGCTCCAAGTTTACATAAACGAGAGGTTGTTACATTAAAGTTGAGTTCCTGCTCCACCAGACTCCCAGCCGGGTGTGTTTCTTTGGGCCATTGACACTTTCCATCCCAGAGCAGAACCTCTCTCTCCTCTCACCTGGACCTGCCGGCTTTAAAGAGCTGACATACACACTTTACAGTGTGACTTGTATCAGTGCTCCAAAAGCATTTACACAGGTCCCAACACCTCTTCACTCATTTAATCACATAGCAAGGGTCTACAATAGAAGGTACAGAGTTCAGAAAAATCCAAATTCCATCCTCTGCCAAGGAGCCTACTGGCCAGTCTATCAGTGAATGGAGCACACTGAGATACATTTTCAGTACAGAGATGTGCCCTGCACACAGCAGAGAACAGCCAAGCCAAGCCAGTCTCTGCCTGAGCACCAGTTCTCTCTGGAGTGATGGGGGCGGGGAGGTCGGCTATTTTCAGGGGGCAAAACTAAAACTTGGTTCTGCAAAAGTAAAAGTTGCTTACTATTAATTAATGCCTTTCTTGATTCTAAGTTATTCTGAGGCCAGAAGCTCCAGGCCTCTTGCTGGCCAGGAGAGAGGGAGGCTTGGAGCAATTACCTTTCATTGAACCAGGAAAAGAAAGTCATGCTCTCAGAAAGAAAAACTTTTACACAAAAAATATGCATAGACACACATACACACATTCATACACACAGGGAACATGTCTTATCAACGCCACAACATACAAACACACATATACTTACATATGAATTCATATGTGTGTATGTGTGTGCGTGTGCGCGCGCGTGCATGTGCGTGTGCATGTGCGTGTGCATGTGCGTGTGTGTGTGCGTGCGTGTGTGTATGTGTGTGTGCGTGCGTGTGCATGTGTGTGCACGTGTGCATGTGTGTGCGTGCGCGCGCGCGCGTGTGCGTGCGCGTGCATGTGCATGCGCGCGTGTGTGCGTGTGCGTGTGTGCACGTGCATGTGCGTGTGCGTGCGTGTGTGTGCGCGTGCGTGTGTGTGCGTGTGCATGTGTGTGCGCGTTTGTATGTGTGTGCGTGTGTCCGCGCGTGCGTGTGTGCGTGCGTGTGCGTGTGTGTGCGTGTGTGTGTGTGTGTGTGTGTGTGTGTGTGTGTGAGAATATATATATTTGATGGCTGGAGCAAACGTCCCCACAAGCAAGCTCCATAGAGCAAGACCCAGCCCCCCAAAATTCCTCGCTCATTCTGGATGAAAACTAAGCTCCAACCTTTATTGCTCAGAGGAAGAAAAGGCTTCTACCTTTCTATTTCTGTTAATTGAAAAGTCCCTAAAGAAAAAGCTCCTAAATTTAAAAAAAAAAATTGTCTCATGGTAAGAAAACTCCTGCTGTCTGCTCTGCCCCACCCTGCCCCAGCCCACTCAGCCCCGCCCCGCCCTGCCTGCCCCTCCCTGCTCTGCTCTGCCCTCTGATTGTCACTGTTCCTAGTTCCTGTACTTTTCTCAGGATGCATGATCACATGGTATTTTAAACATCTTTGTTTCAAAAGTTCACAAGTTTAAAACATGAATTCAAATAATAAATTGAATAAGAAGTTACAACAGAAGTGTATATATGTGTTTCCATTAAAGACTAGTTATCTAATTAAATGTTCAGTATCTGTCATTAGCACCATAGGTTCATAAGAAATTTAAAACATCGATTCTTATCTCAGTAAGTTAGCATGGTTTTCTCAAGAGGCAAATCTTCTGCCTAGGGTCTCATTAGTTTTGAAATTTTATACAGATAAATCCAGTCAGCATTTTATCTTCTATCCTTGCACCTCCAATAAATTGCTTATTCCCAGTTTATGATCCCAGTTATCAGATAAAGGTTTCACAGCCAGCCCAGAAGGAATGGTTTCTCTGATTGTAAATCTGTTTCAAACCTGCTTTCTATCTTAATGAAATTACCCCATGACACATGAAGGTTTATAGAGATCTAATTGTACTCATTATATATAGAGGACTTAAAATTACCTGTATAAATTTAGAAATTCTATAGCATCATTATTAGGAATTATGAAATCATCAGATTGTGTACATGGCATTGCCACAAAAGATTTTCTGAAGAAAATCTGCCCAGTAGGGTGAGTTAATGCTCAGGAATTATTATACTATTTTAATTATGACAGGAAAGGCAAATCAGCTGCAAGAAGCAATCCTGAGGTGAAGTCTCTTTGGACCTTGCCTCTTAGAGCTCACCCATTGTAGACCATACAAAATAATGAGCTATCACGAGAAAGGTCACTTGCATGCCTTTAGCCTATCCTAGATGGCTCCTGAGAAGTCTCAGGGACTAAAGCCGCTTGTACCAGTAGAACGCATTGAATACTTGACGGCGTACAAAGTGCTCTGACATGGGTAAATTTAAAGGAGAGGAGAAGAGGCACAACAAATTCATAAATAGCCTCCATTTCTAAAACTGAAATTGAAGTCTCAGCCTCCATTTCCTAAGTTGTAGGGTTACAGCTCTCAGCCATTCTACCAGTATGGGAATCCTTACATACAAGCAGGTCAGTAGTCAGAAGAAAGCTAAGAAGGGAACAAAGCTCACAGACATAATGGCATCTATGTTGAACCTGAAGGAAGGCAAGTCACTTTTAATGCAAATTTAGGCACCTAAAGTTGTGTAAGGGTCTTCACGAAGATGACTTCTCTTCACCCTATTTGCAAGGATTATTAATAACTTTGTAGCAAGATAACTGTTTAGTTATGTCAACTATCTTACTAATAAAATTTCATACTACACATGGTAGTACATGCCTGTAATCCCAACATTTAGGAGGCAGAGACACAGGAGTCTCAAGTTCAAGACCAGCCTGGTCTGCATATAAAATAAAGAGAAGGAGTAAGAGAAGGAGGAAAGGGGGAAAATGCAATTAGTCCACAGGAAAATTTAGAGATAATTATTAATTCTAAAAATGTTTACAACATACTGTATTATTTTCTCAAGCTGCAATAATTCTGAAGGCATAAAGTCTGAAGTCAAGAAGTCATTTGGGTTGGTCTCCTTTGTTGTTTTCCTTCTTGATTTATAAATGGTTATCCCCGTGTGTGTGTGTGTGTGTGTGTGTGTGTGTGTGTGTGTGTGTGTGTGTGTCTGTCTGTCTGTCTGTCTGTTTCTGTGTCTGTCTGTCTGTCTGTCTGTTTCTCTCTGTGTATATGTGTGTGTGTGTCTGTCTGTCTGTCTGTTTCTCTCTGTGTGTATGTGTGTGTCTGTCTGTCTGTCTGTCTGTTTCTCTCTGTGTGTATGTGTGTGTGTCTGTCTTTCTGTCTGTCTATATCTGACTATGTGTGTGTCTATGTCTGTGTAATGACCTAGAAAGATAGATTATGACCCAGCTCCTTATCTTCACTGTAATGTAGTCACTTTCTTTATAAACCCTCTTTCCAAACTTAGTACAAGTTTTTCAACTTAGTACAAGTTTCTGGGTGTCAGGACACCCACATTGAATTTTTGACAGCACGTAACATACACCAACTCTGTGATAGACACTAGAATGAATATAGGAATACTAACAAGATTCAAAACATCAGTGCTTTATCCATCTCACTGGTGCTAAATTTTCAAATGTTTGCCCCACATAATAAGGCAAGCTTCTTGAGAAAGAATCCTGGGAAATAAAGAAATGAAGAGTAAGGAATAAATGAGCTGCCATTACTCTATACATCCTGTGCACCAAATGACCAGCTTTATCATGGTCACTGCCCATAGCTTCTCGGTCTCCACTATAAACTCACAGGCTTCGGCAGCAACAGGTGGCACTGAACAGCACTGAACACAAACAATCTAGATTAACCCTAGTCCCGGCTGAAAGAAAGCTCACATTGGTTCTCCATACTTTGAATCTGTAAGATTGTGTTCCTTCCCTCTGCTTAGGACATGGGCACAACCACATGGACCTGCAACCACCTAGCACTGCATCCATGTTTCTATGCCCTGAGGAACATTACGTCAATAAGACTATGAGAGGCCCAGGCCATGGAACTCACACTGGGTCTTACAAGCACTCTCGGAGCCTACAACTCAATAGTCTGGATGTTCTTGACTCTTTTGTTCACTCATTTGGGAACACAGCTTGTCTTCATTGTAGACTTGAAGGAGAAAAAAGATAATGATTTAAGAAGGAAAGTGCATCAGAACTTAAGTTAATTTCATAAAAACAATGGCTTTATTATGATGAATGTGTGAATAACAACAGCCACAAAAAAAATAGTACTACATTTCTGGAGAAAAATTTAGCTGTATACATTAAATTATTTGTCGTGAAAAACTGACCTCAATCCATGAAGAGAAATTTTTGCTAAAGACTTGAATAAAAATTTGAGTGTTCTTGTTTATGATATGATTTTATAAAAGATCAAGAAGCAACCTTGGTTCCCAATGCACATGATGAAGAAGTTACTCCAGTTTATGTAATGATATGGCAAAGTTTTAAGCTATAGCTATATTTTAAACTTGAAATGTCCCAAACCTCACTATACTTGGACACTACTAATTTTACTACACTACATTTATTTTTGAGATACCTTTTGTTTGACCTCTAGATTTTAGAATATAATCTTTGCAGCAGGCAGAGGCAAGTAGATCTTTGAGTTTGTGGCCAGCCTGGTCTATAAAGTGAGTTCCATGACAACTAGGGCACAGAGAAGACTTGTCTCCAAAAAACAAAAGGAAAAAAAGGGGGGTGGGGAGAAAGAGATTAAGAAATCTCATAATGCATCTGTCAAACTACACAAGAGTTATAAAAGCTTGATAATAAAATTAAAATGGGTAATCCTGGAGGTCAGCTGGGTCATTGAAGGATTCACCTTGGCTGAGTTATGATGAAAGAAGGTGGTGTGATGTAAGGTGGTCACACACAGGCCCCTTGTCCCTCACTTTCATCTACAGTAGTGGGCCTGAAACTTTAATATGTATTAGAAGTTGGTTCTCATGCTTTTAAAATTATTTTATTCTATTTATTTATTTATTTATTTATTTATTTAATGTATGAGTGCTCTGTTGCATATACACCAGCACGGCAGAAGAGGGCATCAGATCCCTTTATAGATGGTCGTGAATCACCATGTGGTTGCTGGGAATTGAACTTAGGACCTCTAGAAAAGCAGCTAGTACTCTTTTAACTGCTGAGCCATCTCACCAGTCCAAGTTGCCTGTTTTACACATGTCGATTCTTCTAATTATTAACTTATTTCATTATTGAACCACTCAATCCCCAGAGAGTAATCTACACAGAAGAAATAGATAGGCAGAAAGACGATGGATGGATGGATGGATAGATGGATGGATGGATGGATGGATGGATGGATGGATGGATGGATGGGTGGGTGGATGGATGGGTGGATGGACAGACGGATAAAGATTGGATACTAGACATACACTTGGATACTAGATATATACCAGGCCAGAGATTCTAGGTAAACATGACAATGTCTTCTGCCTTCCTATAACAATTATATTGCAGCCAGAAGGAAATACTACCTTAAAAACTAGAATGCAGTGAAATGCAGATGTCCTCACTTCCTATACACCTGAGCATGTTACAAGAAAACCAGATGAAACACCATCTGTCACTTCTCACTAAGGACCAAGACCATCTTACTCAACATGTGGTTCTCAGTGCACAGTCAGGGAGAGGCTGCAACCCAGAGCCGCTGTCCCTCAGGAACTGACACTCATGGATCTGGATCTGGATCTGAAGAGCTTCACCCTTCACCTTTCCTGCCTCTGCCGCCTCCAGCCTGTCTAAGCAGCCACCACCCCTGTCCTTCATTAATGTGGTTTCTATCTGCTTTTAAATGAAAACCATGTAAGTCTGTCGCAATTGTTCCTAGACTCAAAAATGCTACTAGATCATATCTAATGTCACTTCCATGACCCCAACAGATGTATTCTTTATTTGCACCATGCCTAGGACACTGTAGCCCTCACAAGTAGCAAGCCCTTGGCCCTCCAACAACCTTAAAAGTAAGCTTTGGAGTCTCAGTGCATGCATGAGGCCTCACACGGCCAGCCATGTCAGAGCAAGTCTAACCCAGCCCTGCTCCCTCCTGTTATATCAAGTGGGTGACCTCAGGGTAAATGAGGGACTTCTGAAGGAAATGATCAGCTAAAATCCTCTTAACACCCAGGTAATAATCTTGTATACTCACTAGATCTTGATTTTCATATAATCCTGGCAGTCAAAAACACCTTCAAAGCCACTTCAGTCACAAGATCAAAGCCTTTGATAATAATATATTAGTTTCATCTTATGAATTATAAAAGTTCTATTTCCTGTACAAAAAAAAAGAGACTGAACCAGTTTACATTTGTCTCCTGCTTCTAAACTCAAGGCCTCTTGCTAGGTGACTATTTCAAAATCCTCTAGTGGTTAAAACCACTCACTTGGAGGACAGGCATTCTTAATTTGAGCCCCACTTTGCAAGTTAACACCTTTGTAAATCCAGGCAAAGCCATAATTTCTGCATCTATCCTTCATGATGATAACTGTACCCTTTTCATTGTTTCTTTGGGGAAAAATTGATAGATAAAAGAACACATGGAAATTCCCTAAACACAGTGCATGCCACTTAGTAAATGCTAAATAAATGTCTGCCACCTTTGCAAAACTTTGTGACTACTCATTTCCATAAGGCAAGTGTGGTATGCAAATTAAGTTCATTATAAAATACTCAATTAAGTCCCCCACAATTCTTATTAAGAAGAAATATGGTGGCATCCTTCTAATTACACTCCTGAAATCAATGGAAACTACAAGATGAAGATAAAAATGTAAGCAATTTTTAGCTTCAAAGATAATTTTTTTCTTTGAAGTGAAAATGAGATATTAGGTTCTTGCTAACCTGATATGTTTTCTAAAGTAATCTAACTTTTAAAAACCTTACCATTCTTTATATATTTTTACTGCCCAACTTCCTTCTTTCCAGTCCAGCATCAGGGTGGTATAATTAAAAAGCGAGCGCTGTTCCTGACACCTTTTGTACATACTGTTAGCTATTTAGCATCCCAAAACATTGACATGTTGAAGGCTTGGGTACCAATACTGCCCTATTTTATTAGTACATTAACCCACTGATGAATTCATAATTTGGCAGAACTTTGAGAGATGGTTAAAATCAAGGGGTCGGTTCTCATTGACGTAAGTAGGGAGGCACACTAAGCTACATCTTGTTTGCTCCTGCTCACCCCTGTCCTTCCTGGACACCAGGAAATGAGAAGCTCTGACCATCATGCCCCCTCCATCATGATGCTCTGCTTTACCACGTGTCTGTAATAACTGAACAAAGCAATAAATCTTCTAAAGCTGTGAAGCCAAAATAAATCCATCCTCCTTTAAGTAGTACACTTGGTTATCTTGTCACAGCAATGAAAAACTAACACACACGGACACATATATGGTAAAGACTTGAGACTCAGCATCTCATCTGTAAAATGAATCACTATTTAGTTCACAGGATTTTTGTGGAAAGATAATCAGTGTAAAGAATTTTTAACATTATTTTTTTAACACACAGTGTTTTCATCAATGTCTTAAGCTGCACTCAACATATATAATTACCATATTCCTCAAATATTTGATTTAATTTTTCCTTACAAATTCAACAGCTGGGGCCAATATTATTTGATTGTTTAAATATAATAGTATGAAAAGATCATGAGGCATGTAAAGACCGAGAACTGTGGAGTTAAAGTTCAAGTCCACATACATTCTGGTGTGTGTTAGCACAACGGTCCTGCATCATTAATACGGAAATGGCATCGGGACCCTTTGCACTTCCCCAACAAGTCACCTGTCATCACTGCTCTGAAACTGTGAAGGGGTTATTTCTTGATGTCTGCAGGCTTGGTGTTTGAGTCCTCGGAAATGCAAGCATTCTTCCTAGCATGAGTAAGGCCTGGGAAGCAAGGCAGTGGTCTTCACCCTGCCTGTGCAAAGTATGGAGTGAGCTGCTTAGACACAAGGGACCTCAGTCTCCTGTAAGAGCAGCTAGAACTGATTCTCTGGGGTTGGGTCTGGGTGTCTGCAGAGTTTTGACATGCTCTACTAACTCTAATGTACAGTGTAGCCAGAGTATTACAGGACATATGAGAAACAAAGGAAAAATTCCAGAAAGAAGAATTGGGCCACTTCCTGGAAGCTGTCTGATTTCACAGAACTCTGAAGAACATGACACAGTTCTACCTTATCATTAGCATGTAAAAGTTCCCCCACATGCTCTTGGTTTTGCACACTTTGTCCCCAGCTGCTGATGCCATCCGGGTTGTTGTAACACCATCAGGAGGTAGGGGCCATTCCAGAGGAAGCAGATAGCTGGTGAGTGGGTCTGGGGTCTATACCCCAGGCTACTTCCTGGGCCTGCAGCCTCCTGATTGTTTTGGTGATTTAACCTGCTATCACTGTGCCTTCTCAGCCATGACAGATGACATCTTTATAAACTGTGATCTAATATGAATCCTCTGTTTTCTTAAGCTGCTTCCTGTCAGGTATATTGATCACAGCAACAATAAAAGTGACTAACACACAAACAAATGGAAGTCACACATACACATCAGTTTGTTGCCTGTGTCGATGGAAGTCATTTCTGGTGTCAGAATGAACAAAACTCTATAACATAATACAGCTTCTTAAGGAATTACAGTAATCTTTAGAAAAGAGGTAAAAATGGGGGAGCAAAACCTCAACCTATGCCAAATGTCACACCCCCCTTTCTTTTCTAAGGCCCTTGGGTCTCTCTTGAGTCACACCTACCTGCACTGCATGCCAGGACCACCAAAGAGGCAGAAGACCCAGGCTATCTCTGAGCATTAAAAGCCCCACTTACTTCTTCACAGCAATTCAAGACTTCCTGCGACATGGATGACAGCAGATGGCACATGATGGCAAAACAGAAGCAAGTACCATCCTGTAAGCAGCCAGCAGAATGGTTGCTTTGGTTCAGAAATGTGGGACAAAGTGTAATGAAATATAAATCCCCAAACAGCAACAAACCCAGCAACTCCTCAGCAGCTTGCAAGCCCAGTGCAAAATCCTTTCTAACAGAAGGCGATTGATGAAGTCCTTTAGTTGTAATCTTACAGACAAGCAGGCACCACAGTATCCAGAAGACCAAGCAACAAAACAGACTTTTAACTTGGGATTAGGTCATGATGCAGCCATTTCTAGAGGGTGTGTAGCATTAGAAATGACTTCCCTACTCCGTGGGCACTGGGTACCCAGAGTCCCACGTCCTCCTCTCCTCACCATGAAAGATTGATTCTTGGGTTTTGTGGTTCCTCATGACATTAACATGTGTGTTTGGGGATGGGAGAAACAATACCAGACTCATCACCCAAAATTTGGGCAGCAACATTCCACGAGCTAAGGACCTTAGACAGAAGACAAACAATAAAGAAGAAAGCTGACAGATAGCCCATGTTCCTCTTCTCTGCATTCTGACCATCATAAAGTGACTGCTCTGTTCTACTGAACCTTCTCCTATCACAATGGACCGACACCTTTGAAAATCTGAGCCAGCATAAACCTTTCCTTTCTTCAGCTTTTCCATCAGGCATTTTGATGAACTAACAGAGAGTAAGCAAGACGAGCGTTAACAATGTGCATACTGTTGTACAACAGGTCTCACAAAAGTGAACCTCTCTACTCACTGGGCAATCACTTTTGATCCCTGAAAAACCACTATTTCCTGTTTCTAGGAATTCTGAATACTTGAAAATAGCAGCATTAACATTCAGAATGTGAAGGAATTTGTCTCAGCACAGACAAAAAAAAAAAAACACACACAAGAAGACAGTCATGGGGAGAAGGAAGGTCAAGAGCTGTATGCTGTCAGAATCAAATTAACAGACAAAACAGAATAAGAAAAGACGGTACATCCATGGAGATGCTCTGTTCATTTTCAAAGGAAAGAAACCTCTCCCCCAACCCCACCCTTGTGTTTGCCTGTACCTGTGTACATATGTGTGCTGTGCATGTGCAAGCAGTTTTGGGAGACTGAAAGGAAATGTGACAAACTAGCAGCACAGAATACTGATGAAGCACAGAGAAGCCAAATGATGACAGGCTCTGACGGGACATCAAGTCTCAACTGTAACAACTGAGAGATTCTAGCCTGGAAGTTCTGTTCTTGGTGTGCTGGGTAATTTCTGTCTGTACCGGAGGGAGGGAGGCAACACTGGAAACTGATCGAGTTCGAAGTCAAGAGAGAAGCAAGTCTGACTCAACCCAGCATCAGAGTAGAAGACACTAAAAAGAAGAGAAGTCATCAGTTATTGAGGAGAAAACATCAGCATGTCTCACAGACTGCAAGGACGTGCTGATTAAGAGGGGGAAGACTCCAGAACAACTTCCTATTTTCTGGTACCCCAAAATAAAGAACACAAGAGGAAGAAAAATGATGAGTCTCACTTTGGGATATCTGGTGGAACCTTAAAAGCAGAGATTTCCAGAAAAGTAAGGCTTAGAGAGGGAGTGGGGATGAAGGGATAAATCATAAGAAAAAACAAAGCTGACACCTTGGACAGAAGAGGACAGGGTGAAGAACAGAAGAGGAGACTGCCCTAGTCCACATGTTCTGCTGTAACAAAGCATTGGACTCTATAGCTTATGCAGAGCAGAGCTTTCTTTCATTTTGTTCTAGTGACTAACAAGAAGATGAAGGTGTAGGTAGAACAGCCACTGGGGCCTTGCTCTCTCTGCTCCCAAGGTGGCAGCTCGCTGCTGTGTTTTCTCACAGCAGAGCAGAAAATAAGAGAGAAGAGCTTAAGGCAGTTATCTCCAGCCCTTTCATGGCATCATCTGTAAATAAAGTCCCCCTAAAAACTACATTCCTTCATACTACCATGTGACTTTGGGGAAGGTAAGATCATGGCAAAGGGCATCATGGGACAAAGGGACTAAGGTAGATGTGCTTATAAAAGAGAATGGGCAAAAAGATGATAATAGGAAAATATGGAAATGACATCATAAAAGTAAGGGTTTAAAGAGTAATTAAAATAAAAGCAAGAAGGCTAACACCAGTGGGCATGGCAGTGTGGATGGGGAAAGCCCATGAGGCCTCAAAGCTACACAGAGAACCACAGGCCACAAACAATTGCTGAGTGGGAAAAATAGTCTTCCCTAGGGAAGAGCACACCAACTGGTTATCCAATACCAAATGGTCAGCCCTAAAAACATACATATAAGTAACATCATACAGACTGAGTGGGTTATTCATATATTTAAGAAAACACATACACACATAACAACAATTAATGAAAAGAGAGGCCATGAATTTGAATGACAGCAAGGGGGTATATGGGAAGTCTGGAGGGAGGAAGGGGATGTGGAAGTGATGCAATTACATTAACCTTAAAAATAATTAAAAGAATAAATCATAAGAAGAAACAATGATCAAAGGTATGGAATAAAAGAATAATTAGAAAACCAAGAATGTGAGGTATAGATGTGAGTGGTCAATTGGGAGAGTGCTTGCCTGGAATGCATGAGGCCCTGAGTCTGAGCCTTAGTGTGACATCAGCTGGAATGCATGCGGCCCTGAGTGTGAGCCTTAGTGTGACATCAGCTGGGCCTGTGACACATATCTGTAAATCCCAGGACTTGGGAAGTAAGAGAATAGTTATCCTAGCTACAGGGTTTCATGAACCCATCCTAAAATGAAATAACAAAAAAGTCAAAAGATAAGTATGAAGGGTATAGAAAAACATTCCAAACACAGGAGACAGATCCTCAGAATGAGCTATAAGACCACGCCATCCCACTTTTCACCGATATCAAGATAGCAAACACAATTTCCACACTGTAACACACAGACATAGTGCTGGAAGCATGTCAGTATGATTATATGGATTCTATAAAGGGGACAGAAATACTCTATATTCTGATTTAGGCTTTATAAAATACTTTTCCCATTCTGAGACAGTCTCTTCTAGGAGGAAATTCCAGTCCATGCCCAGGATCCTACTGAGGGGGGGGCAAAGTACTAGTAGTGTGACTGAACAAGAGGGCAAGAAGTAGTTAAAGGCAACCCAGGGAAGTCCAGCAAGAGGCCCTGAAGACCTCAAGAGCATCACTGCAGACAGGATGGAATTGTCTGGCTCTCCAGAGGCTCCCTGTGGAGCCTTATGCACATTTCCCAACCTTAGTGTTGGCTTGTGAAGCTGACAGAGTATCTCATTATATGAGAAAGATCATGGGTGGCCAAGCTTTGTGTCTTCATATGGTCACACATTGCAGTTACAAGTCCTCTGGGCTAAGGGCAAAATGACAATTCTGTAAAGTCCTTTAGCCCACGGCTTCTGCCAGCATGACACAACTGAATGTGCTCAGCAAAGAACTAAAGTGGCGGTCCTGAGCATCCTCTGTACACCCATGGTATGGGGACAGGCCCTGCGAAGGGCAGAGATGAGAAAAACGACATGCAGGAAGAGGCACTCATCTTTATCACTGGAGACTCTAGTTTTAGAAAGGCTTAATGACTAAAATGCTATCTAAACTTGGTAGTAAAGGCTAGGACGCAGCATCCAAGGGAACGGCTAAAGCAGGAGAGAAACCATGCCCGTCTCTCTCTCTCTCTTTTTTTTTTATTGGATGTTTTATTTACATTTCATATGTTGTCCCTTTACCCATCCCCCACCCACCCAGGAACCCCCTATCCCCTCACCCCTCCTCCTGCTTCTCTGCGGATGTACCCCTACCTACCTACCCACTCCCACCTCCCCACCCTCAAATTCCCACCCCCTGGGGTGTCCAGCCTTCATGAGTATGCCCGTCTCTTAACTGCCTGATTCCAAGTAGAGAAACTTAAGTACCTTCACCCTTCTCACTGATGTCAGGAAAGTAAGACTGACATTAAATCCTCAGATAATCAACATCAACTCACAAAAAAATGCCCTTTGCTCACTTCTAGGAAAATTTAAATATATCCAGACATTGCTCATGAGTGTCTCACCCAATACACAGACAGCAAGATCTTATCTTGGATAGGGGACTTCCAAGCAAAGAAGTTGAGGTGTAATACCAGCAAAAAGCACCTCCAGAAAACTCACCATATCTTACCATATATCTTATAGCCTTACCATACAGAACAATGCTTTGCCAGAGCATGTGACTTTGACAAAGACAGGGAACAAAGACATATAAGTTAATCATCTCAAACTCATAGCATGAGTTCAAGTATCTTGATATTGATATGAGACAAAATTTACAGATTAGTGCATTTAACTGGGCAGTATTAAGGAATGATACCAAAGACATTCAACAAAAATGCACCAGCTTTAACAGGAACTTTTGCATCCTTTAGGATATTTTATACTTAAATTAGCTGCTGCCTAAGCAAATGAATAAAGTTAATTTGAATAATAATAATCAAGCCAAGTGTGATATGTGCCCGTGATCCCAACACATGAAAAATAAGATATAGAGGCAGGAGGATTGCAAGTTCTAGTCCAGCCTGGGATACATAGAGAGATTCAAGCCTGTTTTACTTAGGGTTACCATTGCTGTGATGAAACACCATGAGCAAACAGCAAGTTGGGGAGGAAAGGGTTTATTTGGCTTATGCTTCCACACTTTAGTCCATCATCAACAGAAGTCAGGACAGGAACCCAAACAGGGCAGGAACCTGGAGGCAGGAGCTGATGCAGAGGCTATGGAGAAGTGCTGCTTACAAGTTTCTTCCCCATGGCTTTCTCAGCCTGCTTTCTTATAGAATACAGAACCACCAGTCCAGGATGGCACTACTCACAATGAACTGGGCCTTCCCACATCAATCACTATCTAAGAAAATGCCCTATATGCTTGGCTGCAGCCCAATCTTCAGAAGTATTTTCTTAATTGAGGCTTCCTTCTTTTAGAAGCTTGCATCAAGTGATATAAATGTGCCCAGCACAAGGCCAGTCTATGGTATATAGTGAAACTTTATCTCATAAAAACAAACATAAATAGGCCACACCCTGATGCCCAGCTGGAGTCACACCCAGCTAACCTGTTTAGTGAGGATCCTCATACTCTGACATCTCTACCCCCAATTCCATGCCCAGGTAGAGCCACACATGGGCTGACCAGGTGAGTTGCTGGTGACCTTTACCCATCCTAGTCATCCTTTCATGTCGGGGCTTATCCAGGAGTCACACTGGATGGACTGATCTGATCAAGGTCTAATCCCTATGCCCCTCCATGCCCAGACCCAGCTGGAAGTCCCACTCAAATGCTCTATCAGTCAATCTGCCTATTCAACACACATAGGTCAACACACTTAATAAATCATAAAAACTTAAAGACAACAATTACACATCACCTTAATAGATGCAGAAAAGCCTTTGAAAAAGCCTAACAAGCCTTCAAGATAAAAGTCCTAGAGAAAGTAGGGCTGGAGGGGACATACCTCAACACAATAAAGGCTATATGTGACAAATGCACTCCAACACCATCCTAAAAGGAGAAAAATTTGAAAAAAAAAAAACATATAAACAATCTGAAATGAGGAAGGGTTATCCAATATGATGCTTGAAGATCTTGCAGTAGCAATAAGAAAAAAGAAGGAATTTAAAGGGATTCAAATATGGAAAGATGTCAAATTCTCCCTATTTGCAGATGACATGATTATACCTAAGAGATCTCCAAAATTCCACTAGAAATCATCTAGAAATGATCAACAATTTCATCAAAGTAACAGGATATAGATTCAACTTTTTAAAAAAAAAAAAAAAAAAGACCATAGGCTTTCTATACACTAATAATACACTGAGAATGAGATCCAAGAAAACACTTCCATTCACAACAGTCTCCAAAATATGTGCCTAGGAATAAACCTAGCCAACAAGAAAGAGACAACTAAAAACTTTAAGTCTCAGAAGAAAAAGGTTGAGGGAGACATTGTAAGAAACAATAGTCTCCTAAGCTCATGGATTGGTAGATTTAATATTGTAAAAATGCCCACATCACTATAGAAACAAAGAATAACTAATTTTAGTGCCACATAGTGATGTTTCTCAGCAAGGCAATTATTTTTGCACAAAGCGTGCTCCAGAACATCAACTAGGTTAGCAACACAATGGGGTCAACATGGTGCCTGTTTTTTAACCCAACAAAGATGGTGACTGTGTCTCATCCCAGTGGTAGTAGCTTCAAGTCAAAATCTCACATGATTGGCTAACTGGAACAACAAGAAAGAGAAAGAGAAGGGTGAAGAAATATGAGTCCTTGCCAGGCTAGCTACCATTGGTTTAAAAGAAAAAAAAATTTCACAGTACTAAAGCCATTTATAGACTTATCAAGACGCCAATCAGATTCTTCACAAATATAGAAAATCAAACACACACATAGACATACACACACACACAAACAAATCATCCTGAAATACGTATGGAAACACAAAGACCTTGAAAAGTCAAAGCAATCCTGAGCAAAAATAATACTGCCAGTGGGATTGCTGTACCAGATTTCAAGTTATATTACAGAGCCGTCATAATAAAAACAGTATGCTACTGGCACAAAATCAGATGAGTAGCTCAACAGAACAGAATAAAAGTCCTATATTTAATCACATGTAATTGTAGACATTGATATTTGACAGAGACACCCAAAGTACACAGTGGATAAAAGACAGCATGGGAAAATTGCATGTTCATACAGAGATTCTTCTATCCATCCATCCATCTGCAGTACAGTGAATATCTATCTCACTACAGAAAAATCAACTCCAAATGGATCAAAGACCTCATATGAAACCTGAAACACTGAAGCTTCTGGAGCAAAGCATAGGTCATACCCTACAAGACACAGGTGTGGTAAAAGAAAATTTCTGAATATGACCCCATTCACTCAGGAATTAAGACAAAACATTTGACAGTGGAAGATCATAAAACTACAAAAGCTTCTGTACATCAAATAAAAAAATCAGTCAAGCGAAGGAGAAACCCACAGAGTGGGAGGGCATCATTACCAGCTACACATTCTATAGAGCATTAATATCCAAAATGGACAAAAAATCTAGAAAACCATTGACCTGGTCAAAAAAATGTGCTATGGATCTAAACAGAATTCTCAAAAAAAAAAAATCACAAATGGCTAAGAAATATCTTTTGAAAGTGTTTATCATCCTTATCAGTCAAAGAAATTTAAAGTAAAACCACTTTGAGATTATATCTTACTCCAGTCAAAATGGCTAAGATCACTGGGTCACAACCTCCCTAACGCTGCTCTTTAATATAGTTCTTCATGTTGTGGTAAACCCCAGCCATAAAATCTTCATTCCTACTTTATAACTGTACACAGCTAAAAATTACTGTGTGATTTTGCTGCTGTTATGAATCATAATGTGAATATTTGTGTTTTCAGATGGTCTGGGGGACTCCTGTGAAAGAATCATTTGACCCCCAAAGAGGTCACAACCCACTGGTTGAGAACCACTGGCTAAGATCAACAAAATGACTGCCAACAAATGCTCGCAAGAATTTGGGGAAAGGAGAATGCTCATTCATTGTTGGTGGGATTGCTGGTGTAGCCACTAAGAAAATCAATGTAGAGAATTCTCAAAAAGCCAAAAATAGACCTACTCCTATGGAAATCAATGTGTAGACTTCTCCAAAAGCAAAAAAGAAATCTATCCAGCTACAGCAGTCCTTGGCATAAACCCAAAGGACTTGACAGTCTTCCCCAGAGATATATGCTCCCCATGTTCACTGCCACTCTATTCCAAATATCTAGGAAATGAAGTAGCCTAGATGCCTATCATCTGATGAATGGATAACACAAATCCAATCAATAGACACAATAGAATTCTTTTCAGATGTAAAGAAGAATGAAATCATGAAACCTGCAGACCTATGGAGAAAACTATAAAATACTACACTGAGTGAAGTCACAAAGATCCAGCAAGACAAATGCCACATGTTCTCTCTTATGTGTGGATCCCTCCAAACCTTTAGATACAAGTATATAAGCTAGATAGCCACAGTAGGTTTTGTATATATGTGTTTATGTGTGTCTGTACATATCAATAATAATTATTGAAAAGGTTATGAACTAAAAGATGGAAGGGAGATGATGAGTTGGCGAGGAAGAGGAAAGGAGAGAAATGACTAAGTACCATATATTCACATATGCAATCCTCAAAAATAATCTTAGATATACATTAAAATGACTAAAACATGCCTTAAAAATGAACCATTGAGGTAGCTTTAAAAACAAAATACTGTTTTTTAAATCCCATTGGCCATTTTTCCTTTTAATTCTTTCTCTTTTCATTTCTTGAAATAAAGTCTCTCTGTGGCCCAGGCTGACCTCAAACTCATGACAATCATCCTGTAAGTCTTCCAAGTGCCATGAGGGCAGATGCAAGTCACCTGTCATATGCTTCCTTTTTAAAATGAGAAAGTATATGTGCGTATTCTATGACCGTCCCATCAGTGATTTTCATTGTCACACTGAGCAGAGACACACTTGCATAAGAGGCAGCTTGATCATATTCCCCAAGAAGCCTTGCCATCTCAGTCCTCCAAGCTACAAGAAATAGGACTGCAATCTTCATTTATCAGAACATCAACATGTTTCCTCTTATAATAAAAACCAGCAAGAGTTAAGGTATGTCAGACTGTAATTCTTACAAATATTTCCACCCACATATGAAATAGCTTAAAAGAAGTCAAGAACAAGAAAAGTTCCAAAGCACATACAATAAACAGTAGTTCTATTTCTTTTTGAGTTTTTCTGAATTAACTAACACTAACAGCTATTTTTGTTATAGAAGAATATTTAATGACATAAGGGCAATGTTTATTTCTCTACATATTGTTAAAAGATAGAAAGTATACATCCAAACAACACACCTGTCATATAAAATTCCTTCCCATTCTATCTCCTTGCCCTCTATTAAAAACCACAAGCAGCTATAAAGCCCGAGGGAAAGAAAGGGTAAAATTAACTCCCCTGAATTATTAATGTCAAGTGGTTAGGTCCCTGATTGTTTTTCCTATTACCTTGCAAATTTTTCCTAAATTGATTATAACTTTTTAGAGTCAAAATAGCATACAACCTCAACTAGAGTATTTTAAAACTAATTGAGATGGTTCTTTGGAATACACAGGACTCTGTTAAATATACAAAGTAAACATTTATTAAGCACTAACTTAAAATTCAATATTTAAAAAGCATTCCATTGCTGGGAGAGAGAAAGCTCTCCACTTGAGAAGCCAAGCATGGCAGCAATCACTTTTAGCTCAGGTACTAGGGAGGCAGAGAGAGAGATCCTCTGACCTGCCAGCCAAGTCTGATGAGGAAGCACGGGTCTCAATGAGAGACCCTGTTTCAAAAAACAAGGTGTAGCGATAAGATGGCTCATAAATAAAGGTGTCTGCCACCAAGCCTGGCCACTCAAGTTTCATCCCTGGGTTCTACATGGAAAAAGGAGACAAGTAACCCTACAAGTTGTTTTCTGACTTGTACATGCACACATGCACATACACATAAATAAGTATAAATAATTTTAAACAATTAACAAAAAAGGTAGACAGCACCTGAAGAATGATATCCAAAGTTCACACACACACACACACACACACACACACATCCCTGTGTATATGCATATATACACATAACTGTATTCACATTTTCAAAAGTGAAGGGTAAAATATTACCTTCAGGCTATATTGCATTAAAATTTACATATTAATTAAAATAAAGGAGATCCATATTAACACAAACAAGAAAGAGTTGTCTGCTCTTCCAGTGGTCACAACCCTTTCACATAAAGTACATCCACACAAGAACACGATCTCAAGAAACATGAAATTACAGATGCAGCCAAGTCCCTGGCCTTGTTTGTTTTGTTGACCAAAGGCAGCATGAGGCTGTAATTAGAAGGCCTCTAAGAGGGTAGGAAACACACTTTCTGAAGTGTGCTTTGTTTTTATGCTATAGGCAAACGTCAGAAGGTTTTCCCAGTACTGCAGGAGGCAGCTATTCCCACCCTATCATAACAAACCTATGATTTCCCATAACACAGATCACTTTCTCCTAAGGTCCTCAAAGCTATTTATTCCCAGAGACACTGTTGTGATTCTGCCCTGTGTTAGAGGGACACAGCTAAACTCAAAAGAGACTAATGAGTGACCATAAGAAAATATCTGAAATACCTACAGCACAAATCCACACTAAAATGACAGTCTCGGTAGGTGAAGTCCTCCAAATCCTGCCCTCCAACAAACTTCCAAAACCAACGAGGCCTGGAGTGTGAGAGGGGTGAAAGCAGAGCTGGTTTTAAACACTTTCCTCAGAAGAGATCAAGATAAGGGCACCGTCCTTTTGTCCTCTACTCCTTGGATGGCACTTTAGCCTTCCACTGTGAAGAATACAAAGAGAGCAGAACCAAGAAGCCAAGCAAAATGCAATTATTGATCAGATGACCAAGGAATGTCAAGTTTTCACCTCAGGGGAGGAGAGAACTCTTAAAGCCAATGCAGTGTGATCTTTTGTCCAGTTCCCTCCTCACTACAACTATGGTAAAGCAAGAAGAGATGCCAGCAGCTCTACCCACACTTGGCCCCCACAAGTGGGGAGCAAATCTGCAAGCCATTTATGTAAAATTTTATAATTTTTCTAAATTATTAAACTGTTCGATATATTCAGTCGCAGGCCAAAGGACTGGGGGCAAAGGAGGGTGGGTAATGACCCACATAGAGTACATTTCGCTTTCTAAAGGGCTTGAGTTAGGAAGATGCTTTCGGATGCTGAGGATTTCAGATACACAACTGACTACACAGAATCTACCAGTTTCAGATGACACAATTTATAATATCGTTTCTATTACCACAGTGTCTTCTTGTAAAATTCAGAGAAATTTCCAGAGATTGACATCAGCAGTAGGAAGGAAAGGGTTGTGTCTTCTTTCATTCTTCTTGGCATCTTTAATCTTGTACCATACACCTTTAAAGTAGACAGAGAACCTGCTACCTCAACAAAACAAATTTCATTAAAAAATTTGAATAGACTTATTTTACTGACAGAACAACAAAGGCTTTTCGAACTTGAGGTGTGAGGTGTGAACAAGTGCAAATGAAACAGTAACAAAGACCTTGGCTCCAAAGCAAAACAAACAAAAGTCTGTCACAAGGGTGATAGAATAATGGCGGCTTTAAGGTTGCTGGTGGGTGGGGATGGAGGATGATGATGACTCCATTAAGCAAGTGCACTGCGGGGATGTCAGAAGCCAGACTGCTTCTATTGAGATCACAATTAGGTGACAAACTAACTGGTAATTCAGATACACCTTTGCCGCTGACAGGACAGCAAGAGAAGCAGTTTTGACTACTGAACTTCACTCCAACAACTTCTCCATCCAATTATTTCTCAGAGTGAAACAGGGATATCAGAGAAAGAATATTATCTATCTCCTTCTATAACAATCATCTGTCCTCCACTAAGCAAGAGCTGCATGATACAACCTTCACAGTAAGCATAGAAGTTCTAATACAAATGGACTAATTCACCAAAAAGTAATGAAAAATGATCAACTTTCAGAGTTATTTTAATTACATATGCTTTGTCTGTCAAAGGCTTACCTGACAATAATGGAAGCTAGAGACTGGACAAACATTTCCCAGATGCTCTGACCGCCTGCTTTTCTGAGGTTAGCAAGACTGTGGTCAGATTTCAACAGCAGTCTGCATTAGCTCTTCAAGTTGAGGGGAGAAGAGTCCTATCTTTACCATTGGGAATTGGTTCTCCTACATAGGCATGGATTCAGAGAGCATTCAATGGTTATCTGCCCAACATTGGGCCACAAAAACAAGTTGTTTATGGTCTAAGAGAGGAAGTAGCCATGGAAACAGGTCTCCTGACACTCAGCTTTAGGTAAGATGGAAACACAGAGGCATTGCTACCCACCTCTAGTTCCCCAAATCATAGCTTTTGAGTTCAGTCCTGGAGGATAAGAGGAAAGTAGCAAAGCAGAGAGATGTTCAAGGAAAGAGGACTTCCAAGCATGCGACCAGAAGAGTGTGATAGTACAGCTTGTTCAGAAAAATGGCTCCACGTTGCAAAGAGAAATAAGAGTTGGAATCCAGATCAGAAAGGTGACAAGTATCTGGGGTTGAGAAGTCACTAAAAGGAGTTCCAAGTCACATACAGGTAAGATCCGGTGGTGAAGCAAAACCTGAAGCCAATGGCAAGAGCCAAGATAACAGGAAAGATGGTACAGATTCAAGACATAGTTATAAAACATAAAATTTTCAGTACTTAAATTGAATGACCTTAAATTGTACTTAAACAATACTTAAAGAGAGCTGTCTCACAGAGAGAGCTGGTCACAATAACACAGTTATACCAAGATTCTCAAATTACAGATCAATACAGTAGGTAATATGCTATTTACCAAAGTAGAGCACAGAGGAAGGGCGGGAACCATATCTGGCAGGGTGTGGTACTAGAAACCTGACTAGGGGGTGGCAAAAAAGGACAGACATAAGACAGACATACAGACATACATGCAGAAAAGCTGGGATCTCGTGGGCTATGAGTGCTATGATGGAGTGGTTTCAATACCACAACACTGAAAAGAACCTCAGAGTGCTTATACATATTACAGGACGGTGTGGGGGACACAGAGCAGAGAGAGCTAGTCTCCATGGGGAAGTCTGTAGGTGAGAATCTCAGCCTGTAAACATCCTGGAGACAGAGGAAGACACTGCAGTTGCTCGTTTTTGCACATACTGGTCAATCATTTGTAAACACTCATAATTGCACACACTGTCAACATTTGCATTCAGACCTGAGGAAGGGTTTGTCGTTGAGGAAGCTAAAGCTACAGTGTATTTGGAAGCTTGAGACAACTGAAATTATGAAATTGCAAACTTTAATACTATCGCAGCTTTCCAGTGTAACAATAAACACAAATGTGTAAATTAAATTAAATGTTAAGATGTTAGGATCAAAACAGTACAGATGGGGCTAGAGATGGCTCAGAGATTAACAGCATTCACTGCTCTCCAGGGAACTTGGCTTTGATTCCTAGCACCCACATGATTAGTGGCTTACAAGCAATCTATAATTGCAATTGCTGGATATCTTTTTTTTCACAATATTTTATTTATTTACATTTCAGATGCCACCCCCCTTCACCATTCCCCCCACCCATTAATCCCCTATCCCATCCCTCCTCTTCCTTTTTTGCCTTTATACTGTTTAAATTACATGCAAGTTTTAAGGTCAGTTCTAGGTTGAGGAACTAGCAATACAACAGATGCAAATAGTCCAGGAACAAGGAAGACAATAAACCCAGATAATCAAAGAACAAGCACAACAATAAACAGAGTCCCAAGATCACTCCTGTGACTTCTAAGGGCTTATCAGGTTAATTAAAATATCTGAGCCTACTTTCCTGTCCTAGCCCAAAGTCATTTTCATGACTGAAACCTACTTCTTTGTTCTAGCTTAAGATTTTAGATTTCTGCCTATACTTCTTTGTTCTAGCCTAAGATTTAGATTTCTGCCTGAAATCTTTGTTCCAGTCCAATGTCAGATTCCTTCCAAGCAGCCCATTTCCTTGTCCTTGGCCAATGACAGATTCCTGCCAGGCAGCCCCATAAGCTCTCTACATCTCCCTCTTTTTATTGCATAAACCAGACTGAGCCTGTCTTAGGTCTTTCTGACAAGAAAGTCTTCCTTACCCATCGTGGAATATGCATTATCATAAGCAATGCCCTTCTGTTTTAGGTTGGTAAGGCTCTGTGCAGAATCTTACATGTCCTTGGCTTGCCAGCCTGTTAAATTAATAACTCTGTCTGGAGGTCCATGGTCAGTTTCAAGTCATGTACTTTGGCTGCCAGCCTGTTGATGTAGTTAGAGATAAGCTTTAACACAATGGGCAGGGAAAAAATTATTCCCAGAACAAGAAGGGCTAGCCTAATAAAGCTATATATGCCATTCCCAAAGTTTGACCAAAATAGAAATACTGACCTCAGGCCATGGATAATTTTATCAGCATTATCTGCAGCATCAAAGCTCAACAGAGCAGCATTCTTTAAATTCTCACTATGCAAAGTTAACATACCAAGAGAGGTGTTAGTATCATGCCAAATATCCTACAGGTGTCTTTAAACTTTTTTCTAATTATAATGACAATCATTGTAAAGTTTAGAAGTAACACTACTCCAATGATATTGGTCATGACACTTGAGATGGCTCCTAACTCGTGAACCTGAACCTCCTTCAGATAATTTGAATGGGTTATAGAGCATCATCCGTTGTCCCAGATACCTATATAAATCCTTTTGTATACTCAATGCATTAGTAACATTTTTTTTTTGCTAGATGATTAACAAAAATAGTTGTCTTAACTCCTTTTGTCAATGCTATTGCAGAAGCAGTGGTGCTAGCAATTAATGAAATTAAAGCTGTTATACCAGCAATAATCAAACCTGCTACTCTCTTGCTTCTGCTTAAGGCCTAACTCACTTCTTCCAGCACTTTCAAGCTTTTTTGGAGAATCAAGGTTTTCTAATACTTTTGGAAGTAAGACAAAAGCTGGTTGATAGATCCCTATAACAGACATACCAGGTTCCAACACACTAACAGAATTGGAAATTATATAATCAATGCATTTTACAATAATACTGTAGAAGAGACAAAACCAAGTTTAGCCTGACAATTAAAAGAGCATCATCTGTTGCACGGATTATCTGTTTCCTTAAAACATGCACTAACCCTTGTTTGAAATCCAGATCCTGTTCCACACTTTATCTCTTGTAATCATAACATCATAGTGTACTACAACTAACTTCCAAATATGTCTCTGAAAATGTCCAGATTCAGCCTTCCAAATGTAGACTGTTATTTCCAATGTTGGATTGATTTCTAGACCAGTACATGATTGAGTCCTAATAGCTGGTCACCTTTAAGAAAAATATAAGAGACATTATAATTTCTCTTTTTTATTCTCTCTCCCACAAGGTCTAAAAACTTGAGGCAAGGCAGCTTGTCCCATCTGGGATTTAGGCAAGCAAAGGTGGGTCCGAAACATATGCCTAATACAGCTTCCCAGTCACCTTTGTCAGGGCACTCAGTAAGCTCATAGGTCGGCATCATTCTTTGTCTCAGCAAAAGCATGTCTCACCAATCTTTTTCAAGTTCCATGGGCCTCTTCCATATTACCTTGTCCTTGAGGATTATATGAAATTCCCGTAATAAATTGTTTACAAAAAGTCTCAACTGCTCAACTACAATTGCCAGCTCCATTATTTTTTTTTTTTACTGGATATTTTATTTATTTACCTTTCAATGTTATCCCCTCTCCCATTTCACCCGAAAACCTCTTATCCCATTCCCCTCCTCCTACTTCTATGAGGGTGTGCCCCCACCCATCCACACCTTCCCGCCTCCCTGCTCTCAAATTCCCTAACACTAGGGCATCCAAACTTTCAGGGACCAAGGACCTCCTCTGTAGGAGGAGCTAAGGTGGGAGGAGTAAGGAGAGGAAGAGGAGGAGTTGGAAGAGGAAGAAAAAAAAGGAAGAGGAGGAGCTAGAGAGGGCAGAGATGTAGGAGGATGGAGAACCACACAGGTATGGAGAGCACTCGTGGGGAACAACTTATAAACTTATAATTAGGTTAGCTAATTGGGATACAACTCTCTTTGTATGAGCATCTTGTTATTAATCATTATCAAACATATAAAGCCTTTGATTAATATATAAGAATTAGAGTCTCATTCTCTTACTGGGCCCGCATGGGTGGTGGAATGGTCTGGGCAATGCCCTGCCTTGCCAAGACACTGTGGAAGATTGGCAGAGCCATCTCTCACGCTGGCATCTAGTGGGTGGCAGGGCTGGTGTTTCTAGCTGCAGTGTGCACGTGGCCTCAGGCCGAGAAACATGGCAGCTGGGCTAGGCAGAGCTGCTGCAGCTTAGATAGTCGGATGAACCAGAGGCCAGTTTTAAATAATTACAACACTCCTCTTTCACTGACGCCTGACAAGGCCATCCTCAACTACCTATACAGGGGGAGCCATGGAGTCCCTCACTTTGTGTTCCCAGGCTGGAGGTTTAGACCCTGGGAGCTCTGGTTGAGTATATTGACACTCCTTCTAAGAAGGACCAAAGCACCCACACTTTGGTCTTCCTTCTTCTTCTTGTGCTTCATGTGGTCTGTGTGTTCTATCTTAGGTATTGTGAGCTTTTGGGCTAATATTCATTTATCAGTGAGTGCATACCATGTGTGTTCTTTTGCGATTGGGTCACCTCACTCAGGAAGATATTTTCCAGTTCCATCCATTTGCCTAAAAATTTCATAAACTCATTGTTTTTAATAGCTGAGTAGTACTCCATTGTGTAAATGTACCATATTTTCTATATCCATTCCTCTGTTGAAGAACGTCTGAGTTCTTTCCAGCTTCTGGCTATTATAAATAAGGCTGCTACGAACATAATGAGCATGTGTCCCTGTTGTATGTTGGAGCATCTTTTGGGTATATGTCCAGGTGTGGTATAGATGGGTCCTCAGGTAATACTATGTTCAAGTAATACTATTTTCTGAGAAACCATCAGATTGCTTTCCATAGTGGTTGTACCAGCTTGCAATCTCACCAACAATGGAGGAGTGTTCCTCTTTCTCCACATCCTCACCTGAGTTTTTGATCTTAGCCATTCTGACTGGTGTGAGGTAGAATCTCAGGGTTGTTTTGATTTGCATTTCCCTGATAACTAAGGATGTTGAACACTTCTTTAGGTGCTTCTCAGCCATTCAAGTTTCCTCAGTTGAGAATTCTTTGTTTAGCTTTGTACCCCATTTTTAATAGGGTTATTTGATTGTTTAGAGTCTAATTTTTTTCAGTTCTTTGTATACCTTGGATATTAGCCCTCTATCAGATGTAGGATTGGTAAGGATCTTTTCCCAATCTGTTGGTTGCCACTTTGTCCTATTGATGATGTCCTTTGCTTTACAGAAGCTATGCAGTTTTATGAGCTCCCATTTGTCAATTCTTGCTCTTAGAGCATACACCATTGGCGTTCTGTTAAGGAACTTTTCCTCTGTGCCCATGTGTTCGAGGTTTTTCCCCATTTTCTCTTCTATTAGTTTCAGTATATCTGGTTTTATGTAAAGGTCCTTGATCCACTTGGACTTGAGCTTTGTACAAGGAGATACATATGGATCAATTTGCATTCTTCTACATGCTGACCTCCAGTTGAACCAATTGCTGGATATCTAATGTTAGCATTCCTTCTATACTCTGCCCAACAGTTACCTAGGCCTGGTTTGCTATAAAATAGACTGCCCCCTCCTAATTCTCTCTGCCCCTTCTTTCTCTCTCTCTCTCTCTCTCTCTCTCTCTCTCTCTCTC
>NW_021604613.1:8372877-8402859 GCF_004785775.1 Grammomys surdaster
CTCTCCTCTCCTCTCCTCTCCTCTCCTCTCCTCTCCTCTCTCTTCTCCTCTATCCTTCCCGTCCCTTTCTACCCCTCCGTTTCCCTCTCCACTCTGCCTTTATTCCCTTCTCATCTCCTCTTCCCATACCCTAAATAAACTATTCTATACTAGACCCATCTGGTATATCAGGGGGAAGGGATGCCTCAGCATGGGTTCACCAAGGCATTGCTCCCACCCACCATATTGTGCTCTATAAAATTCTCATCTTTTTATAAAACATAGCATCTATCATCTTCTGACCTCTGTGGGCATCAGGCATGCATGTGGTGCACAGATATGCATGCAGACAAAATATCCATACACATAGAAATAAAATTAATTTAAAATAAAAAAGCAATGTTGGAGGCAACGAGAAAGGTAAATGTGAGAGCTTGCATAGGGAGGGTATTGGAGGAGTAGGGAGAGCAAAACCATAATCAGAATACATTATATGAAAAGAAAAATAGAAAAAATTTAAAATTAAAGGATAGATTAATCAAAAATAAATAAATAAAAGAGCTTGCAGCTGAGATGGGAGAGCCAACCAGGTATGAAAAAGGAAAGAACTAATTAATATATGACTATAATTCAAGTTGTGTCAGACTCAGACAATAGGAGCTTACTTCTACTGGCTGTGGCAGAGGTGGGGGTAAGACTTCCTATAGCTTTCTCCACTTAGGGTCTAAAGGGCCTGGATGTTCTGAGAATTACCAACTCACTTTATAAATACTCACAAATATTCATATAACTTCTTTAAAAATCCACAGCATAGACTATAACCAGGCTGTGCCTCACCTTGGGGTAGCCCAGTCCAATCTCTACTTAGGCTGTCACTTGCTTAACTTCACTAACTAAACTGCTGCTTTGCTAACTAAACGTTTGTTCAAACTGTCCATCTGTGGAGGGATTTGTTTCTACAAGCAGACAAGAACCAATGAACCCTCACACACATGCCATGCCAGGACATTTTTGGCACACAGATCTGTTCTTAGGAGAACCCATGCAGAACTCTCTTTAGGTGACTGCTGTGGTGATTCATGTTTATTGATCTGACAGATTCCTGTTAGTATCAATATTCAAGGCTCTCACCCCACTGGGGATTTAATGAGGCTCAGCACATGGTGAAGGAGGTCCAGATTTGGTGTCAGGATCCTGAGATGATAAATCATTTCTCTGCATCCACACTAGGGTCTCCCCAACAATCACTTAACCTTCCCTCCCACAGCATGCAGTTGAGTTAGTTTTTCCACCAGCAATGTTGGGCCTATTAAATGAGATAATTGTATGGAAGCCAGAGCATGACACAAGACACAATGTAGATGATCAATAAAATTAAGAAAACAGCAGACACAACTTTTTTCTTTTGAGACAGGGTCTCTGTTCATAGCTCTGGATGTCTTGGAATTCACTATGTAGACCAGGTTGACCTTAACCTCACAGATCGGCCTGCCTCTGCCTCTCCAGTGCTGAAATTAAAGGCCACAATGCCTGGTCCAATATATACATTTTTATGCTCAGTTTGTGAGCTGGTGGGAAGGAAGAGCGAGAGTACAATAATACTGTAAAGTGCCATGAAAAGCGATGGAGGCTTCCACAGAGACAAGGAGTGTGATAAAGGGCTGGGCTGGGTGGGGGGCAGAGTATAGAAAAGACACAGGGGAAACTACACATGCTCAGCCTGCACATGGGCAGGATTTACACATCCAGAAAGAGAACCCAAAGTGCTCACGTGACTCAAACCCATGTGACACGAAAGAGCAGGAGAGCCAAGGTACACTCTTGTAGTGAAAGAACCTGGTCTTGCATTAAAACATTCACAAGACAAACATCATGAATTCACACGAGAGTAACAGCGATTATCTTTCAGTTGCGTCTAGGATTTTATGAAACAATACACAAGATTCTCAGCTCACAGAACAGTGAGATGAGCAAAGTACTTAGCAGAAATTTGGAGACACGGAATATCAATGTGATCACAGCATATACTTTACATATACTTTATTAGCATAAAGTGGAAAACACACGTAGAGGCTTTTTAAAGCAAAATTCAAACTTTGTTCTACCAGAAGGATACTACTGATGGCTTCAGAGCAGGAAAGGAAAATGCATGTCCCCTATCTTCTCCAATATCAAGCTTTATTTACAATATGAGGAAGAATTCTAATCATAGAATGATCTGCATCATGCCCAAGGCTTGGCAGCATGCAAGGTTTCAATAACTACACATAGAAGCTGAAAAATACTAATTATAAGTACATTAATTATAAGCTAGTTGATTTGAAGTACATAGAATGTATGTGCATGTGAGCATTTTTTCTTGCTTTTGCCTCACCATTGATGTATATGGGCTTCAAATATCTGCAGATTTTGGCATCCAATCTAACTTTGCAACTGATCCACACCAGGTACGAAGTAACAGCTATATAGTATGTACATAGGGTCCCTGTATTTATATACACACACTTACATACACAGTAACTCTAATGTGTTCACATTCTACCTCAGTCATTTTTATAACTATCACACATACAGCTCATAATCTTTTTTAGTCTGTTTTCATCCAAATATGAAGTCCTGTTTTCTTCATTATTTGCCACTGAACTCCCACTAGCGTTAAAAATAACCACATCTCCAATTCAGATGTGCATGGCACTTTCCTTCCACGGAGCTTAAGTCACTGCATAATTAGTCTCATGTTGTCAAGGCCTGTGAGATAGTCAGCAGGAGATACTATAAATGACCTCAGTGGTCCATGGCAGAAGGTCATCCCAGAAGAGTGAAGCATATGGCAGACTGTGATAACTGCCTGTTTGGGCGATCGTAGTAGCTTATACTGTTTGGGGGGTGTCTTCTGGACAATAACTCAAAAGGAAGTTTGACATGCCTGACTCGGGTTGGTAAACACTGCTTTTCAAATGGTAAACTCTTCTCCACACCACATCTAGCCCATGTTTTGGCAGTGAGCTACTTATTTACATATCAGTACTTCACATCTCTAAACACCTATTGAGAACCATAGCTTGTCAGACACCATCACCTAAATGTAAGGTGAGGAAAAGATGTCACTGTTGTTACCTGTCTTTAGGAATTCTCAGTTCAGGGACGAAGACAAGCCACACCCCTAAATGATTGCACAGACCAATGATTATCAACCAGACTTGATCTTTATGACCCCCAAAGAGGAAGTGTGGGCACATTAACAAACATCAAATTATATTTCCAAGTTCCAATTCTAGAATCTACTGTTTCACAAAAAAAAATGTTGAAAATGTCCAAAAAAGTACACTTCCTATTTTTTGAGATAACTTGTATCTCCTGGCTTCTTTTCATTCAACTTTAATTTGTACCATCACGATTCCTAAAGCAAACAAAGCCTTTCACCCAAGAGAGGAATCCAGACCATGACATTTAACTAGAACTCTATAGCTTACCAGTAAACGTTTGTGAATAAATATCAAGTTTGCATTCAAATGCTGAAGCGCTTGGGAGCTTAACTTACTGTATTCATCTTTGTGTCCCCGCCCAGCTCAATGCTGGGTGCAGTAGGTGTGATATGAATCACTGCTGACCTGACTGAATGAATTACAAGGCTTGCAGGTGTTAGCTTACAGGTAATTCTGCTAGGCCCCTCCCAGGGACCTAGCAACAGCTTACATCATCTCTTGAAGCTATCGCTTGCTGCTGCCAGGTGTGGCTTATAAAAAGACTGCTTGTCCTGCTTGTCACCCCGTTCTCTTGTGCTTGCGCTCTCTCTCGCTCTCTCTCTCTCTCTCTCTCTTTCTCTCTCTCTCTCCTTGTTCCCATGTGTTCCCAGCTGATCTCTCTCTCTTCTCTCCTTCTCTATACTTTCTTTCCTTCTCTGTCATCTGTGCCCCTCCAACCGCCCGCATGACTCTGTCTGCCTCTACCCCTTCTCCAGGCCATCACTCCCCTCCCTTCCTACAATGAAACCTCCCTTATACCAGATTTCTTACACTGCATGACTTCTCAGGGGGCACCTTGGCATGGGCCTGCCAGGTACATACATACATACATACACACACACACACACACACACACACACGCACACACATAGCTGTCTGTCACATTACATTTTATAACACAGTGTTAAGTGGTAACAATGTACCCACCTAGCACCAGAAAGGCTAGGCATCTTGGACCATCAAGGGCTATTGTCACTCCAAATAACTTAAAGATGTATAAATCTTAAAGTTTGGTTTGTTTTTAATTTATCATTCTACTGTATTTCTCAGTTAATTAAATATTTTCAGCATATGTCATTGAAAGAAAAACCATATAAACATCACACGACTCCCCCACAATTTGTTTATTCATCCCCATTTTTACATAGTATATAAAAGTATTTGTTTTATGGATCTTTGACAGTATTAAGCACACTTAACTTTTTTCTCCTTCCTTCCTTCCTTCTTTCCTTCCTTCCTTCCTTCCTTCCTTCCTTCCTTCTTTCCTTCTTTCCTTCCTTCTTTCCTCCTTCCTTTCATTTTGAGCCAGGGTCTCACTATGCAGCCTAGCTCACCTGGAACTCACTAAGTAGACCAGGATAGCCTAAAACTCACTGAGATCCACCTGCCTCTGCCTCCAGAGTACTAGGAATAAGGGAGTGAACCACCTTGCCAAGCATCATTCTTAACTATTTTAAGCAATACTTGTTAATTTGAACATTTGATATAAATATTTATATCATAAATATAAATAGTGACATTTGTATCTAACAGTTACAAGGCAACGGGACCCTTTGAAGGCTTGAGAGCGCTAGAAGAAATGGGCTATTTAGACCGGGCCTGATTTCGAAGGAGATGCCAGTTTTATGTTTAGAATCTACAAGCAGCTTCATACACACTTTATCTGTATCTAATCTCTCAAAGGCTAACCCAGAGTCTCCATTCAGTGAGTTCTCACACTGAATTAAAGCGCACAGCTGGGCTTGTTTCTCACTGTTGGGCTCTACATTAAAATGCATGCACTTTTAAGAGATAAAATTAACTGAAAACATACGCACTAAATACCTAAGTATTAATGTTGACCAAAATGTAACCCCTCCCTAAGGATCTCAAGTTATTCAGAAACCTTCTTTTCCTTAGGGGCTTTGTTTAATTCCATTGTTCCTGATTCTTCTGTATTGAGGATCGTGTTCCATGACCTTTCAGAAATGGCTGGCTTTGTTTCTGCGAAGCTCCCTGTGTATTACATTTCTCCTCCTTTTGTTTTTGCTGCTGTTGCTTTTGCTGTTGGTGGTGGTCCCTGGGGAGAAGAGGATTAAGTTCTATACAGCCTAGACTAGATATTATATATTTAGTTTTATCATCAAATATCCTCAAAATGTCCCTTTTCAGAAAAAAAAATGGATAATGCAAACCCTTTGCTCATAATTAAATTTTCTAGATGAATAGCACCGCCCTTATCTTTACAATTCCAGTGTAAGAAAAAAAATGAATTAATGCACATGAAAATACTCTAACCCTTAGCTCTCAAATCACAGGTCTCGCCCAATGTCAAGTTTCATAACTGAATGTGAAGACTTAAAAAAGATGTGGTTATGAAATATAATGTGGTGAAGAGGTACCCAGTAGGTCCATGTCAAGGTGCCCCCCTGAGAAATTCTGCAATGCAACAGATCTGGTATAAGGGGGTTTATTTGGGGAGAAGGGAGGGGACTGAGGACCTGGAGGAGGCAGAGGACTAAACATGGAGATGGGCAGGCAGAGCCACGAGGGCAGAGCAGGTGGGAGCAGTACAGAGAAGGACAGAAAGGAGAGAGAGCCCTGGAACGCAAGGGAGGAGAGAGTGGGGAGGGGGTCAGGGAGAGACAGAGTAGCTACTGGAGTAGCTGGGCAGTCCTTTAATATTCAGCCATACCTGAAGCACTGACGGCAGTGGGTGAGGACATAAGCCATTGCTAGGTCCCTAGAAAGAGCCCAGTAGAATCGTCTATAAGTAATAGTTGCAGTCGTAAAACTGAATGGGTTCAGTGATCAAAAATTAATTCAAAATCAAGCAGGCAATGGATCCAGACTGGTTTCAGCAATGCTCACCGCGTTTCATCACCGTTTCTCTACAGCCTTGGTTCTGGACACAAAGCATGTGTATAATCCTGACCATGCAAGCTCTGATGCTTGCAGCATTAGCAACTGTTGCCAGCAACACCGTGGTTCAGATGTGAGACCACCATTTGTCATCAGCTGTGGTCTCCTCACTCCCCACATCATTTTCTGCTCCGATATAAACGTAATGGCTTAAGTACAGAAACAAAGACTTTAATGTTTCCCTCTCATCGTTCCTCAGAATCAAATCAGTATACTTTGACATGTTACATTAGATAATTAAGCACATACACCCCATTAATATGTGAAATGGCTTTTAATATTAATAAATAGAAGTTGGGGGCCCTGCAATATAACACAGCAAGTAAAAAAGAGCTTGCTTCCAAGTCTGATGTCCTAGCTTCAATCCTAGGACTGAGCATGGTGGAAGGAACAAGCTGACTCCTGAAAGCTGTCCTCTAACCTCTACATATGAGCATAGCACATTTGAACATATGTGCAAATAAATATCTTTATAATTTATCAACAGTAAAATGCTTGATTTCTGTGCCCATCTTACACATCTGTATGCTCAGAGTTGCATAAACAATCCTTTCTTGGTTTATTAACTAAGACCTAGCAGTTGGCTATCACCATTAAGGAAAAAAAAGGCCAGATCTCACTCTCCATCACCTGAAATCAGGCGACATCTCCTTCATACACATCTTTTTCTGACACATGACCCTTCACTATTAAGGGATGTGAGCAGAGAAATAATCCCCATCAATATATGCGGAACACAGAAATAATCCCCACAACAGGCAGCTACTTCTCTCACTAAGAGAATAAGTGTAGAACCCAGGGTCTCACTGGAGAGCAGAATCCCAGGAATGTTTCCCAGGTGCCTTATTTTACCAAAGATGTTTTCAAATAGTGATGCACACCCTTAATCCTAGAACTCTCAGGAAGCTGAGACAGGAGAATCTCAATTTGGATGACTGCCTGGGCTTCACAGCAAATTCAGGGCCACCCTAAGCTACACAATGAGATTCTGTCTCAAAATTAAACTAAAGTTGAACAATAACAACAAAAATAGCACTGTTAATTTCATTTTACAAATTAGCTTCTTAGGACAATCAACTATTGCTTTAATAAAAACTGTACATTCTCTGTTTTTCTAAACTCACTGAAGTGCTCCAGGGCAGCCCTTGGGAAGGGCGTGCCTGTACTACACAGGAGAGACTTAAGGCAATTGCAGGCCTCCATCTCATCTCCATTTCTAGCCGTGTTCCTGCTAATTCCTTCTGGCTTCCCCAACACCCCACATCTCCCATAAGTTAGCTGACTTAGAAAGGCTTAGAAAGCCTTAGAAAGGCTCTAGGTTCCAGAAGTCAAGGTCGAAGCTGACTTGGATGGACAGGCATGAACCCCAGATGGGAGAAACGGCTCCAACAGTGAGAACAGCCTTGTTTTCCTGCCCTAATTGGCTAGGCTAAGTCATATCCCAAAATAAAGATTTTTTTTTCTCATCAAAATATAAAAGACAGAGAAAACTAAAAAAAAAAAAAAAAGATAAAATGGCTTGAGAGAAAAGTGCCTGTTTTACCCTTATTTACAAAATAAATTCTCCAGAATTAATCAAGGCATAGAATTTTTGTGTAATAAAACGTACTTTGGTAGTCACAGCAGAAACACTTTTAATGCCTCCTTTTAAGAAACCTTTACATATCAGGATGACAATGGTAAATTACATGTTATAAGAGACAACTAGCGCTCTGAAGTCATTGTCTTTGCTATAAAACTCTTCTTTCAAATACTGTAGCATGTCAGAAAGACAGTCAATAACAACACATAATTACAGAAGTTGACAAAACAGAAGTTTTTCTTTTTTCTTTCTTTTTTTTTTTTAGGAATAAACAACCGATTCTCAAATTAACACTGCAACCCTAAGGTTTTCATGTGCTTCATATTAGGACAGTACAAGGTTTCTTCTGATTTTTTTATTTTAAGAAATAACCTTTTAAACATAAAGGAAGCCAGGCATGTTGATTCATCCCATTATCTTAGCATGGAGGACCCAAGGCGAAGAATGGAGCTCAAGTTCAACCAGAACAACAAAGACCCTCGATCAAACTACATGAACAAGTTAATTGCTTAAAATGTAAATGATTCTCAAAACCTTAACCCACATGTACTATGCAATATCAAGCTACTCAGGTTTCTGATTAAATGTCAGAATGGAGGAGCTCCTATCCTCCACACTTCTCCTGCGCCACACTTCTCTTGCACACCTGAGACAGTTTACTGCAGTCTCCTGGTTAGAAACAACAGCAGCCATAAGAATTTCTAAGTCTCAATTTCTATACAGTCCCCCAAACAAACCAAGAGCTCCCTAAGTCGCACTGCCAACACCTCAAGCACATCGGTGAAAGTGTCCTTCAGTAATCCTTGGAATTCCTTGACTCTAACTTATATAGCTTTATTTTTTTTAAATGCTTTTAAAACTTCTAACGCATATATGGAAAAGGTCTTCACTTGCTTTTTAAAAATCAGTTGAAATGGGCAATATCTATCACAATGGCTGTCTGACAAGGTATTTCTTACATATTTGTCTTTCACTTTGTCTCACATGTTCGTGGTGTGGACTTTCGTTTGTTTTGTTTGTCTCTTCCAAACCTCACTGAACCGCATATCATTCTATAATGGGTATGTGTGGTAAAAATCCAAATGGGGAATTAACTGTGTTGTCCCCATCCCTCAGAGAGGAAAATATGCTAGTGACATATGCCAAATAAAAACACATACCTAGTTCAAATAACTGAGGGTGCCTAATACTATTCCTCAAATTCAGAGTTCAGATAAGCCCCCCCCCAAAAAAAAACCAGACACTGGGGGTATCCTAGTACAACTGGCTCTTCAGCCTGTTACACACCACTGCAGCCAGTGGCATTGCAAGACCCTTCCCTGGGCAAGTCTTCCCTTCCACTAAGCCATGATCCCACAACCCTTCCCCCATTCAGTGATTCTATGTCAGGCATTGTGTGAGGAGCGATGGAGGATCATTGTGGTTCCTGGCAGCCTGTATGGGTGAGAGTCATGCTCTTTGCCTGGCTTGATCCTCCTGAGGACTGCAGATGGGGCAGCATGAGAACCGGATCATGTTCTCAGAGAGCCTACCTCTACCATTTGCAAAGTTCAGAGAAAAAGCAAAACTGAAGGCCTGATATCCATGTCTAAATATTTCATGGCTATAAAATATTCCTATTCTCATGTATTGAAGCTAGAAGATATGGTTAGAACTGATTATACTAGCCAGAATGTAGTGGTTCTAAAAATATCAGGTCTCTTCTCTCTCTACTCTGAGCTCTACCCTCTTCATAACTTTGGAGCACAGCAAGCTCATTTGCACTTCCTGTAAATAGCTGCCCATTAGAAATCCCTTGGGCCCAAGAAGGAACACACTGCTTCCCAGGCTATCCTCAGGCAGAATCCTATGAATACATTCAAGCAAGCTGTAGAATCTGCAGGCCTAGAGGTTTTCATCAGAAGGACATGAAGCAGCGAGATGTATTCGAGAAGGCAGGCCTAGCTCTAGGTGAAGGTATTCCCTTGGCCCTATGGAGTTCCCGTGACCCTACGTGGACAGACAAGACTAAAGAGGTCAGAAGAAAGGAGATGTTTCTACCTCAAATCTCAGAGCAGATGTGAGCCCAGAAGTACAGTGGCAGATTGGCTGCTTCACTGTCAGCCAAGCAATGAATAGAAAGATAACCAGGAAGAAGAGAAGAAGACCTCCTGTCCACTGCTCTCAGGTGGCCTCTCACTAGTTCACCCTCATGTCTCTCCCATCCAGAGGGTCAACAGCTGAAAAAGTTAGGAAAAAGAGAAGCCAGTATTCTGTTAATAAGTGTGGTGGGTTCCTATAGTAGCAGAGGTCATAGCCCAGAAGAATCTAGTAGAGAAAAAAGTCGAGAAAACTGGGAGAGACTTGGCATTCATTAAGACTTCCTGGAGTGCAGTTCTGCAATCTCAGAAGGAAAACAACACAAACATAAAACACATACGCAGCAGCATTTTACTCTATTGTTTTTTTATTTTATATGTACAAATGTTTGTGTTTCTGAACATGCTTGCTATATATATTTTACATTTACCTCATTTACTCTTCAACTTTACCAATTATTATTACTAGCCACAGGTTTTTAGTTTTTCTTTTTTTTTCTTTTTTAGCTACATACGTGTATAGATGTCAGATCCCCTGACAACTCTAGAAAGAGAGAACAGACTTTTGAAAGTTGTCCATATCCAGAGGTTAGGTAGGCATGGCCCCTAGTTGAGGAATGGGGCCACCCACCAATCTCAAAAATTTTAACCTAGAATTGCTCCCGTCTAAAGGAAATACAGGGACAAAGAGTGGAGCAAAGACTGAAGGAAAGGCCATCCAGAGACTGTCCCACCTGGGGATCCATCCCACCTGCAGACACCAAACCCAGACACTATTGCTGAAGCCAAGAAGTGCTTGCTGACAGGAGCCTGATATAGCTGTCTCCTGAGAGGGTCTGTGAGAGCCTGACCAATACAGATGTGGATGCTTACAGCCAACCATCGGACTGAGCACGGGGATCCCAGTGGAGGAGTTAGGGGAAGGACTGAAGGAGCTGAAGGGGTTTGCAGCCCCATAGGAAGAACAACAATATCAACCAACCATACCCCACAGAGCTCCCAGGAACTAAATCACTAACCAAAGAATACACATGGAGGGACCCATAGCTCCACTGGCATATGTAGCAGAGGATGGCCTTGTCAGACATCAATGGGAAGGGAGGCCCTTGGTCCTGTGAAGGCTTGATACTTCAGTAGGGGAATGCCAGGACAGTGAGGTGGGCGGGGGTAGGTGGGTGAGAGAGGACCTGCATAGAAGCAGGGAGGAAGGTGGATGGAATGGAGGTTTGTTTGTAGAGAGGAAACTGGGAAGGAGGATAACATTCCTACCTCCACATGTACACAACATACATATCATACAAGCGGTTGTAAATTATGTACTGTGGGTGCTGGAAACTAAACTTGGGTCTTCTGCACAAGAAATAATCGCTCCAAACCACTGAGGTATCTCCAGCTCCACTATCTACAATTTTTCCAAAAAAAAAAATAATTAAACCCTGAACTCACAGAGAGTATGCAAATTCCTGAAAAGCACAAAGTCAGAAAGCCTAGAACACATCACAATTCTACATGAATCTGGAAAACTACAGCTACTCTATCCCCACTCCTGAGTTTCCTGCTGGTGGACTGCAACTCCAGATGGACATGGGTATCTACAGACAGAATGGTCAGCCATGACTCCATAGTGTGTTAATGACTAACTCGTAATAACAGTAATAACATAACAATAACCACACTTTATAGTTTAAAAAAGAACTTTCAGGGCAAAATAGATGGTGCAACGAGTGAAGGCACTTGCCATACACAGCTGATGACCTGAGTTGAGATGCCTAAGTCACCCTGGAATGAGGAAAAAAACTTCTGAACGTTATCTTCTGACCTCCACGTGCACTGTGTCACCGTGCCCCAATATACATGTACACGGCACACATACATACAACAACGACAATAATAAACAAATTTAACATAAATTTAAAGTCATTATTTGTGTGTATATGCATGCACACATATTTGTATACATGTATGTCTGTGTGTGTGTACACCATTCCAACTTAATTTTTAAACAAAAGAACCTCAAAGTTAAAAATATAGTACAGACCCATACATTTGGAAGAATTTAGGAAAGCATCTTTAAAAAACAGAAATTCTCCAAAAAATTCAAATAGTTTTACAGATGAATTCCACAAATACTTGGAAGACCACACAACTCTGAATGGAAAGTCAGAAGGACGGACAACCACTACATGGAAAGAGTCTGAGCATTGATGAGGCACACAGTATCTGAGCATCTTGTGGGAAAGATAACCAGATAAGGCACAGGGCTCTGCATCCCAGCTTATCCCCTCTGCTTGATACAGACAGACGGTCTCCATGGCTCAGCCATGTGGGTATGGCCTAAGGACTCCTACTATCACCAGATACTTTGCGTGCGTGCGTGCGTGCGTGCGTGCGTGCGTGCGTGCGTGCGTGTGTGTGTGTGTTTTGTGGGTCTTTGTGTGTGTCCCTCTGTCTGTGTTTCTATAAACATTATTTAATGGTTACTTAAATTGACCACACTAAAAGATAAATTTGCAGCTAATGCCTTTACAGCGGAACCATCCCTCAAACACTAAAAGATAAATTTATATCACTATTATAATTGGAAAATCCACGTTACTTGCCAAATTAAGTTAACTGCCTAACTAATGCAATTTTATAAGTATTTATATGAATACCACCTGAAAGTAGCTCACATTCTGCCAGCATCTGCTGCTGGTACATGGATGAGTTATTTGAGAAACATTTCACATGCCGAGTTCAATGGCTGAGTCCAGGTGCAAAAGACTTTTAAATACAATATTAGAAAATATTTCAAAGAACAATTTAGCATGACAAAGAAGACTTTATTCCAGAAATAAAAGGAATTTTGGAACAGCTTCTGGAATTTGTACTCTATACATAAATGGAATAACTTCTTTCCTCTCCAGGTTGCTTTTGGCCAGTGTGTTTCATCACAGCCATAGAAAGCATAAGACACGTCAACAGTAACAAGGTTGAGAACGCCTGACTCAGGAAGCACAATACTTCCAGATTTCAAATCCAGAGTTCTGGATTAACACTTGATCCCAGTAGGAAAGAATGCATTTTTTATTTGTAAATTTTATTTTCATTAATTTATTTATTCACTTTATATCAGACCACAGCCCTCCCTTCTCCTTGTTCCCCCAACACACACAGCCCTTCCTCTTTACCCCTCCTCCCTTTCTCCTCTGAAAAGTGGGGCAGGGCTGAGTATCAACCCACCCTAGCACACCAAGTCACTGCAGGACTAGGCATATCCTCTCCCATGGACACCAAACAAAGCAGCCCAATTAAGGAAACAGAATCTGCAGGCAGGCAACAGAGTCAGGGAGAGCTCCATTCCCTGCTCCAGTTGTTGGGGGACCCATATGAAAACCAAGCTGCATGTCTGCTACATATGTGTGTGGGCCTAGATCTAGCCCATGCTCACTCTTTGGTTGGTGATTCAGTCTCTGGAACCCCCAAGGATCCAGGTTATCTAACTCTGTTGGTCTTCTTGTGGAGTCCCTATTCCCTTTCGGACTCTCAACTCTTCCTCCAACTCTTCCACAAGACTTCCCAAGTTCTGGATAAGATTTAGCTGTGAGTTTCTGCATCTGTTTCCATCAACTGCTAGGTGAAGCTTCTCAGAGGACAGTTATTCTACCTGAAGAATAACTATTCTATATCATTCCTAAGCATATATCCAAAAGATGTTCCACCATACCACAAAGACACATGCTCAAATATGTTCATAGCAGCTTTATTTGCAATAGTCAGAAACTGGAAACAACTGAAGAATAGATAAAGAAAATGTGGTCCATTTACACAATGGAATACTACTCAGCCATTTAAAACAAGGAAATCATGAAATTTTCAGGCAAATAGAAAGGGACTAGAAAATATCATCCTGAGTGAGGTAACCCAGTCCCAAAAGGACATGCATGGTATGTACTCACTGATAAGTGGATATTGGCCATAAAGTACTGGATACCCATACACTACAATCCACAGACCCTAAGAAGCCAAATAACAAGGGGGTCCCAAATAAGAATGCTTGCATCTCACTTAGAATGAGAAATAAAGTAGACTTCAGAGGTGGAGAGAGGAAGGGGACTGGGTGGGAAAGGGGATGGGGAGAGTGACAGAGTGGAAGGACCAGGTTCAGGGGGCAGATGACACAGAAATCGGTGGTGGGGACATCTCTAGGAAGTGTCAAAGACCTGAGACAGGGGAGGTTCCAGGGGGTCTATGAGGGTAACTCTAGCTGAGACTCCTAGCAGTGGGGATATAGAGTCTGAAATGGACACCTCCTGTGGCCAGAAAGAATTCTAAGTAGAGAGATAAAGACATCAATCAACCAAAAATCCTTCAACCCCAAATGTGCTCTGCCCACAAGATGTGCAGGGACAAAGGTGGAACAGGCTCTGAGGGAATGGCCAACCAATGACTGACCCAACTGGAGACCCATCCCATGGGCAAGAACCAACCCCGACACTATTAATGATACTTTTATGCTTGCACACAGGAGCCAAGTATGTGTATCTTATTCCAAACAACCAACTGCAAGTTGCATGTTAACATTACACCTAAACAAAAAGTCACAATCAGGAGAGAAGATAGCCCTCTAGGAGGAGTGTTCCTTCCACAGGAGAAAGACCTTCACCTTAGTAGGGAAAGACAACTCACTGTTTCTTCTACTTACTCATCATCGGACAGACAATTTAAGACAGTCCACTGAAGAGTTTGTCCAGACAATCTTCTCCGGTGACACAATCAAGCCTTTTTGGTACCAATAAGCACTGGAAGCCTGCTCTGTTACTTAAAACTGTCATGGGAAACTCTGTAATAGACAACTGTGTTGTAGTGTTTGCTTTTGCTATTTCTACAGTTTATATATGGGGCACATACATAACCGGGTAAATAACTGGGCTAGTTTATGCGAGTATTTTTATCCCTCTGCAGGGCTCTGAAAGAACGTGGCTTTCTGAAACATGGAAGGAGGCATGCACGTAGGACTTCACATTTTTCAGTTCACTCTTTTGACCTACTTTTACTAAGCGGCTTTCTAGCCCTTCACCACACCAGCACATCAGAGGAAAGAACCATCAACGGGGCCTGCTTGTGTGTGTCCATCCCCATCTAAGCACACTCAAGCAAGTTGAGTATTTCTACCCTGGGCCACAGCTAAAATATGAGCCACTAAACATTTTCTTCAAGATCACGATTTCAGAGCTGGCAAAAGAAAGCTGCTGGATTCTCCCTGAACTCATGGGCTGGGAGGGCTGACTTTCAAAGTTCTTGGACTATAAAAAGCTCCAGTGTTCGAAAAGAGTTCTGTGTAGGACGAGTAGGTGGGGGTATAATAAGAAAGAACAGTATTTTGGTCCTTTGGCAGATTTAATTCCTTCATCCCAGCCTCCCACGGAGACTTGTAAGGATGTGCAAATCATGCCAGAATGCCCCCAACCTTCTGCTTCTGTATCGCTGCCTGCTACCCTCTGTCCCTGAAGGCTTCAAAATAAGGGTTGGGCACTCTCTTCCCCATCCCCCTTTATTATCAGCGTCCATATTCCTGATGAGAACTCCATTACTTCCTATAGGATTTCTTCTTGTGAATATTTTACCTTGAACATTCAAAGTAACCACAATTACTACCCTGTAATGTATATTTCTACCAAACTCAAGACAAAAATAAATCAGGGAATGCTAAAATAAGCCTCTGGCTCAAATTCATGAAAAAAAAATGGTTCAAATGAGACTGTATTTTTTTTCTTTTAATAGATGGCGTTAATTGCTATATTTCATAATAAAAAGATACTTTCCATCCCTCAAAATTTAAAAAAAAAGTTTTTTTGTTTCTATCATTATTTTCCACAAATGTATTATTATAAGTACACTTTTTAAACAATTATTTTTTGTATTATATTTTCAAAACCCTAAAAGAGCTTTTGGACAAACAGTTTTAATTATTGTACAGCACTGGTTTTAATTAGTAATATGAAACCAATTTAGCCTTGGCAGTTTTCCTCTCAGCATTATACCCACAAGCGTTTAGTAGGGTAGGGAAGATTTTAAGGGCTCCTCCCTCCCTCCCTCTCTTGGAAGCCTATAGAAATTAGACTTTGCATTTGATCCATGATGATGGTGCCTAGTAAACAAATTATTCTTAGAACGCTAACTTATTAACCATAAAACCACAAGCATTATAGATATAATCAGTAAACTTAAGAAAACATCAATCAGTATTTTCAGCCATGTTTCTGTAATCATTAAACTAGAAATGACCGAGTGAAGATTGTGTGTTGCTGAGCAGAGGTGTAAATTAATCCACACTCTACCCTCAAGCCCCTGCACCAGCTCACACCGTTCACCCAGCGAACATCAGGGCATCACGGACACCACACTCAAAGGTTGAACACTCAGGGAACAAAGCAGAGCCGGGCCATGATCTGGCTCATGTGGTACCTTAAACAAGTAAGCACATACTTGCAAGTCAGGTATGACTGAAGAGACAAACAGAAATGAAAAAAAAATTACAGAACAAGAGAGATACCCAAAGGCAATGACTGGATTACTGCAATGTTAGTATCACATTAGAAAACTGTGTGGTCCAAGGCAGAGCTACTAGAGACAGGCAGGCAGGCAAGGCTGATAATACAAAGAAGTTTCTAGAGATGCAGAAGAGAGCGGGGAGAGGAGGAGTTCAGGTAGGGTAAGGGAAACACACCACTCAGAACAAGCTTCAGCTTCAGCTTCAACCATGGCAACGGGGGTTCTTACACCCCATGAGAGGCAACTGACAGATCCTCTTTTGAATAGTGTCCTGCCCAAAGGGAATAAAATACATTCACAAAATATTTTAATCACAAAGTTTATGAAAACAACTAATGAAACTGTTTGCCAGCCCTGTGTGACAACTGGGCACAGTGAAACCTGGAAAACCGCAAGACAGAAGAACAACACATAAGGATGGCAGCCCTGTAAAGCTAAACATGAGGGGGTTTTTCCTCGTTTGTTCATCTGTCAACAGGTTGTAGAAAAGACTCAACAGTTAAGAGCACACGCTGCTCTTTCAGAAGACCCTAGCTTGGTTCCCAGCACCTACTCAGACAGCTCAAAACCACCTGTACTTCCAACCCCACCACGAGCTGACTCCGCTGGCCTCTGTGGATACCTGCATACATGTGTACATACCTATACACAGACATGCAACATATAATAATTAAAAATGACTTGAAAAATCTAAAAGAAGTAAAACATCTGTACTTCCTCCTTTCTCGTGGAACACTCCAGGTTTTCAGGACTGGAGGAAGCATAAAGCAAGCTTGATCAGTACTCCTCTGCAATCCTGCGTATTACTTCACATTAGCTAGCAAGATACAAAGGATGACACTTCACAACTAAGCCTCTCACCTGGCTTGATTTTCCAGTACACTACTAACAAGAGATTTCAAACCAAGAAAACAAAACACAACAGCACAATCCATTCCACTATTGCTCTTTAGTCTCTCCTGAGGGGGGAAAAGAAATCTGTATACCTTAGGCATGACTAACTTAAAAGAAATGAACCACACGAATGCCTGATGGCCAAGGAGGTCAGAAGAAGGGAGCCAGTCCTCAGGAGCTGCAGTTAAAAGATGGTTGTGAGCCTGTTCGTAGGTGCTGGGAATTGAACCCAGGTCTTGTGCTAGAGCATCAAGTGCTTCCAACCACTGAGCTGTCTCTCTAGCCCTACTGATGGTATGTTTCCTAATATCCTATATTTTGTATATAAGTTTTGCTGTCTTGAAACACAGATTTACCACAGTTGTAGTGGTAATGACAAACATTTTCTAGTGATCTACACAGAATACTCAGAAAGTATTCATTGCACGCTCAGCACATTCTAAGTCCAGATCCTAGATGAGCTCTTGGTTCCTGTTAGTGAGAAAACACTCCCACAACTAGAACACAATACAAAACAGTATATAATTAAACATGTAACTGCAGAAAGAAACAAATAGTGAGAAGCCTCAAATTTGGGGAGGCCTGGTATAACTATGAGGGATTTGAATAGACCCAGAAAAGAGAAATAAAAGTCCAGAGTGGAGGGAGAGGGTGAGTCAAGGTGATCACCCACATTAGGTCAACTCAGGGTGATCTACAGACCAGAATCTTGCTACTCTTCCGGGAAGTGGGGGCAAGCAGCCAGATGCCATTCTACAGTCTGACACTGCTCTGACATCCTATGTTTTTGATCACCACAGAGGTTACAGACCACCCAGGACACTATGAAACAATTGGGGAGAGCACATGTGGTACAAGCCACATCATATGATCCTTAACTGACAGCTTCAAACTAAGCATAAACAAGTATAATTTTAATACATATATATGTAAAAGCAAGAAATTACTTTTTCAAAGGAAATACAAATTTGAAATTGGCTAAGAATAGGTGGAAGATGAACTCCGAGAATAACAGCTTCATTTTGGATGAAAGTTTAGAAGGAATCTGCAGAACTTGCTGAAATTGCTTCAACAATCTCCTCTGCTTCCATTACTCGTCTGCTTGAGTGGTGTCTCTGTCATGGGAAGACAAAAACCCTAAAACATTACTACAGAGACGTCATATCCTATGATGTCATACCCTATGAGATGTGTCACCATCGGCACAACCGTTACTATGCTCACAAGCAAGACAAGACCACCAGGAGCATTCAAGTGCTCACACACTGACGTGATACGTATGCATGAAAGCTTTAACAGAGGGCATTGCTATTTCGCTAAAAATTATTGTTTTGGGTGTAAGTCTACGTCAGCAAAATCATGAATACAACACGTCTTACTGTCTTTTCATATCCTTTTAAAGAACATATGTGGAGTTTTAAAATTGTGACTTTTTATAATTTTTCTTTTTGATTTCATTTGGTCTTAATTCCATTGAACTGTAACCTGTGCACTGATTCTAGCAATAAAAGATTTGAGCTTTTATTTTGTCTGAGCTCTTACTTTGTTTTTCTACTAATTCATAGTAACAGTATGTCCCCATCTCCTTGTACTGGGAATTTAAATTTTAAAAAAAGAAAACCTGATCCTCCATGTATACTGAGAAACAGTGATCTACCCTAGATTTAGAGAAACCTACCCAGAGTTGTGCAATTATAGCTTTCCTTAGGGCCATTATTTCCCCAAAGTCAGGATGTGTTGCTTGGTAACAGACTAAAATTAAATTACATAGATCCAACAGGAATAAAGTCATTGAAATCTGTTCATCATAATGTCTGGGTCCTTTACCAAACACCAGGTAAGCCATGTATAGACTTATAGTTAATTCCTCACAGACTTACAACTGGGTAGCTGTCACAATGAAATGGAGCAAAGCACTAAACTCAACCAAAGATGCATTTATTACCTGGCAGACACCACATGTTTCACAGCTTATAGAAGTCCCAATTGTTCCTCAGTTACTTTCATCTACTAACTATAACAGCTAATAATGTCAACTTGACAGGATCCAGGATCACAAAAGAGCCAGCCTCTGGGCATGCTTGTGAAGGTTATGATTATGTTTATTAGGTTAGTGGAGGTGGGAAGATCCACCCAACTGGGCAGAATCTGACTGGATACAGAGAAGTAAGGTGAGCAGCTGCCTTCCCAGTGCCCCACTCCTTGACTGTAGAACACCGAGACGACCTGCCCCAGCTTCTGCCTTGGCCACCGTGACACGAGGGGATAAACTCTAAAGCTATATGCCCAGATAAACACTTTTGCTCTCCCCCAAGCAGCTTTTGCCAAGGTATCTTCTTATCCCAACAGAAAGAATAACTAAGACTTCTCCTAACCTGATGGACTCACTCACAGAGAGACACCAGGGTGTCTGGATAGCAGGACAAGTCAGTGTCCTGGGGATGATGCAACAAGTGAAAATACACACAGTTTGGCACTCACATTCATGAGTAATGCACTCCTTATTAGGATACTTGAGATCACAACTGAAGATGATAATAGAGAAGAGAAAAAGAAATAAAGAAGAAAACTGGGTGAGTTGTATTCCAATAATTCTACTGAAATCAATTCTATTTAATGACAGGATGTCATTAATAAATCTTTGACACTTGCTAACCTTCCCATTTTAACAAGAAAACAAAGATTTGGCAACTCTCAGTATCCAACTGAGGTGCAGTTGGTTGCTTTCTTTTCACTGTAATAGCTGTTACTGCTGGCCTCTCTGAACTACATAAGCATGGCACCTCAATGCCTTTTAAAATAAATTTCCTTAAGTGAAAACAAACACATAGAAAACACTATGCCATCAATAGACGAATCAGCACAGGGATAAACTGTAAGACTACTGTCCTGAGTCAGGACACTCCTAGGCATTGCCAACCACCTCCTCTTGCCTCCCCAAATCTCAGGGCATGGCAGCTCACCAGAGACTAGGAAGGGGACCAACTGTGAAGGCTGAGGGCTCATAATTTCTTGCCATTATACCTCAAAGCACTGCCCAAGAATAAAACCTCATGGGATAATCTATCCACAAGGCAATCTCCTCCTTTTGATATTACTCAAAGAACATGTGATTTACAATTCAGGCTTACTTTAATGTTTGCATTAATCAAGTATTCCTAACCTAAAATAGAAAGGAGGGTTTAATACACATAGGGGATAAGGTAAAGAAAGACTAAAATCTACTGCACAAACAGCCCAGGGCCCTTGGGCTTTTTGTCCTTTTCTGCTTTTAATTTCTTTGGATTAACTTTATAGGTCTCTCATAAGCCAAAACTATGTTAAGAAAAAGTTAAACTAGGGCTGTACCTCACTACAGTGTGCTAGCCTAGCATGCCCAAGGCCCTGGGTTTGACACTCAGCTCCACTACAGCAAAGAGGTGGGCTGGGGGAAGCTAATACTGAAAAACCTCTGCAGACATCCGAGTCTAACAGGATGGGTTATCATGAAGTGCTAGAGCCAAACTAACAAGAGTTAAGCAGTCAAGCAAGGCTTGTGTTCAAAACCATATACATTGTTCCACCGGCTGCAGGACCCTTAAGGTCCTCAATCCCTGGGTGCCTTGCTCCTCTTTCCCTCCAGAAACTCAAATCCACCCTCACTCCCGCATCAGCATCACATCTGCCTGCACTGACACAGGATGTGTCACGTATGTACAGCACTTGAGAACCAGAAAGTGCTTGTTCTCTGCTTCCTCAGGGCCAGCCCGGAGCTGACCATAGAAGGAGCTGAGCTGCTGCCTGGAACAGCTTCATTGACAGCTATTTCCAGACAATGCATTTTAAGTTAATCATAGCTTCCATATACTTAAGTGCTTGATACCCATCATCTCTGTTCAGAGCCGCTTCACCCTTTCCATGCTCGCTTGGTGCTACAGACCAGGAAACAGGATGAGAAGGGATAACGGAGCAAGGCCAACAACATCAAACCCTCACCTTCACTGACTTCGCTGTGCTACCATCTTCCCTTCCACAGGCAAGGCCACAGGCATTCAGTTCTGCTCTGACTGCGCATCGCTCAACAACTGCACCAACCAACCAAGAGACAGACACACAGCAACCAGCCTGACGTCTCCAAACAGACGTCCAGGGTCCTGATCCTTTAATACATTAAAGCATAGAGTTTCTATAATTAACTCCGCTTAAATAAAAGTAATATTTTGGGCTAGAAAATGTTTTCTCTCCTTGCTCCTGGAGGTCATTCCATACCAAAGTATTTTACCTATATGCTTTGAGGAAAGAGAAATGTGGGGTCATGATCTGCAAGTATTTCTGAGGTGGTATTTGGAGGGGGCAGTCACAGGAGTAATAAGACTGAGGGGGAAATGAGTGGTTAAGCTAAGAAAATGTTCGATATGAATTATGTGAATTAAACACACTTATTTTACACTTTTCTATATTTTACAAATTTCTTACAAATGAATTACCTTTTTCGTTTGTTTGTTTTGTTTTGAGGCATGGCTGTCTTTTTAACTCAGGCTGCCCTGCAACTTATTATATGTAAGAAACACAGGTTAGCCCCAAACTGAAAATACTCTTGCCTTAAAAGTATCATTTTTTTATAAGATGGAAAATATATTATAAATTTATTTTTAAAAAATTTTATCCGGAAATCTAAGCACAAAGTCTTAAACACAACTTGAACTTATACACAGGCAGGTATCAACACTGATTACTTAATTTTGACAAACACTATGTAGTAGCTTAACAACAGGCAAGCAAATTATACATTTAAAATGTCTATTATCCTTGAAATTGGTCAATAATTTCAAGTTATTCCTCCCTCTCAAGAAAATAATTCTAGAGAGCATAATGGTCTGTGACATGAGACTGGCACCAGGGTGCTCTGTCTAGTGTGTTCCAGTGCGTTCCTGCCTGCCTGACCCAAGAGAGGCATGCTCTCCAGAGCAATGACACAGAGAGTGTGGCATGAAGAGAGAGAGCCAAAGGGTACAGAACAGTTTTAAGACTGTTTGTATCTGCTTGTTTACAGATATCTTTGTGTGAAATGCCAGAGATCTAAAACCTGCTGTATTAGGCAGGGTTTTACTGCTGTGAACAGATACCATGACCAAGGCAACTCATAAAAACAACACTTAACTGACACTAGGTTACAGAGGTTCAGTCCATTATCATCAAGGTGGGATCATGGCAGCGTTCAGACAGATGTGGGGCTGGAGGAGCTGAGAATTCTACATTTTCATCCAAAAGCAGACAGGAGAAGACTTGCTTTCAGGCAATTTAGACAAGGGTCTTAAAGCCCATGCCCAGAGTGACACACTTACTCCAACAAGGCCACACCTCCAAATGGTGCCACTACCTGAGCCAAGCATATTCAAACCACCACACCTGCCTTTGTTATAACCAGTAAGGAAGTCATTCCTAACTGTCAGCGGTTAGCAGTGCAAAGCAAACTAAGAGTGGTCACACATAATCAAGATGGCTTACATCAGTTCGTAAACAGGCTTTCAACTTGACCTTTCCATAAATGACATATATCAATGTCTCACAGTTAAAGAGGACAGCTTACATGAAAAGGGGAACTGTACCCAGTTTCAAATAATGTTCAGTTCATGCAGAAGAAAACAGAAGAGAAATAACTCACCATGCATAAGACATAAAATTATCTATAAAGTCAGAAAAAAATTACATTCTGACCAGGAGGAGAAAGCTAGCTCAAGTAAATGGCTCGGGGATTCTGGAACAGAATATTGTTTGAAGCAAAGAAGGCAGCTTCCATCTAGTCCATAATTTTGTTCCTATTTCTACAAAGTCCCCATAGCACATAATCATAGTGAACGGTTCACAACAAAGTGTCCATTTTATTTTCGGGGTCTAGGATAGTAGAGATTACTGCTCCCTTTTACGTGTAGAGAAATGAAGCTCTACTGTGGGTACAGTAACAGCTGGGCTAAGCTCAGAAAGCTGGGGAACGGTAACTAGCATCAAGCTCACCCCCGCCCCTCCAAAGCATTGCCCTCTGTGTAGCTCGACTCCTTCTCACATCCTCACTCCCCAGAGGGGAATGAAGGGGAAAATGTACCAGCGGCTGCTAATGCAAATCTGACTTTATTCAGAACCTTCTGGCAGAGAACAGACTTGGAAAAATCTCCCCGGCTGATGTATTAGAACATCCATGAATCTGGCTAAATTATTCAGAGCCTTTCATTACAACCCCAGGCACTGTATGGGAGCTCAGACTCTGGACCAGAGAAGTGTGAAGGCCCTGGAAACCTCAAGGGAACTTCCCTGGAGAGTCTAATTTTACCCAATGTTGAGTAATTTAAAATAGTATTTTATATTAAAGCAAAATATTTATTACACTCAAGATATTACATCTGATTGAAATTTTGTAAATTAATGCATTTCAGAGAAACTTTGAAGTTGCAGAAAAAACTTCAACCCTGAACAATGGGAGTCCTCCTCCAGAAGTAGTTCAGTATGGGGGAGGGGGCTAAAAAAAAGCTCTGGAAAGTCCATTGAAGGAAAAAATTACACAAAGCACTTTTTACCTTTTGGTTCTGGCATGGCTCTAACACAGTGGTTCTCAACCTTCCTGATGCTGCCACCCTTTCATACAGTACCTCACGTGGTGGTGACCTCCAACCATAAAATTATTTCATTGATACTTTGTAACTGTAGTTTTGTTACAGCTATGGATCATAATGTAAATATCTGATATGCAGGATTTCTGACATGTGACCAGTGAGAAAGGGTGATCTGACCCTAGAGGGGTCACAACCCACAGGTTGAGAACCACTGCTCTAACAGTGCCAAATCACTCAGATCAATAATGGCATCTTCAGTACTAACTTCCCACACCATTCCCAGCTCCATATTACCACAACTCCAGTGACGGATGTGAGTTTGACCAGCAGGCCAGAACACTTGGTTTCAAATTTCTACAAAGTAGTAAGTTATTGGAGATGACCAATCTCACTTTGTCTGGTCCACTAATCTTCAGAGTCTACAGACACCCTAGTCATGTGTTTTGTGTAACTTAACAATCTGAAAATTAATAATTGGTCAACTCTGGTGAATTTTTCAACTTGTTGGCAGCTACAATCTTCCTAAGAACTGCTGCCAAGATGGCTGGTGAGTAATTTTGTAAAATATAATAAATGATTATTGAAAGATTTTATGAAACATATTGATTTTTTTATGGTCTGGCTGAAACTGGATAAACAGTCATATAAATTAATGCTCAAAGACATGACAAGTATCTGGTCTCCTGTTTGAGAATCTCAGCATTTTAAAACTATGGAAGGAAGGGCCAGAGAGCTTGCTACACAAGCTTGGGAAACTGAGTCTGACTCCCAGAACTCATATGGTAAAGAGAGGCCCAACTCCTGAAAAGGTGTTCCCTAACCTTACACAAACACCACTTCACATGCAAGCGCATACACACATACACACACACACACACACACACACACACACACATTCAATAAATGCAGTCTGAATTTCCAAATATATGTCTTTAATTGGCTCAATTATATAAATGTAGAGATCCTGCCAAACAAGTAATTAACTACTAAGTTAATGCTAGTGCCTACATTTATAAAAATGTAGTGGAAACAGCCCAAAGCTATCAAGTTATTAGATTTTCAAAGTCAGTGCTGAAGGCTTGTTGGCCAAAGCACTGGGGCTACAACCCTGATATCTCAGAATTAATACCCAGGCTCCAGAACACGATGCTCCCTCAAAATAGGCAACAAAACAAAACATAAAAGAAGGCTTTTCTATTGTGCAAATCCAAGGCATTGTCTGAGCGTCACTGTTCATTGTTCTATCTGCTCTCCTCCAGAGCAGTTACAACTGAGTGATCAAGCCTGGTTCTTTTCCTAATTCCAACACTGTGAGAGATCCCACATCCCTTTACCTTTCCACTCTCCAGAACTCCAAGTTCACTATTTAAAAGTTTGACTCAACTTCTTAGGCATGCATGAATGGCAGCAGCCAAGCATCTAAAAATTCTGTGGCTTTCTCTCCCTTTTCTGTTTTAGTGAAATACCTCCCAGACTGTCAAGTGATACTTCATTTATCTGAGCAGGGAGCTGTGGTTACCCAGAAGCAGGGGAGAAAGGAATTTAACCAATGAGAGTGATTCTGGCCATGCCTTTCTTGCATAGTGTCCTCAGATGCTCAAAAACAAAGGGAAAGAGGGTGGGGGTTCTAACCACACATTGAAACCACAGCATACAGAATCAATGCTCCTGTACTCAATTCAACTGTAGCATTTACAACAGTGGTACACTCCAGTACTTTCTGAGCAGAAACATCCAGCTCAAAGGACTGGTGTCATTAGTGATGTCAGGACTTCTGGTCAAGACCACCAATGAGCCACACAAACCAAACTCCACTCATAGAACTCGTTTCTGCTTGGCGTTTACCATACTGGACTATTCTGTGTATTTAAATCTCTTTATGTATTTAATTTTAATTTAGATGTTAACATTATTAGAAGTTTTCACATAGAATTCCAAGATTCTTGGAAAAGAGAAAAAAAAACAGAAGATCTGAAAAATAATAAATTCTTACTTACCAATGGCAACACTCATCTGGATTTGGAAAATGTGCACCCTTCAGAGGAGCACGTGGAATGCAGTCCCTCTAACGACTACCAGGCATGCCTGCTTCGCTTGCTTAGTTGTCCTGTTCTAAACAAGCTCGAGGTAACTTTGCAGCCATTGTTAAATACACTTATGGAGATTTGAAGTCCTTACATTTGACATAAAGTTATGAAGTTCAGGTCTGTCTACCAGCAGATAGTTAAAATAGTGAATTCCCATTTCCTACATTCTGCATGGTAGATAAGCATCCCTACAGAGTCCAAGCTGCCACAGTCTGTCTCGTGTAAGTTGCACCATAGCCCACCCGGTCACCAGCCTTCCACCTTGCCTGCCTATTCATTCACGTTATGAAAATCAGAGGCAACTTTCTACAGGTCAGAGACAGTTCCCTCCTTTCAAGAGTTTTATATTTACTTTTGGATTCAGCCAACATTTCATGTGGTTTGGGGAACTCCCTTTTAATACACCTTAAAATATAGTTAGAAAGACAACAGGCAGGATTAGACTAGATAGATGTTAGATAAATATAAAACAGCTAGACGGTAGATATCACACAGGCAGACGGTAGATATCATACGTACATTCAAACGACGGTTGGTAAATAGCTTGAGTGAGGCAGAGAGAGAATGTGCATGTATATGTGTTAATAGCTCAGATTTCCTAATCAGGAACCCATTTGAATTGGATGGATTCAGGCTTTGACGCCCAGGCTTCTCATGCTTCTATACCTCAGAACTACCATACCCAACCCTGACTATTACCCAGGAAAGAAATTTCTATCCAGTCTGAGCTGTTGTCATTTGCCCTACTCAGCTCCATCCTCCCTCCTACCACAAGACTTTTTTACATGTTCTTGCATCTGCCTGGAACTCGCAGTCTCCTGCCCTTCATGTAGCCAACTTCTACTTCATTTTTCACTTCTAGCAAAAGAGTAACCCTCTCCTCAAGACCACGGTCCAGTCCCCTTGAGGTGTATGTCAACAGCAAACCTCTCTGTGACTTTAGGCTATCAGTTGATGTACCAGTGATTCATCAGTTAGCAGAAGGGATGCCAAAAATGGTTTTTCATTAGTCAAATGGATAACCAAGATTAAGAGAGCAACGGCTGAACGCTTGCTCAGCATGCACATGTCCCTGGATTCTGTCCCTAACACTACCCAAAACAAAACAGAAAACTTAGGTGAAGTTGGGCATGGTGGTAAATGCCTTCAATTCTGGCACTGAGAAAGACCACAACTTCAAGGCCAGCCAGAGCCACATGTGAAGACTAATTCTGGACTTCTGGACTATTTCATGAATGGAAGGAAATTTATGTCTTGTGTGTGCTTCTATGATCCGGAGGACTTTTCTTACAAACAGATAGCTAGCTTAGGCCTTAATAAATGTACTCAACACAAAATGTGGTAGGTATAAAGGGACCACTTCTCTCTCATGCCTGAGTCTTTGAACATGCAGTCCCCTATGGCTGAAGCACACCACAACCTCTGAATGTTAACCTAACTAACTTCTGCCCGCCTGTTGGCAGCTTAAGACCACCTTCTCAGAGACAGAGTTTCTCTTCAGTCCCTCAGAGCCCATCAAATCTCACAATATGTGCCACTAGAAAACTCTATCCTCTTTCCTTCAATACTTCAAAGCATTACACTACCCTATTTTTTTTTCTTACTACTCAGCTTATTTTTCCTGAGAAAGGATCTTGTTGTACAGCTCAGGCTATTCTTGAGCCAAAATTCCTTCTGTGTTCAGCTCCAGTCAGTCACATCTACCATCATCATCATCATCACCACCACCACCACCATCATCATCATCATCATCATCATCCTCATCTGTCATGCCCACTGGGGCATCTGCACAGATCTTGACACTTACCTTGGTGAAACCTATCTCTGCATCTTTTATTGTATTTACTCATCCTAACACTAACAAGAGGAGCCAGAGGAACAAGGGGAGGAGAGGAGAGAGGAGAAACCATGTCATTAGGCATAATTCACCATGGCTTAGTGAGCCTCCCTGTCTAGATTTCTTCTCAAAGGACTGTGAAATACGTCCATGGCTGGGAGTTTGGTAGTCCAACTATGATAGTGTGGGCTTAGCACGCATGAGGTCATAGATTCAGTCCCTTGCATTACCCCACAAACATATGGATACACACGATTCTAAGTATTTGCAGGGAGAGAGCTGAGGAAAATTAATAGTCACCTTAGCTATTTTTTTTTTCAGGTCCAAAGCACAGAGGTCGACTTCGTGTCCCCTCAGCACCTTATCCTACATAACCTACACTTGTACCTTAGTCCTTTTATTTTTTCTAAGGCAAAAAAACCACTCATCTTTTTGTAGCCTTTCTTTCCTTCTTGATTTCTGACTCCTTTCTCTTTCTCCACATTCCTGCTTTCCTTGTCAGTTTTCAGGCTGAGGGAATGAAAAGCTCCTAGTCCCAAACCTCAGCAACAGCACATGTGCCCTCATCCATGACGCCAGAGAGCGGAATATACAGGTGGAACTCATTCCCAATCTCCCATTAGCAATGCTGACCTGGGCACGCAGATCTACTGTCACCTTAAACTGCACTGACGTCTCTGAAAGCTGAGAGACCACTGCTGTCCCTGAGAAATTTAAGTACAGGAAGAGAAGGGTTCGAGATCACTTCACGTCATTTTGCATCAAGAATAAGGACAGAGACTATACTGGCCTTGCAGGAAATGATGAAGAACATGCGTAATTGTTCTCTGCATGGTCATGAACTACCTGGTGAACTCATCTGGGACTCTGAGTCTCCCTGTGGGCTGGGCTCGCTTTGTTTTTCGGTGACGGCTCCCACATCTACTTGCTACACTATTTCCAGAAATCTCATTTCATTTGCTTTTACTGATCATGTGTCTTTTAAGAAGTCCCAGCATTGTGTCCTAAACTGGATGAGATCAGACGGTTTAAAATCAGTCTGTGTAACCATTGACATCTTTTATAGTTAGCTCTGTATGGTCTTATTTGAAAGGTGTATTTCCTGGCCACAGGAAAGCATCAATCTGAGTCAGTCTGGCTGTAAGTGAATTTTTAGTGGGTGTCCAGACCTCCAGGCCATGCTCTGTGAAAAACAAAACCTTTACCTTACTTCCCTTCTTAAATTATGTGCTTCTTCATTATTGCCACATGGGCTAAGATGCTCACACACTGGCATTAATAGGTATACATTATTAGAACAACATACTGTGAGATTCCAATTCTCTGAGCTTAAAACAATTAAGGGGGGTTATGGTTTTCTCCTCTTTAAATGATACACACCTATAGCCTGTCAGAATCTTTTCCACCTCACAAAGGGGAAGAGATTGAAACAATAGATACAGCTCCTTAGTCTTCCAAGCCTCCCTCCATCTCCCATAGATACCAGAAGGGAGTGTGCATATTCTGGTGAATGTAGGCCAGCTGCTGTGACGCACGAGGGAGATTTGGGGCTAGAGATATAAATTTTTCAAAGAGCTAAAAGTAGCTCCTAAGAACCTGTTTAACACAACTGCCTGCCTGAGTCTCAGACATCTCTACTGTCAAACACGGAGCCATTTGCCTTTTCAAGTGAAGGGGGGCAGGGACCAGCTCAGTCTAGCCTGAGATGGTAAAATCAAATCCTATTTCAATTTCCATACAACGCCCCACATCTAGCCAGAGAAATCTGAAATGGTGTTAATTAGCTAAGTAGACACATCCTCTATGACAGGCCCTTTCCTTCTGTACCAATTTCTCTAAGAAAATGATGAGGCAGAAGACAGATCATCAATATTAATAGAAAAAAAGCCCCCTCACCCACTGCTGCAAGAGCTGGCCCCTAAAGAGCTGTATTTAAAGCTTCCCTGGCTTGGTTTCTCACAGCATTCCCAAGGTGGGGAAGAGAACGTTGTCAGTTTTTAGAAATTGGGGTTTCTTGCTGAAAATTGGAAGCAAAGGTTCTAACTGAAGAAATCCAAGATCAAGGTCAGGCTGGTACTAACCAGATGTGAGTTGAGAGTACTACCCAGATGTGAGTTGAGAGTACTAACCAGATGTGAGGTGAGAGTACTAACCAGATGTGAGTTGAGAGTACTAACCAGATGTGAGTTGACAGTACTAACCAGATGTGAATTGACAGTACTAACCAGATGTGAGTTGACAGTACTAACCAGATGTGA
>NW_021604613.1:8402869-8414890 GCF_004785775.1 Grammomys surdaster
TTGACAGTACTAACCAGATGTGAATTGACAGTACTAACCAGATGTGAGTTGACAGTACTAACGAGATGTGAGTTGACAGTACTAACCAGATGTGAGTTGACAGTACTAACCAGATGTGAGTTGACAGTACTAACCAGATGTGAGAGACACAGGCTGTCCAAAGGATAAGATCCTAAACATGGATATTCAGAATTTGTACTCTGTATCCCAATATACACATCAAAGTCACTGCCTCTTCGAATCACAGTGGGAGTGTTAGGAAAAGCAGATGCTATTTGGAAGTTTAGACCTCGGGGCTGTCCATTTACTTCTGTCCCGAAAATCTGAAATTGTTCCTTTTGTTATTAGATATCATCTCATCAACTGAAGATCTGAGTTAAGTTACTCACTTTAAAAGGAAGTAGCCATGCTATGGAAGAGAAGAGCCAGACTGTTCTCCACCCTAATACCTCCAAAACTACCACACAGGGAAAGATATGAATGATTTAGGCTTAGTAATTGCAGAACACTTTAGAATAATCTAAGAAAGTAAAGTGGGACTCTCAGAACTATATGGCAACCTAGAAGACAAGGTCGTAGGGGAGAAAAAATACCAGTGTTTCTCAACCACCAAGGGCAGAATGTAAGGCACGGTGACTAAAGGGATTTTTAATGAATCCTGTGGGGATGTAACTTGATCTCTGAGAAGACTTTGATACTCTTACTAAACGCATGCGACCCTCTGCCTTAACCTAATTTGGAATCACTTTGCTTTATTGGTACGCGGCTTGCCATTATACACTATGATGACATTTTAATGAGGGAACACATAGGTAGCCATGGACCCAATGAGAAAGCTACAAAGAGAGATCTGGAAGGGCCAAAAATGGCGCCGGATCCTGCCTATCTAACATGCGTATCTGATGCTCCAGCTCTCTACTTCCAAAACTCTAAACAAAAAGAGAAAAAATAAAAATGTTTTTTCTTGGTAAAGAATAGAATCTGTCTTTTTCTACCTGGGCCTCACTCCCATGATTCACCACAAGTTTAAAGACAGAAAGGAGAGCATGCAACACAAACAAGTGCATACAGAAAATAATCTTCAGGGCACACATGATTCTACTTTATAAACTAGGTCCTGAGAAACCACAGGGTCCTTAAATCTCAACACTTTTCTACCTAAACAAGCTGAGTGTCAGTCCTCCAACCAAGAGGCCCTCGCAATTCATCTGATCTTTGAGGCTGCATGAATGTCAATGCTGGATTAAGGACAGCAGCAGTTGCAAATGAACAAGCCCAATGTAGCAAGGACATACATAGATAGGTCCTCAAATGTGCTAAGGACACATCTCATTCACATCTCACATATCCATCAGCTCAGTTCAAATATGGAGGGTAGGAGAGGATATGCTGGTTATAAACAAATTAATAGAGATTTTGTTCAATTTTTCCTAAAACGATTTTCACCTTATGAAGATAGAAGAACATCATTGTTTTTCCCTCCCTTGATGTTACAGGCTCTGGCTCTCAAGAAAGAATTCAGCTGAGAATATGAAAGGGTACTGTATCTGTGTGTCTCTCTGAATGTGTCCATGTGTGGATCCATTTGTCTGCATATAGGAACAGGGAAGATGGAAAGGCTCTAAATAGAAGTCAAGAGATCACAGAGCAATTCAAATATCCTGTTTGAGAACAGATAGAAAGATCAAAAGGGTGTATAATCTAATTGGAGCTGGAGAGCAGGAAGTGGCAAGCTCATGGCCAGCCATGCACACTTAAGAGGAGTGTATACTGCATGAAGAGTTCTGAGAAAATCACAATGTGAAGCAGGGAAGAACACAGGTTATGGTGTGGCTGAACACTAGGTAGAAGACTAAGGAGTCTAGCACATATGCTTGAGAATTCCAACTGATGCTCTATTTTATAGGTCGTTCCTCTTTACCCTTCCACCTTCTTCTACAAAGTAATTTGGACTGAATGTATCCCAGCTCTCTGTTAACAAAATCAAAAAGAGATAGAACCAGTGACTATCAGATCTCAGGGCCTGTGTGCACATTTGGAGAGCTTGTTTGAAGGCTAAGAAGCTCCAAGAGGTTCTGATCCTGGCAGACTCTGATGCAGACAGTTCTCCACTATAGTTCAGCGGACACTGAATGATGCAGAGGCAGCAGGAAGGGTGATTTGCCAGCCAGCACACAGCCATGATTCACTCATCCTAGCAGCATAAAAGGTATCTTCAGAGATCTCATTCATTCAGACCTAGCAACAATCCTCAGAGAGGTCCCAGTCCCACATGACACTTGGGAAAGTGAAGTGGAAACTTGGTTTCTTTGGAAAGTCAATTATGTCAAATGATGTTTTGCTAAAGCAGATATGTGAAGGAATGTCTCACTGAATCAGACACAGGTGAAAGGATGTTTTGTTAAAGCAAACATGTGAAAGGGCACATGATGTTAAGAAGGAATATAAATATAACTCAACAGACAGCGGACAATGCTGGATGGTATTGGTACACCTTGCCATTCTTTACTGGTTATCGTTTGTCATGACTTCATAGAAAGAAATGTACCAAAAAACTTTAGGTGGTATTCTGGCAGCTTCTTGACACTACCATGGACTCAGACCAATTGGCAGAGTGAAGTTGAAGTTTTTTGATATATCAGCTGATACAGACACACAAAGAGTTTTGTTAAAACATACTCACAGGGTGTTTTGCTGAGGCAAGACCCATGGGACAGCACATGATATTTGGAGGGAGTATAAATAGGACTCAACAGACAGTGAAGACAGGCTTGCATAGTTTGCCAATGCTTCATTAGTCTCACAGCTTTGTCTTTGCTGATCTTCACCTCATTGAGAGTGGCACAGCAGAAAAGTTCTCCTGGTGTCCCTGCTGGTCCTGGTTCCTCCTGCTGACTCATTGCTGATTCTGTAGAGGCCTTGCTCTTTCTGCTGGGTTGTACCACCACTGCTAATTCATGTTTGCCATCCTGAAATTACTGGATCGCTGGTATCCTGACAATTGGAGATTGAAATCACCCCCAAGGAATTGCTTCTAAACAGCATACAGCAGGGCCTTCTGGCTTCTTCTGGATTGACCTACCTACCTACCGTTGCTGACTCATGAATGGTGAGTGCTAGTGGATCGAGCTGCAGCTACTGATTCATGTGAACTGAACTGCTGATACCTGACAAGGCAGATTGGATTTGTTCCAAAGAACTATTTCTAAACAGGTCCAGTTCCCTCGTATCATAATAACCTTTCTTTTCCACTACCTCCAGTGCGTAGTGGGCTACACGGCAGATTAAAGTATTTAAGAACCCTTATTAAAAGTAGGTTTTGAAATTTTTAAGCCTACAGAAAAGACTAGGATTCCCACTAGGATTGTTCTTGTATCACAGTGGCTACCCTGAAGCTCAAACAATCTCAGAGCTTATCAGGTGGGACTCCATTCCAGGCTTAAAAATTTAGGAAAAAAATTGCTACTTTCATTAAAAATTAAGTTTTTGATCTTAGATGACAAATGGGACTTCATAAAATTGCAAAGTTTCTGTAAGGCAAAGGACACTGTCAATAGGACAAAATGACAATCAACAAATTGGGAAAAGATCTTTACCAATCCTACATCTGATAGAGGGCTAATATCCAACATATACAAAGAACTCAAGAAATTAGACTCCAGACAACCAAATAATCCTATTAAAAAATGGGGTATAGAGCTTAACAAAGAATTTTCAACTGAGGAAACTCGAATGGTCAAGAAGAATCTAAAGAAATGTTCAGTATCCTTAGTCGTCAGGGAAATGCAAATCAAAACAACCCTGAGATTCCACCTCACACCAGTCAGAATGGCTAAGATTAAAAACTCAGGTGATAGTAGATGCTGGCGAGGGTGTGGAGAAAGAGGAACACTCCTCCATTGTTGGTGGGACTGCAAGATGGTGCAACCACTTTGGAAATCAGTCTGGCAGTTCCTCAGAAAATTGGACATAGCATTACCTAAGGACCCTGCTATACCACTCCTGGGCATATACCCAGAAGATGTTCTAACATATAACAAGGACATATGCTCAACTATGTTCATAGCAGCCTTATTTATAATAGCCAGGAGCTAGAAAGGACCCAGATGTCCTTCAACTGAGGAATGGATTTAAAAAATGTGGCATATTTACACAATGAAGTATTACTCAGCTATTAAAAACAATGAATTTGAGAGTTTCCTAGGTAGATGGATGGAACTAGAAATTATCATCCTGAGTGAGGTAAGCCAATCATAAGAGAACACACATGGTATTCACTCACTGATTATTGGATATTAGCCAAGAACCTTGAAATGTCCAAGATGCAACTCACAGGCCACATGAAGCTCATGAAGAAGGAAGACCAAGTGGGGGTGATTCGGTCCTTCTTAGAAGGAGCAACAAAATACTCAAGGGAGCAAATATGGAGACAAAGTGAGGGACAGAAACTGAAGGAGGGGCCGTCTGAAGACCATTCCACCTGAGTATCCATCCCATATGCAGAACCAAAGGTAGATGCTGATGTGGAAGTCAGGAAGTGTATGCTGATAAGAGCCTGATACAGATATCTCCTCAGACGTCTGCAAGAGTCTGACATATTCAGAGGCAGATGCTCACAACTAGCCATTGAACTGATAATGGGGTTCCCAATGGAGGAGTTAGAGTGAAGGCCATTGGAGCTGAAAGGGTTTGTGGCCCCATGAGGAGAGCAACAATACCAACCAACCACAGCTCCCAGGGTCTAAACCACCAGCCTCTGAGCACTTAGGGAGAGATCCATGGCTTCAGCTGAATACATAAGAGTGGAGGGCCCTGCTGGGCATAGGTGGAAGAAGAGATTCTTGACCTCATGAAGGCTGGACGCTCCAGGGGGTGGGAATTTGAGGGTGGGGAGGTGGGAGTGGGGGGGTAGGTAGGGGTTACATCCGCAGAGAAGAAGGAGGAGGGGTGAGGGGATAGGGGGTTCCTGGGTGGGTGGGGGATGGGGTAAGGGGACAACATATGAAATGCAAATAAAACATCCAATAAAAAAAATAAATAAAAAAAATTAAGTTTTTAAAACTATATAGTGGTCACATTGAGGCAACACATTCTGGAACATTTGATTTTGCATGCATAAGCTCCTCCAGACCCTTCCAGGTTCCTCGAGACTTCTGCATATCTCTCTCTCTCTCCGTGGTTTCTCGAGTCTTCTTTTTTTCTCTCTCTCTCTTTCTCTTTCTCTCTCTCTCTCTCTCTCTCTCTCTTTCTCTCTCTCTCTCTTTCTTCATGTCTTTCATTCTTTCTTTTGTCTTTCTTTCTTTTAATGAAGGGCAAATGTAGTGAACACAGACAATACAAGCCAAGTTTCAGGCTGCTCATCAGAGCTTACCAGATACAAAAGTTTAGTATTCACTTGGGAATGAGGCATCTCCTCTCTACCAAGTCAACCCACATCGATGGCAGTTCCCTTGATCTGAAGTATTCTTTGAAGGTAGGAAAATATAAAGGCTTTTCTAAATAGCCCTGAACAAGGAAATCAGGTTCTCCCAACTGTGAAAGGTGGTGGTCTGAAAAAGAAGAGTATCTATTTATTTTTTTTATTCCTTTTAAAGTGAAGAACTATTCCCAAGTAACAACAGTATCAGAAATCCAAAAGCGCATTACAGTCTTTTTTTTTTGTTTTTGTTTTTCGAGACAGGGTTTCTCTGTGTAGCCCTGGCTGTCCTAGAACTCACTCTGTAGACCAGGCTGGCCTCGAACTCAGAAATCCGCCTGCCTCTGCCTCCCAAGCACTGGGATTAAAGGCGTGCGCCACCACCGCTCTGCTGCTCATTACAGTCTTAAACTAAAGCTAGAGACGGATTAGTAAAGTAGGCAGGGTAGAGCACACCTGCAACCCCAGGGTCCAGGTGCGCAGGCAGAAGAAGCCATTGTTCAAAACCAGCCTGAACTGATTAAAAGTTTAATAGCCAGCCTGGGTTAAATAGAAAGACCCTGCTGCGAACAAACAAACCAATGGGTTCGTAGAGAAACTCTGAATGTGCCCACACTCTTTTGAGAGAAGGTCAGCCCTTGCAAGGCTAAGCACTTAACAATTAGTGATATTAATCAGACGTTCTCAATCACAGATGAGGAAGGAGGAAGATTTGTGTACAGAGAACCTAAACTTCAAGTGTCATCTCCCTTTATCACACACTTTTCTACAACAAAGAACAGAACTCACTATGGAGAAGTAAGTATGTTCAATCACTAAACCTTCTCTGTAGAACAAGAAATAATTTGATCATCCCAGCTACATGGAAGAGAATGCCAAATACATAAAAAAGAAAAGATCAGAAATTGTGTACTGTGTTAAGAGACTAAACATAAAACTGCCCTCAGCTTGTATGTGCCCTTCAAGACCACTATAGGACCATTACGTTCTGTTGTCTCCTATAACCCAGTCTGAACCAAACAGTGCACTTGGCCAAAGCACCACACTTCCTCCCCTGAGAGCTGCCCTTCTAGCCACTCACACACCACTATTCCCACCAGCTGAGTGGTGTGCCCATGAAACTGCTTATGCCAGCTCTACTTGTTATTTTAATTATAAATTTAATAATATACTATAACTAATGTTAGGTCACTTAATTATATTAGACAATACTTGTTTTAGTTAAGGTTTCCATTGTTGTGAAGAGACACTACAACCATGGCAACTCTTATAAATGAAAACATTCAGTTGGGAGTGGCTTACAGTTACAGAGGTTTGGTCCATTATCATCATGGAAGGTAGCAGGGCAGCTTGAAAGCAGACATGATGTTGGAGGAGCCAAGAGTTCTGCATCTTGATTTGCTGGCAGCAAGGAGGACACTGTATGCTTGAATATATGACCTGAAAGTCTGCCTCTAGTGGCATACTTCCTCCAATAAGGCCACACTTCCTCCAACAAGGCCACACCTACTCCAACAAGGCCACACCTACTCCAACAAAGCCACACCTCCTATTAGTGCCACTCTCTATGGGCCAAGCCTTTAAACACAGTGTCTATGGGGGCTCTTCCTATTAAAACCAACAGAACACCACACTGCAGGAATTTAGAGCAAAGGAAGAGTGACTACAGCCATAGAAGCCACCTTAGATACTTCAGAAAGATGTCTGAAAGGCAAGTATCTAACATTATTCCTTTCAAATTAAGAATGACCACAAGATTGGAGAAAATATTAAAAATTTTAAGTTCTATCTCAGGTTGCTTCTCAAAGTCTTTGGCAAGTACCTGAAGTTCAGTGGCTGGCCAGCCTCACCATCAGGGAGCAGATCCTTTCCAAACCAAACAACAACAGCCAAAGAATTCTTTAACTACGATCTGCTTTTTTCAATGAAGAAAACAAAATTGGAAATCATGGAGAAGGCATTATGGGTGTGGCTGACAACAGCCAGTCAGAGAACTGCAGTAAACACCCACAGGCAGAGAGCTCCTCTCAGCCCTGCTTCAGAAAGCTCAGTGGATTTACACTGGCAGTGCATACACCACCCACTGCCTTCCGCTCTCTTGAACTGATTAAATATCCCAGTAACAAATCATTCAAAGATTTAGTCACAGAAACCAAGAAAAGAGCAATACATCTTAAAAAACAAAGAGTTTCAAAAATGTAAAACCTTTACAGAAGACTGAATATCTTCAATCATGTACAAGAATTACCTGAGAAATAACATCAAGAAAGAGGTAGACTAAAGATATTTTATCCCCATGCTTTATGAACATATACAAATAACAGGCCAAGTGGCAAATACATTGCATAAAGAAAGACGGGGTGTAAATTAAAGGGAAGCATGGTGAACAAAAAGGAGCATGGGAGATGCATCAACTGAGACCATGTCAGACACGGAGAGAGGCAATGCCAGCAGACAGGGCCGCAATGAGCGACATGAGAAAGAAATGCAAGAAAGTTAAGCAAAATAAGTAACACTAAAGACATTTCGAAAAAGTCATATGGAAATCTACTATTATAGAAGCTTCCCAAAACACAGATTTAAAAATATGGGAGTTAAAATGAGCCAGGTATGGTGGCACACACCTTTAATCTTAGCATTTGGGAGTCAGAGGCAGGCAGATCTCTGAGTTCTAGGCCAGTCTGGTCTACAAAGTGAGTTCCAGAACTGTCAGAGCTACACAGAGAAACTCTAGCTTGAAAAAAAAAAATGGAGTTACTTTATAAAGGGGATGGGGTAACAGTGCCCCTGCTACACACCACAGGCTAACAAGTAAACACCCCAATGCCAGAAATGGATTTCTTTTTCTTTTCAGGCATTAGGTAGTGAGGTCTCATAGATCCCCAAAGAGTACAGGCTATTGCCAATGCTCTCGGTTACTCTTCCGAACTTGATAATAAGACTCTATTGCTTAAAACATCACATACTTGACCCATACAGGAAGGAGAACTCAAGCTGGTACTGATTTGGAAACTTTATCCCTACTGGCTACTTTTCATAGTGCTGGAGGGAGCTATGCATGCTACTGAAGGAGAAAAGTAATCAACACTACAGTGGTGAACCCAGTAAGCTACAACGTGACTAGTCTGGAGACACTTGCCGACAGGTCTCCAAGTGGCATGAACATCACTTTCTGATTCCATTTAACGTCTACTTCACAAGATAAAACCCATACTTGGCATATTGCCAGGCCAAGGACCTATGGTTAGACAGGTCATAGGCTCCAGGGGAGAGTCTATACTACTTAACTAAATGGCATAGTATAAAAACAATTCCTCATGAGTTGTTTTATCTCATTATATCTATAGATAGCGGCATCTCTCAACCCTCATCAGAGAAGCTTCTATTTACAGTAGATGATCACAGACAAATATCTACAATTGGCCAAGGTGCAGAGAATAAGAGATCGCATGTCCTCAGCCACCTCTTCCCTCAAAAGGGTCAAAATCAGTTTTTATTAAAGATGTGATCCTTGGTAGGTGCACCACATTCCAGGTTAGGTCCCACACTCAAGAGTATTTGGGGAATACAAATTGGACTTGATGGGAAAGAAAAAGGAGGAGGAAGATTATGAGGAGGGTGGAAAGGAGGAGGGGAAAAGGGGGAAGAGGACAGGGCAGGAGAGAAAGAGAGCAGGAGAAGGAGGGGGCATATGAGGATAATATAGGCATATTCCATTCCATAGAATATTTGGTGCATTCTAGAAGCCCACCTAATGGAGAAGATAAATATGCCAATTTATAATATATTTAATGTCTATGTGACTATGCAAATGTTAAATGTCCCATCCAGTATAAACTATCAATACTGTATTGAGCTGCAGATAGAGAGGTTATTCCAAGAAGGTAGTACTGTTCTCCTCTGCATTTAATGGCCCTTTGTGTGCTTTCCTGTGATCTAAGCTCTTCATCAGAAGGACAAGTAAACATGCAGAGATGTGCAATCTTTGACACTGTGATATGATGTTGTTACCTACAAATGTGGTATGCCTTGTTTGTAGCTATCCCAAGGCATATACAGACATACAGATCTTAGGCCACAAGTAACACATGTCTGAAAAAGGACCTCTGGTGTCTACTGGCATTAATCCAATCAAATAGCCCTACATTCCACATTTCAGGACTTTGCCAGGTAAGGGGAGTACAAAGAAGAGGCAAAGCAAGTGTATCAACAATCCTCAAAATGCACATGATAAAATCTACAGCCAACATCAGGAAAATGATCCATTCAATCCAAGACAGGAAGTGTGTTCTTGATCCTAAACCCTAACACAGAACCCTGAAAGACAACCAGTCTCTAGCTCAGTCTCTCGTAAGATCAGTTACTGGGTTCAGCTTGTTGGCCTTGGCACCCCACCCCCTCATATATCTTCCAAAAGCCAGAATAAAATATTTGTCTTGTTTATCTACCACAATTACACAGCAAAACACTACACCTGAAGATGCAGCTCACACTGGATTTAGGACATAACTAATCACATACCAACTGGGAAGCTTCCTCCCTGACAACTGGCTTTGATAGTATGGGAAGTTCTATGCAGGATGCTAGGGAAGAAACTGGCTTTGATAGTATGGGAAGTTCTATACAGGATGCTAGGGAAGAAACTGGCTTGGATAGTATGGGAAGTTCTATACAGGATGCTAGGGAAGAAAAGACATCAATGCTCTTACTTGATGCTGGACCCTGCATGCTACAGTACTAACATGGTGGACAAGATGTGCCCATTAGTGCAACTGTGAAAGCACTGTTATTGAGTAATTAACAGTTCTGATGGGAACTGCTCATGTTCCTGCTCTACAGTAGGAATTTCAGGTCTGGCATTGAAGGTCTCAGGTCCCAGGATAGAACCTTCTGTTTTTATTTTGCTAGATGATCATGCATTAATTTTGCCTTCTAAATATTTATGCTCATATCCATAGAGCTGGCATGCTCTCACTTTGGTAAGAGGAGCTACTGTTAACAGTACACAGTAGTTAATGGAGAGACACATCCTGGCCAGCATGCTGAGGATAAGAGACTTGACTGTTCAGCCTAAATGGGCCATCTATGTGAACTCCACCACCAAGGCTCAGGGAGCATTGCTGTGGAAGAGAAAGCAGAAGGAGGCAGAGGATTGGGGAGGGGGGGCTATAAAGAAATAATGTCTTCTGGGCATGACATGACTAACACAACCATGAGCTCACAGCAACTGAGCTTACCTGTACAACACCTATGCAAGATCAAGCCAGCCAAAATTGATAGATGATCTCCAGATGCCACCTCTTACTGAGAACTCTCATCAGTGGAGAGTTGCTGGGTGGCAGGGGAATCACTCTTGTTTGAGGATGTAGCCACTGGTAGGTTCCCCGTGTCCCACCATGTCCATGGCAGATGCCCCCATCCTCACTAGACTTGGTGGGCTATCAAAAGAAATATAGATATGAAATTGTCAAAACGAAGCAAATTTTGAAAATATTTGATAGTACTTAAATATTCTGTGAAAAATATGGGCTTTTTAAATTAAAAATATGTTTGCTATCTGGGTGGGCTAGAATGGTGAGGTCCCATTTGCCGCTGAGCTAAGAAACATGAGTATGTCACTGTGAAAGGGAAAGTAAGAAAGGAGGCAGATCTCCGTTTTCCTGTTCCAGCTTATACCCCCAACACCCACTCCAGCGTCTTACCTCTTCCCTGAGCTCCAGCCACTCTAGAAATCTTCAGCCCACACAGTACAAATGCAAAATTACCTTGCAATTCCACGGGCACTGTTTCTGAGAAATGAATTTCATCCCAAGATGTATTTGTACAACACGCTATATAAAGGGAAAAATGATAGCACTATCCCTTAAGAAGCAAGTCACATCAGCAGCCCCTGATGAGTATTTATATTAACTACAAAGCAAGATGACAGGTCTGATCTGCTGTGCCAATTCACATCCGCTTGTTGTCATGTTCTTTTTAACAACTGGGATACTATACACAAAATGTAAAATGTGCAGGGGTTTAAAGCCAGAACAGGGGACTAGCAGGACTGCATAGGGGCTTATACCTCATTCCTTGTTTTCCTCGGGTCTCTATTTTTGTCTTAGCTCTATAGGAATTTAATTAGTTACCAGTAAGTCCCTCTCACAGGAACCAACTCATCCAGCTTAACTCAAACTCTGTGGATGGATGTGATTATGTAATCACACGACACACCCCAGAGGAAACTTGCCATTGCTGTCTCTTTGAGTGAATCTCTTTTTATGCTAACATTTTACTCCTGGGAACTTCTCATTCTTTGTGAGAATGTAGTTTGGATAGCCATATGGGCATATATCAGAATAGGATTGGCTAGTCCTAGAACCCAAATCCTCCAGTAGGATCAATAAATTGTGAGGCTCTGGATAGCAGGCCATTGCAGAGGGCCACCTGGGGGTGAGTATAGCGATCCAAAGTCAAGCATATGTAGCAGGTGAGCATAAGAGATGGGGAAACATTTCCTGACATTCTCATTCATTGTATTTATTTACTGTGTATGAGTGTGTATGCATGTGTGCCTGTGCCTGTGCCTGTGCCTGTGCCTGTGCCTGTGCCTGTGCCTGTGC
>NW_021604613.1:8414900-8426499 GCF_004785775.1 Grammomys surdaster
TGTGCCTGTGCCTGTGCCTGTGCCTGTGCCTGTGCCTGTGCCTGTGCATATGCATGTGTTTCTGCCATGGCATATCTAAGGAGATCATAGGACAATCTATGGAAGCCAGTCTCTCCTTCAACCAGGGATCAAACTCAGGTTGTCAGGTTTCTGGCAAGCCCCTTATCCATAGAGCATGCATGCACACACGGGAGTGGGGGAGGGATGTGATGTCCTCTCTTTCCTTAAGCCACTTTTAGGTGAGTTTCCATTTCTTGCCAAAACAAACCCTATTTAGTACAGGAGAATTGTAATAAGCAAAAAGTGAACTATTTTATGTAGAATTTATAATATTGCATTTGTCTAAAGTAGTAACTGTATTTGTATCTACCGCAGATGGCCAAGGCTCATCTCAAGTATCCTTTTGTATTTGACACCTGACTAATCCCCCTTACCACTTATACAGCCTCTCCTAAGCCCTGTTGCTACATTTAGTGGGCTTATCAGGGTTGTAGCCTTTTTGTAATCTATTACACAGCAACTTGAAAATGTGCCACTTAGAAGGCATCAGATTCCCTGGCTCCCACGTTCTTAAGGGGATGCATCACTGGATCCCAAGCACTGAGAGTAATTGAAAACCTCTTAATAGATTATTAAATTCCATAGTGCCCAAGAGAACTCATAAATCCTCTGAATTAAATGCACTGAATTCCTTTTAGTAAATTCTAGCATCAAAAATCATTGCCGTAGCAAGACGACACACTCATTAATTTCCAAGCATCAGGATAAACTCATGTTGCTTTCAGTGAAGGAGAACACACAGTTCTCGTATTAGTTATTTCTCTGCTGCTGTGACCAAAACAGATAGATGTCAAGAGGCAACTTCAGAGGCACTGTAAGGGGAGGAGGATCCTTCGGCTTACAGTTCAAAGGGATGCAGACCAGGGTGGCTGGAAAGGCATGGTGGGGAAGCACATGCAGGCACAGTGGTAGCACTGTTAAGATGGCTGGCCACAATGGTAGTCTAGTAATCTGCTTGCCTTCTCCTTTGTATTGAGTACAAGACCCCAGCCCATAAAATGAGGCTGCTCACACTCAGGGTAGGTCTTTATATCTCAGTTAACCCCATCTAGAAGCACTGTCATAGGCGTGCTCAGAGATTTATCTCCTAAGTGATTCTAGAGTCTATAAAGTTGACAGTATTAACCACATTAATGACTCATGTTTTGACTTTAGGGTTCTTTAACACACATTCTTTCTTCTGGTACAAGGAGTTTTTCATAAGGAAGTCATACAACAAGGCAAAGGTGTATGTATTTTTCATTTTAGCCCCTATCATAGCTACTGGATGGGCAGATAAAGGCTGTACCATATTCCTTTTCTATTTCCTTTTAAGGACAAATCTTGTCTAGGTGAGATTCATTGAGGACCACCCGCTAGTGACACTTCCAAGCTCTTTGTCCTGATTAACTGGTTCCATAGAGAGACGCAAGCTGCCATTGCCTCCTAAGTACTCACATCATTTACTTATGTGTTTCCTCCACCAGGCTAGTTCTTTGGATGACTTGGTGATGTGTATAACAAGTGTCTGGCAGACACTCTATAAAAAGCAGTTGCATGAATTTAATTAACTACAGTTGTCAGAGTTCTACTGAACTATCTAGTCTGTTGCCCTTTTGTTACTGTGTGGTTTCAAGCATCAAAAAAAAAAAATGAAAGTTTTACAAATGTGGTAGTATCTGGGTCAAGTATACTTGACCTGGTGGTGCCTGGCCTGTAATCCCAGCCCTCAGGAGGCTGACACAGGAATGTTGTGAGCTGGAATCAGCCAGGGATAGCTACATAGTAAGACCCTGTCTCAACAAACCGAGAAGCAGGGAGGCATTATCATCATTTAAAGAACAAAGCGTACAGAAATAGCTTCTCACACATGAAGTTTTCAACCTTTTAAAATATATCTTGCAACTCTGATACAATTATATGACTTGAGGCTCAGTGTCTGACCTAAAATTGTGACTTCTAGACTAGATGTGAAAAAGACCATCACCTTCAAGGTAGCCAACGGGAGAGCTGAGCTATAACCCAGGAGGGACGGGGATAATGAGGTAACTAGATGAATCAGTGTGATCCTTTCTTAGGATACGTAAACGCAACTTATACAGAAAAAGCTGTCAGACAGAAGGGAGACAACCGGAAGGAGTAAAAACTGAAACTCTAAAGGAGAAGATACCAAGAATGAGAGACGAGTGTCTAGGGTACTGCAAAGAACAAGACTCAACCAGAAACAGAAGCAAAGGTCAGGAGATGATACATGGTCCCAAGCTCCCATTAAAAACACAGTGACTGGCCAGGTAACACAAAGGCTACATTAGGGGACAACGATTTCATTTTCAACTCTTTACTTCTAATAGACAGTGACACTTGTCAGCTATAAAAAACGGATATCAAGACTTGTGAAAGCCAAGTGCAGCGACACACACCTATAACCACAGTGCTTGGGAGGTGGAGGGAGGAGGACGAGGAATTCAAGGTCATCTTCTGTTACACCGTGAGTTTAAGGCCACCATGCACTACATGAGACCCTGAGATTGCTTAGAGACCCATCAGGAGTGCCTGATCATTCCATGAAAGGCTTTAACATGCACATTCACAAGGCTGTATTCTGTTCTCAGGTATGATTGGTTTGCAAGATTTTAGCTGTCCAATGTCAAGTGTAACTTTACCTGAATCCCATCTGTACTATGATTTCATATTTCTCTCAATCAAATGTTTTAAGTAAGCAAAGTACAGTTATCAACTTTCTCTCTACTAACACATTCACAAAATAAGCTGTAGATGTATTTCTATACACTCTTACAAGGAAGATTTGCTTTTACATGTGGGGCAGGATCATTGCTGTGAGATTTAGAGTCTTCGCCTGTCCCTAATTACTGCCATTACTAGTTGTGAAGATAAACTCAGGAATCCATTACACAAACTAAAAGGTCAAGCAGCCTGAATAAGGATATTTTAATATTTCACATTTAATAGCCCAGACATTAGAAATCCAGAGTTCAAAGGCCTCTTTCTAATTCCACATTCTTAATTCAGGCTCTTACTACAGTAGGGAGAAAGAGTAATGTAGAACACTCCCTTTCCCATTGGCTAGGTTTTATCATGTGATCAGGACTAGCTTCAAAAGAAATAAGTCTCTATGCCTGTGAGAGACGTACAAGAGGTGGAATTATGCCAACATATACCATCTAGGGCTCTTCTCTCCCAGCACTTGGGGGAAAGTTAAATGGATTCTGCCTTCAGATCTTGGATAGTTTTCATTTGGTAAACCAAGAAGAACTACAATATGATGTCTTACATAAAACAAAGGTTTACAAAACAAGAAAAGACACTGACAAAGCTCTAAAAGATCACTAGGTAGCTAATGATTAAACAACTAATTAATGCTAATTAATTGATTTCATATTAATTAATTTCATATCATGCAACTGGTCATTGATTAATTAATTAATTAATTAATTAATTAACAAGAGCTAGATGGCCTGAGAATAAACCATATCCTAGCTCCTAGTCTTCAATCAACTCCATTAGAAATTCCCAAATTCTGTGGGGAAAGTAGCCACCTGCTCCACTTTGAAGAGCCCCAACCAGGACACTATGATAAGTAGAGACACCACAGATTAAAGGATGAAGGACCATCCTTCTCAATCTTCCAGACTCTGGCTTTATTACAGCTTCCATAAAAACACAGACACTTACGGTCTCACTGCTCTGGAGGTTATAATTTTACAGTTCAAGCAGCCTTGGGTCTTTCTGAGGATAATACCAACTTAGATAAGGACAACTGAATCATAGACAGAGTCATAGTGACCTGTCCCCTGAATTTTCACCCAGCCGATACCATGTTCTGAAAGATATCTGTACTCCCTCTGAACACCCACGCTCCAGTGTCATCCCCTTCCCCATGTTCTGCCTTTTTGTGTTTATAACCCCTGTGTGAATAAGTAAAAATTATGACTTGATTTAAAAAAAATAAAATAAATTTTAAAAAATCAAGCTATTGTTAAAAAGTGACAGACTCTAGAAAATTGATACTTTTATTAATCCACTCTAGGAAATTGTCTTAGTTACTCTTCTACTGCTGTGAAGAGACACCATAACCAAGATAACGTATAGAAGCAAGTATTTAACTGGGCTTTTACTTACTGTTCTAGAGGGTTGGTCCATGGTCATCATGGTAGTTGACAGACTGGCATAGTGCTGGAGCAGTAGCTAAGAGCTTACATTCTGGGTCCACAATCAGCAGGCAGAGACAGAGACTCGGTATGGGCTTTTGATAGCTCAAAGCCCACCACTGACACACCAGTTTCAACAAGACCACACATTCCAATCTTTCCCAATCAGTTCCACTAACTGGGGACCAAGCACTCAATGAGATTACTGGGGGCCATTCTCACTTAAACCACCCCAGAAGTGGAAAGAAAATATATGTAGACATGAACTTGCAGAAGTTGGGTTCATTTGCTTTTAAAATGTTATTCCAGATGATAATTAAAAACTTACAAAGGTCTGGCTTTAATTTGAGACCTTATGTGTATATTTTCCCTCATACACACTGCATAAAGGCAGACTTAACATCTCTGCAGTTAAAGCCATCCAAGCACAGCAAGTGGGAGCTTTGCTTAAATGTTTACAGAAACAGGGTTATTGATCTCTTTTAAACTTAGATGTAATTACTCCTTGATTTGAAAAAGAGTTGAAAAATTATACTAACTTTTGAGGAAAGAGAATGTTTAACAGTTGTGTGTTATTTCATAAGCCTGAGCCATCCAACTTCAGAATCCAAATCGTGCCTCAAATTCTCTCCCCAGGCCAGAAGTGACTTCACACCATATGCAGTCATTAGCATTCTTGATTTTCTTTTCCTAGCAACTCTTTTTGTTGACTCAAATTCTTTCCTAACAGTCTCCACCCCTCAACTTTTCTGACCACCTTCCATATCTCACCCTTCTCTCCTAAGCTCTTTCCAGCAGCACCCCAAGCCTGGCCTGCAGAGAGGGAGGAAGCAGGCATGAGGACTGATGGTTCAGCCCTGAATGACACAGGGCATGGCCATGTTGTCATAAGAGAATCAGGAGCAGAGATTTAAGTTGTAATCAAACTTAAAAGATATATAGCCACAGAAGCTGAGCAATGTGAGGTTTGTGTGCATTTATATCCTCACAACAAAATGAACCTCAGCCCCTTGGCTGTCTGGAAACCCTTCTGATTCTCTTTAGGCACATGATTGTCCCACTTTCATTGACAACTGTTTCTTTCTCTTGTCTTCAGATTTTCCAAATAACCTCTAATCTGTCTCACTTGTGTGAAATGATCCCAGTGCCCAGGTTCAGAGAGACAGTGATATCCCATTTAGACTTCCAGAGAAAGCTGACTCTTGAATGACAAGAACAGAGTGCAGAGGAAGGCCCTAAACAGTTCCAATACTCTTCCCAGCATCACCTGCTCAATGCTAAACCACCATCACTTTGAGAGACAAATGAGAACTCCCTGCATACCCTATCTTCTTTAAGAGTCTTTAAGTGTCTTAACTCCCATGCCTCCGTCTCAGGTTTCCTCTAGCCTTCCCTGTGTCCAGCTATGTCTCTACAGCTTGTCTCCACTGGGTCTTTCCTTGAGGAAAAAGAGAATAGGTCAGAATGGCAGCAAAGGATAGAGTTGTCCTTTTCTCTTCAGAGAATCAAGAGAAAGAGACTATCAGGTTCAGCCTCAAATTGGGACTAGGACCCTACTGGCATATCATACTAAACTACAAACCTTTCCAGTTAGCTATCCTACCATACTGTGTCACCATACTGTGTCTACTCCATAGCCTGGTTAAGACCCCAGAAGGTCATGCCCTAAACCCTAGAAATGCTGGGTAGCCAAGACCAAAAGGAAACAAACTCTCCTCTTGGTCACAGGCTCTGAACTCAGTATCACTTCTTCTTCAGAACCAACTTAGATCATCGAGGAGCTAATGATTGCTGTTGCCAGCCATAAGAAAGCACTGCTCACACCTTTCTTCTCCAGGAATACTACTTTGTTCAAATTCCTCCTGAGACCGTGGATTACATGCAGTCACTTAAAAGATGTTTCAGAATTCTAAGTTTCAGTCAGTGGAAAAAATTCTATCTATAATTTCTCTGAAACCTACCAGGACAGAGACTACTTCAAGTCTGTTTATTCACTCAGCAGATACATATAGAGAGCACTAGGTTCTGCACTAGGTCTGGGCATACAGTGAGGAATAAAACAGATATTACTGCTGAGAGAGGAAGTGGCGAACAGTAAATAAACAAAGAAACAGGGCATCACAAATGGTAATACATGTTTATATTACACCAGTCAGCAGAATCACATGCCCAGGCACTGCCAGACTGGTCCTAGGCTCCCCAGTATTGTGAACAGTGACCAAGATAACATTGTAGAAAACTGGAGCAAATTGCTAGTGTAGGACACATTCACATTTATACTTCCAAAACTGGGGTCTGGAGATGTCTTTTAGGCCTATAGCTCACCAAACAAATGGGTGCTTCTTAACAGAACTCTTTTTTTTTTTTTAATATTTATTTATTTTATTGATGAGTACACTGTAGCTGGCTTCAGACACAACAGAAGAGGGCATCAGATCTCATTACGGATGGTTGTGAGCCACCATGTGGTTGCTGGGATTTGAACTCAGGACCTCTGGAAGAGCAGTCAGTGCTCTTAACCGCTGAGCCATCTCTCCAGCCCTTAACAGAACTCTTATACTTGACCAAAAAATACCTCACATACTACATAAGGGTTTTATTCTTCATTTGTTCAGAGACAGGTTGTTGCAGTACAGGCTGGCCTCGAGCTTATAACCCTCTTGCCTCAGCCTCCACAGTGCTGAGATTACAAGTATATACAACCACTCCTGACTCAGTGCATACATTTTAACATAAAAAAAAACAAAGAACTTGAATCATCAATATCCAATATACACAAGCCTCAGGAACAGGCATTTGATAAATCTTGTTTCCATGAAGCCAGACAAAAGTCTCTAATTGGTACATCAGGCACATCACTTAAACAAAAGGATGTAACAAAGTCTCTGCATTGCAGTAGACACCTCGAATCACAAGGCTAGGCATGGTAGCGCGCCTACAATCCTTGCACTTCGGAGGCTGAGGGAGAAAGATCACAGGTGTTTGATGGCATCCGCAGCTATACCCTGATTTTCAGACTAGTCTGTGGTACATGCAATCCCACCTCTGCAAACAGAAAAGGAGGGGCGGAGGAAGGAGGGGGTAGGAGAAAGGAAGAGGTAAAGGAGGAAAGAAGAGAGGAAGGGAAGGAGGAAGAAGAGAAGTGAGCCTAAAGTCATTCAGAAGCTGAGAAGATGATATCTCAAAGGTTTTTTATGTGACTACAAAATGATATTCTTTTAAGACTTCTGACTTACGACAGCAAAATCTACATAAGTCAGTGATTTATGGTCACTGTTTCATCATCTCATTGATGTCTTCAGAGATCTGGAGAGTTGACAAATGACTCACAGACCTCTCATAACCATTAAGAAATATTTGCTAATTACAGAATTGTTGAAGTGCCCAGAACTAACTCAAAGTAGGTGGGTGGCAGTTGAACATACAGAATTTCCTCCACCTCTTCTAAACATGTCCCACCTTTCAGAATCTGGGTCCCCCACAACAGAGAAGCAATAACTGAGAATGGTCTTCTATGTCAATATTTTTTTTCTTGTGCTAATTCTGCTTTATATTCAAACAAATTTATTTCCAAGCATGTAATGTGACTAGAGCCACTCTGACTCACAAATAATAAGTTCAACACTGAAAAATTTTACGCAAGAAACCCAATAGCCTCATTATAATATACAAAAGTGTTGGCTAGAAATTACTCTTAATCCTTTGTATGGCACAGGAATAAATTCCCACCCTAAAAATACAAGCAAGATGAGAGACCAGAAAGTCCTTGTTTTAGACAACAGATCTATAACCAATAAAGACTATTGTAAAACAGAGCTGATTCCAAGTTCCACATAGCACTCTGTCCTCTCTCAAAGGATATCAAAGGTGTTATAAAACCTACAGGGTCACCCAGAATGAAGATAACAAGAAGAAGAATAAATATGGCCTATATTAGGAATGAACAGATCTCCTCTTGTGTAAGACTAAGTAAAACAAAAACAAAAAACAAAAAATGGGCAAGTGTTTTAGTCTATTTGGGTTGTCAAAACAACATCACAAACTAGGTAGCTTATTAACAACAGAAATTAACCTCTCATTATTCTAAATGCAGGGAAACCCAACTAGACACTCCAGCTGGCAAGAGTCCTTCTCTGCTTTACAGTGGGCACTTTATCACAGCGTTTGTGGAAGGGACTTCTGCTGAGGACTCCTTTTAAGGGCACTAATCTCATGGATGAGAGTTCTTCTCTGCAACTTTAATAGTGTCTCAAAGCTCCAACCTCCTGACAGTGTCATTCAGAGAATTACAATTCAGTGTATGAATTTAGGGAATAGAATCAAGACCATAGCACGCAGGTCCTACTAAAACACATTGCTGGATTCAAGATGAAAGTTACATATAAAACTCTAGTATATAATTAGAATACACCTTAAATCAATGAGAAAAGTAAGGATTGTCCAGTTAAATGTGCAAATACTATTATTAAGTAGTTGTAATGAACATTCTTGGTCTCCATTAAAAAGAAACTCCATAGAATTAAAGAGATTTTTAAAATTATTATTTTGTGTCTGTAGTAGTGTATTTGTTTTTTGCTAGTTTTGTTTGCTTGCTTACTTGTTTCTTTTTTCTTTTTCTTTCTTTTTTTTAGAAGGAGACAAGGAGACAAGGGCTTGTGGTATTCAAGGTTGGAACTCTGTAGCCTCTTGCCTCAGCCTCTCAAGTTAAATAATTTTTTAAAAAGAAAAATAATCACCATAAGATCTACTTTGAACATGTTTCTTAAATCCTATTTGTAAGGTTTCTTGTTGCTTTTACAACACAAGATCAAAATCTGTGTATGATCTACATATTCCTACATGGTCTGGTGATCTTCAAAAGTCTTCAGTCACAATCTTGACACATCCCATTTCACCTTGGTCCCTGTGCTTCAGCCATATGGTCTGAGATAGAACCTAAATGGCCTCCTCTATGACTTGTCCACCATGACGTAGCTACAATCTTTCTTCAAGGTCATTTCTACATAAAGACCTCTTGTATCTCCCCAAATAGACCAGTTACCTTCAGTGGCCATTTTTCTATTCATCACTTACCTCTCTTTCAGACCATTTATTTGTACAGATGTAAAACAAATTAAGGTCTATTCTTTCTTTCCCATTTTACCAGAAGTGAAATCAACAGATGAAAATTGCACATACATAATATACTGGCCATGTATATAGTGTGGAATGGTTACTGTGACCAAGCTAAATAACATACCTATCTCCTCACATAAATGTCTCTCTTGGTAGTCAGAATTCTTAAGACTTACTCTCTTAGAAAATGTCAAATATAATCAGGTGTGGTGGTAAACACCTATAATCCCAGCACTAAAGGGTCTCAGGAAGTTATGATCTTAGGTTCAAAGTCATCTTCTACCTTCTCTCGGAAAACTGTAAGAACAAGGCAGGCTGGCCTTGAATTCAGAGAGCTACAGAACTCAGTTTCCCTAGTGCACCACCATGCCTGACAAGCATATCCTTCTTAGTGGAACAAAGTCACATATCCAGGACCCCGAACACGGTTAACGCACCAAGCCCACGTCATCACACATTACTCTTTTAAGCACACACTTTCTGCTTCCTGTCTCTAACTGACAAGCTGCCATATCCTTTGTGGAAGATGGACTATTCTCAGCTATCCAGATATATAATCCCTGCCAGCTATGAGCCAATGATGAGTTGGACAGGCTAGAGACCCTGTGCCATTAGACAGCAGTGTCTGTTATCCTGACAGTAACTAACAAAGAAATACTGGAAAAATAGTTCATATGAAAAACTATAAGAAGTCACTTAAATCTCTACTCACCCAACATGGGGAAAAAAAATAGTAATTCTTACTATACTTAATATGGAATGGGTTAGCACCAGAGAGCAGTTACTCCACTTTCAGGTAGTGTAGTAGGTTCTTTTATAAAATCATACTTTCTATTTATTTATTTATTTATTTATCTATCTATCTATCTATCTATTTATCTATCTATCTATCTATCTATCTATTTGGGATCTGTGTGTGCTACAGTGTAAGTGTGGAGGTCAAAGGACAACTTAAATACGTCAGTAATCTCCTCCCATCATGTGATCACAGAAACTGAATGCAAGTTGTTAGGCTTGAAGCAAGCAACTTTATCCACTGGGCCATTGTACTGGGCCTATATTAGGCTCTAACATATCATCTCATTACAGGCTCATGATAACACTGGAAGAAATAACTCTACTTTTACAATTATAGTATAAAAAAATAAAACAAAAAACAACAAAGCACTACTAGGTCACAAAACTAGCAAGCAAGACAGTTATATCCTGCTATTACAAATTCAACACTCCTTTTACAGTATTCTGCTACCCTCTGATAGAACATCACGCTGGAACCATATCTCTCTAACCAAGTAAGCCAGAGGAATATAGTCCAGCAATTTTTTTTCAAGTATTTCCCTCAACAGCAAGGGAAACAGACAACCAGGGTTGTGCCCTATCTCTCTCTATTAAGATAGAAAGAAGCCCAGTCCTCATCTCAGGCATTAATAAAACCCCAAAAGGACTAGGAAACCCTGAATTACACCAGGACACCATCAGCACTCCTGAGGGTGATGCTGGGTGATGAGGAGTCGGTAGTAACCGTCTATCTGATCCAAGCTTCTCATGGGTCACTGCACCTCAGCCTAGCCCTCCAGTGTTGTGTCACCCCACAGAGGCCAAGGAGCTCCAACACAGACAGGATACAAAGGCAGGCAGAGCCACAACAGCAGCGCTGGCCCCTACTCTCTAAGCTGAAGCAGAATTGCAACGATAACCAAGTGGTGTCACACACAATGACACAGGAATCAGGAAAATGGAAGATGTTTAGCATTCTAACCCAATGATGATTAAAAATCACGTTTTGAAAACACCACCCTTCACATTTGAAAATATCTCCTTAAACCCCAGAAGAAGCAGCATGAGGAAGTCAGTACGCACAAGCAGTATGAAGCTAGTGATTGCTAAGCCGGAAGTCCTTTCACAAGCAGGATGCTTTGAGTCCATTACTTGGAATCTGCAATGATGTCATAGTATATGCCTGTATTCTCAACCAGTTAGCCTGAATATCTGGACAGTCACATGAAAATTCTCCAACACTTCTCAAATCTATCTCTTATATAAACACAGAGATACTGCCATAATGTAGACTTTTATTCACTAGGTTTGGAGATCAGAGATTACATTTCTAACAAACACTCAAGGACAGGGACAGCGGTGGTAGTGTTGATGCCACTACAGTGACCACCATTACCTAGCAAAACTTGTCTCCTCTGTTTGATGACATCAAATGCCTATGACCTCATAAATCAGAGTGAACTATCCCCAAGAAATTGAACTTTAAGAAGTTCTTTAAA
>NW_021604613.1:8426899-8437217 GCF_004785775.1 Grammomys surdaster
TGTGTGTGTGTGTGTGTGTGTGTGTGTGTGTGTGTGTGTGTGTGTGTTCTCCTCTCTCTGGAGATCTGACAACTCTGTATTTTCTGCTCGAGACAGTTCTCCAAGCAGTTCTCTCTTGCTATTCTAAAATTCTCTGGATAGCTCCTCTCTTGCAGATCAGAAGCCCAATCTTTTATTTTACATATCAATCCAGTCATTTATTCCAGGTTTCCTTTTGATTATCCTCTGAATCAGCATCACAATGACCCAGCCCTTTGATTCTTCATAGACACTCTCATTTTTTTTAACATTGCAAAAGAATTCAGAGATCTGCCTGCCACTGTTAGGCACAGAAGATAAACTAGCTGGCTGGGACCCTGTCCAGAAATTACCTCTTCTACAAAGTCTCGGCCTAACCTTGCTCTGTCCCTGGCCAACCCTGAAATCTGCCTTTATATCTGGCTTTGTATCTGACAAGCTGGCTCACTAAAGCAACTGCTCCTGTTCCCTTAGATTCGTGAGGCTCCTCATAGAATCCATACTGCATCCTCATTTCTTCCATAGTTGAGGAATTATATATTTTCAAACTCATGTTTTCAGAGTTCTTTTCCACAGTCTTAAGGGCTGTTCTGAAGGTCCCAGTGCTTACCATTTTGCCAAGATATTAGCCATATCTTTGCCTCCTGGACTCATGCCATCTCTGATTATCATGGAACCATTAACATTAACAGGGAGGAACACGAAAATACGTACAGTAGTATACAAACAAGCCTTATGCCCACACAGCCACTGACACTGGAGGAGGCCCGTGCACTGCTGGCTCTGTTCCCAGGGCAGGAACCAAGTCATTCCACCCCTACCAAGGCCATGGCAGACCCAGCAACATATTTTAATATCAAGTTTTATATTTTGCCTATCTACAGTCTACAAGCAATAACAAGACTACTCTTTTATGGGAATAATGACTGTTTTTTTGGTTTTTTTGTAAAAAGCTAACTTCTTACAGTTGGCTTTTCTCAAAATGGACTCTGAGACATTCTCTTGGAGGATCTACAAGATGACGTCTCCCCTAACAGCCAGTCAATGACTTCTTAATCAGAGTGGTGCATTTCCCAGAAAACAACACATATGCAGATTCAGGAGGGGAACGGGTCTGGAATGGCAATGGTCAGGAGGAAAGGAGATTCTGAAAAGCACAGAATGGAGTGGCAGCTTGTAAGAACAGCAGAGGCATTTAGTGGACAGCCACATGGTCTGGCTGTGAAGAAGGGAGGCTTAACAGTGCAATTCTTCGGATGGAAACATAAGAACTGGAGGTTTTGATGCTGCTATGTAGACAGCATGTCTAGATTTCAGCAAGGCATAGAGTGTCTCTTGAAATACTCTATGGTATGGTCACTATGCAGATCTTGTTTTAGGCAACCACACTGCTGAGACTTCATGAATTCTGTGTCTTGTCATGTCTAGAAGACATTATCGTGAAGCAAGTGTCTTGATCCTCCAGCTCTTGAAATCTTTCCATCCATTCTTCTATAGGGAAATTTTACAAGGCTCCATCCTGAGATAAAGAACTGTGAGCAGTCAATGGATGCTGATGAAGAGAGAGTCAGATTTCTCCAGCGACAAGACCCCTGATAAATTATCAAATCCCAAGTGGTCAGCCCTAAACATGTGTTCCTATAAGCAACACTAACTGTATTCCACAGTGTGGTGTGTGTGTGTGTGTGTGTGTGTGTGTGTGTGTGTGTGTAGAAGTAGTAGCAGTAGTAGTAGTGATAACAGTTATAGAAGAAGGGGTAATGAATCCAAGATTGAGTCAGGGAGGGGAAGGAGTTGAAAGGTGAAAAGGGAGAGCTAGAAATCTAGAAATGGTGTAAAAGAAAGTTCTACACATGTATGAAATTCTCAAAAATATTAAAATTTATTTTTTAAGAGTCATACATGCTGCACACATGAAGATTTCTTGTGGGCAAGAATTAGAAATGCAGCCAAAATAATAAATGGAACAGATTCACAAGTGGTTAGACAGAAAAACCAAAGAAGGTGGATTGATGTAATAATGTTGTCTACAATTAAATCCCTCCATGCACGTCCTTCTGTACTTGCTTGCCACCCTTCCCGACTTCCAGGAAGATGAGAGAAACACGAGAAATGGTATGCTCTGAAACCAAAATTCCTACAGACGCTCTAAGGGTGTATGTAAATAAAGCCACACGTGCCTGAACGTCACAGAGGCGGAGTTCATCAGGTGTGGTTTAGAACTCACACTTCACGAGGCTGATGCCTTAGCCACTAGACCACTGGATTCCTATTTCTTATAAAGCTCAGGAACAGAAAATCCAATGGCATTTCCCCTGTATGTGTTATTTATTTCTTCTGATTTTACTGGTGATGATTAAAGGAGAGACTGGAAATACAGGGGCTAAAAAGAAGCCACTGGGGTCTTTCTGTTAAAATTTAGGAAAGATAATAACCACCAAGTCATACACTGTATCCCCAAGATGTATGGAATGGGCACACTCAGAATTTACAGTGTATCCCAGGTAATATAGAGTGAGCACATTCAGGATTTACATTGTATCCCCAGGCTATATGGAGTGGGCATACTCTGAACTTATACTGTATTCCTAGGCAGCATGGAGGAAAAGGAACAGAGCAAAAGCACGTACAAGGAGAGCTGCCAAAGGCTTTCTTCCATCTTAAGCATCCACATGGTTGAGCATCTCTGGAGCACCAGGAGTCCCAGAAGGAAGCACTAAGAAATTTTTGTTCTGAATTACAGATCAAATAAGACACAGCTTTGAGAAGCACACCAAACACTGGCTTCCTGATATCTACAACTTCCATGAAGCACATATGCATCAGTGAAGCTAAAGAATAAGAGAACTTTTGATAAGGTTTGCATACAACCTTATGCTCCCTCAAAGGCTCATATGGTAGGAATTGGTCATCAGTGAGTGTTGGTTATGGGTTCTATCTCATGAAGTGGGCCTTAAGTCAAATCAGACATGGGCTGGTGTGCAAGCTTATCCTATGTCAACTTAACACAAACTAGGGTGATCTGAATAGAGGGAATCTCAATTGAGAAAATGCCTCCATAAGAACCAGCTGTAGGGAATTTTCTTAATTACTGGTCGAGGAGGGCCCAGCCCATTGTGGGTGGTGCCATCAGTAGGCTGGTGGTCCTGAGTTCTATAAGAAAGCAAGTTGATAAAGCCAGTAAGTATCATCCCTCCACGGCCTCTGTATCAGCTTCTGCTTCCAGCTTCCTGCCCTGCTTGATTTTCTGCCCTCAGTGCTTTTGCTGATGAACTGCTATATGGAACTGTGAATGAAATAAACCATTTCCTCCCCAGGTTGCTTTTGGTTATGGTTTCGTCACAGCATAGTAACCCTAACTTAGACAGTTTGTTACTCCTGTAAGTTTTATGACACTGTTGCCTTAGTTTATTTTGCAGACAGGGTTGGCTGGGTTGGCTGGGTTGGTGTTTATGCTTCTCTTCCGGTGGCCTACAGAGTACCTTCTTCTACCAGTGACACTAGAACATGGGGGTAAAGAGGCTATGTAGGCATCACCTCTACCCTCTATGTTCAGTGAGTTGTGTATGTGTTTTCTTCAACCATGGGGCTTTGCTGTCACTGTGTGGAGAGCACCCTATTGCTTTGGCAAGAGCCTGAGTTGTTTGGGGATCTCAATTGTATGTAACTCAGTCCCTGTACTAGACATTTTGTTTTATGACAAGAGATGACCAGTTGGGACTCCATCTCCCTCATTATTTGAAGAACCATTAGAACTTTATGTCAGACACACAAAAGTTACTTCTGAAAGCAAGGAAGTATTCAAAGAGTACAGGAGTTATATATGGAAGCTGGCTTGAAAGGGTATTGATATCCAAATCTAACACATTAAGTTATAAACTTCATGAATCCATATTAAGACAAGAGGAAGGGCATGAGAAAACTTATAGAATGCCATCTATTGACCTAGTTACCCAAAAGCCTTCCCATGCCTTTGTGCTGTGTCACATACCAGGCTGCCAAGGAAAACAAAAAAGTCAGGGTTGCCACTGGCTTGAAAGTATCTGACACACAGCCAAAAGGAGTCAGATTAAACTAGTAAAAGATAATACGAGGCACAAGAACTACCTTTACAATCCCTCAACTGTCAATCATAGCCAAATGATCGCCTCTGTAATGTGACCTTTTTTATGTTGAATTAAAGAACACACATGGGATTTCATGGGGGAGGGCAGGGGGAAGAATGCCATCTATTGGGTTAAAAAGGGCTGACAACATTAGAAAATAATTCTCTGCAAGCCCTAGTGTGCTGGTCCAAGCGGGAATCAACTGTAAATGCCAAAAGCATCTTGGAAAGATAAGAGAGAACAGGATGCTCATGTTCCCTCAAGCTCACCCTGAAGACTCCTACAAACCAAGGAAAGAAGCTAGGGTCTCCATCCAACCTCATAGTCACACTGCATGGTCACTTCCTGGTAGCATGCAGCAAGTGTTGTTACCTCCACTGCCTTCTAGCCAAAATCCCCCAGCTTATGTGAAAAATCAGGAAAAGGAAACAAACCTAGAATATTCTAGAACTAGTCTAGACTCTTCTCATAGATCATCATAAAGCAAAATAGCCTACAGGAACAAAGGGGGCCAAAGGGAAAGAGGAGGGGTCAGAAGAGAAGGTGTTTGGGTGGAATATGTCCAGCATACACTATACGCTTGTATGAAACGTCTTTGTGGTGCATGGCACCTTGTACAATAAATAGTCACAATAAAAATTAATCAATTTAAAAGCAAAATAAAAATATTTTAGAAGACATTAAGAGAAAAGACAATAAACGCAATGCATATCCTTGTACTACATCTTGAATCAAAATGTATTAGAGAATAATTTTAACATAAAATATATATGTGATGATATTATTAAAGTATGGCTAACTGGGTTAAGGTACAACAACAGCAATAAATTAGTGATGGTAGGAAAATGTCTTTATTACTGGGAAATGTAAAAGCACTTGAGGTAATAGTCCAAGGTATCTTCAATTCATGCTTTAAATATTCAGAAAATATACATACATAGAAAATCAAAGTGATGAACTGTTAATGCCTGGGTGGTCTACAACTTTTTCTTTCTAACTTTTCATAGAAGTCTTTCAAAATAACAGTTCAGGTAAGAGAGAATTTTTTTCATTTAAAACATTCATAATATTTTTTTGCCTATTTCCTCTTAGCCTTATATTTTCTATAAATATTTGTGTTCTGAGGGAGCACAGGGGAGGGTGAGATGGCTCAGAGGGTAAAGGCACTTGTTCATAATCCTGACAACATGAACTCAGTATACACATGTAGAAGTAACTATTTAAAAACAGCCTCTGTCAGGGTGACTATCTAAGCTGCAGCGGCTCTGCCTAGCTCAGCCGCCATGTTTCTCGGCCGGAGGCCATGTGTGTGCCACAGCTAGAAATGGCCAGAGAGAAACACCAGCCCTGCCACCCACGAGATGCCAGTGTGGGAGATATCTCTGCCAATCTTCCACACTGTCTCCACAAGGCTGGACATTGCCCAGACCATCCCGCCATCCATGCGGGTCCAGTAGAAAGATGAGACTCTAATGCTTAAAGATTAATCAAGGCTTATATATTTGGTAGTGATCAGTAACAAGATACCCTTACAATCAGAAGTGTAACCCAATACCCAATCTAGATATACCAACTACCTTTGACTGCTACAGACATGTGAACCCGCCTCCATCTCCTCTCTCTCTCTCTCTCTCTCTCTCTCTCTCTCTCTCGTTCTCCTCTCCTAGCTCCTACTCTCCTCCTTACTCCTCATCTTCCTCTTCCTCTCCTAACTCCTCCCACATTAGCTCCTCCTACACACACACACAGTAAAGGAAAAAACTGATTCACTCACTGTCTTATGACCACTATACAAGTACCCATAGACAGACAGATGGACACACAGACAGACACAGACACCTCCCTAAACAAACAAATGGACATTTTAATTAAAATAATTAAATATGCAAACTTAGTTATTTAAATATATAAATATAATTATATTAATTAAACTGATTAAATTCAATTGTTTAAATATAGAAATTTAATGATATCAATATTTGTGGGTTTTGATTCCTGTATCCTACCTGTTCCTGTATCTAGTTTTAACTTCTTGGAACTTGGTAGAAATTATGGTTAAACTCTAAACTATGCATTCAGTGGTCTACATTTACACAGCTCATATAAAATACACTTAAACATAAAAAGGGCATCAGCTAACCTGGGTGAGTGCAGCAGTGACTGGTGCCACACACTGAAAGCCGGGTGGTAACATTTTGCCTGGTCCAGACCCTTCCAAGAAAAGGCTGGTAGTAATTTCTATTTCTGTGCCTTGAATTTTCTCCCAAAGTCCAATTTGACCCATTGCAGTCCCTGCCCACAGGATCATGATAAAGTCCAAGTCCAACTTGATTACAAGGCTGGTGGCTACAGTCACCCTGACCCTATCTCACCAAGTTTCAAGATCACCTCAACCTAACCCACAAAGCCAGCCAGGAGCTATTCCAGAGGTTGTGGGGGTGGGGGAGGGGTTACCAAAAGCTACAGGTTAGGAAGAATTCAATCTAAATTGGGTGATTTAATCTAAAATTGATGAAGACAAAGCAGATGGCACACAGATTCTCTTGCAGCATTTTGTCCAAAAAATAGCAAACTTAGGCAAGATTCTTATGTAACAAGCGAAGCTTTAGAGATGCTAAATTTAGAAAATAAAATTTTAACTTCATATGTTCTTATGGCTTTCCTATGTTCTTTTCCTTTGTGTTACACAATTTTTTACTTAATAAGTGTGTGTGTGTATGTGTGTGTGTGTGTGTCTATGAGTGTGGACTCACTACTGTGGAATGCCTGAGGAGGTCAAGACAACTTGCAGAAATTAGTTTTCTTCTTCTACCACAAGGATCCTGAGATTAAACTCAGTTGCTGGGCTTGGTGATTTAAATAGGTTTGGCCCCACAGATTCTTGCATTTAAATGCTTGGCCATGGGGAGTGGCACTATTACTAGGTGTGGCCTTGTTGGAGTCATCACTGTGTAGGTGGGCTTTGAGGGCTCCTGTGCTCAGGTTCTGCCCAGTGTAGAATCAAGAGTCTCTTCCTGATTGCCTTCGGATCAAGATGTAGAATTCTCAGCTCCTCTAGCACCGTGTCTGCCTGCATGCTGCCATACTTCCCATTATGGTGATAAAAAACTAAACCTCTGAAACTGGAAACCAGTCCCAACTAAATATTTGTCTCTATAAGACTTGCCTTGGTCATGGTGTCTCTTCACAGCAATGACACCATGGCTTGGCTACAGGCCCCTTTTTTTGCTGAATGTGGTGCTTTTAATGAGATGTCTTCCATATTCTTCAGTACTTGAGCATTTGGTCCCTAGCTGGTAGTGCTGTTGTAGGAAGCTTAGAAGGTGAGACCCTGATGGAAGAAATGCTTCACCGTTTCAAGTTTCTCACCATCCCTGTTCTGATCCTTCCCTGGTTTGCTAATTCTTTTGGACAACTGCAGTGAGACCAGGTGGAGCTGACTGCAGGCACCAGTCTTCTAAGGAACTAGGACTTCATGGTAAACTTGATGGCACAAGCTTCGGCTGCAACACCAAGCTTCCTGGTGCTCTTGTTCTCTTCAAATTCTATATTTTATTTTTCTTTTCTGGCCCATTTGCTCTTTTTCATTGTAGATCTGCATAAGAATCATTAATAATAACCCCTTCACAGATCCAATATTCTATTACCTTGAAATTGCCTTCTCAAAAGAAATTAATGCATTACTTTTCAATTTAGCTTCAAGTAAGTCTAAGCACATGGACAAGGCAGCAAGGAATGGGCTCATGCCCAGTTGCTGTTAAGGTCCCAGTGAAACCTCTTATGATGGCCTCTTCAGTTGGCTCTGCTTTTAGCTCTGTCTTTCAGGATCCTAGGATGACCTAGTAAGCCCAGCTTGCAGAATTCAAATTCCAAAACCCAACATGATCAAATGTAGAGAGAGTATCTTGTGTATTATATGGACGTATCATCTGTCAATTAAAAAGCCTATGGCCTACAGCTTAGGCAGGAAATAGAGGTGGGACCATCCAGGAAGAGAAAGGATTCTGGGATAGAGTCAGGCAGGACATTTGCCAGAAAGATGTGAGGCGATGGACACATGGTGCCTGAGCACAGGTAACCAACCATGTGGTAAAATGTAGGTTAAAATAATTGTGTTATTTTAGTTATAATCTAGTCAGAGTAGAGCCTAGCTATATGTCTACGGTATCTGTAAATATATTTTGAGTCTGAGTCTTATTTCCGGGAACGTGGGGCTAGGAGGAAGAACTCGGGCCTAACTTCAACAGTCAGGTACTTCACAGCAATACCCCCCACCCCCACCCCATGGTACCAGCTACTGTCTTAGTTAGATTTCCGTTGTTGAGATAAAAAGCAAGACCAAGGAAACTTATAGAATAAAAAGTGTATTTAGAGCTCACAGTTCACAAGGGATGGCCCATCACCATCACAGAGAGGAAGCAGGGCAGCAGCAGGCAGACAAGGCAGCAGAAACAGCTGAGAGCTCACATCTTGAATGCCAAACAGTAAGCAGAGAGATAACCAGGGGATGGTGGAATGCATTTAAGCCTACAACCACTCATCAAGTGAGGCTACACTTTCTAAGCCTCTCCAAAGAGTTACCAACTGCGAAACAAGTTTTCAAATGTTCAAGATTATGGGAAACATCTCACTCAAATTACCACACTGACCCAACTCCCTGGCCCTTTTCTCGTGGTCTTTTCATAAACAAAAAAGATTAACAAACAAATAGACTTAAGGGTCATTTTTTTTGCCCATTTAAAAATAATGTTTGTCATCATCACCATCACCACCATCATCGTGTGTTTGTGTGCACATGCCTGTGTATGAAACCTGTCAGTGTGTTTGTGTGCACATGCCTGTGTATGAAACCTGTCAGTGTGTTTGTGTGTACATGCCTGTGTATGAAGCCTGTCAGTACACGCAGGCCACTGCATGTGTATGTCACCATCACCACCATCATCGTGTGTTTGTGTGCACATGCCTGTGTATGAAACCTGTCAGTGTGTTTGTGTGTACATGCCTGTGTATGAAGCCTGTCAGTACATGCAGACCACTGCATGTTTATGGATATCAGAGAACAGTTTTCTGAAGCTTGTTCTCTTCTTCTACCTCCACATGTTTCTGGGAATTGAACTCGGGCCAACAGGACTACTCAGCAAGGGATTCCTGTACTGAACCATCCTACAAGACCATCTTGATTGTTTCTTTTAAACATATTTCCAATGAACACAGGATCTGCATTAACTATATTAACATACAGTTTCACGAAACTAGTGAAAATCCATGAGTCCTAGTCACACTTTATCCCTATCTCCTAACAACATTGATTTCTTTTAAAAACAGCAATGAGCTGGGCATGACAATACATGTCTGTAATCCCAGCACGCAGCAGGCCACGGCAGAAAGAACAGGAGTTCAATATTAACTTTAACTGCACGATAAATTTCCAGCCAGCCTAGGCTACGGTGAGAGACCTAGTCTCAAAAGGAAAAAGAAAACATCCTTAACAGCTGAGAGGCTAAAAATAATAAGGAAATCAAAATCTAAAATATAGTTGATTCTTTATGAAAAATAATAATATGATTCAAGAATATTTTCGTATTTATTGATTAAAACATTCTGTCATGTTATGGGTAGCTCACATAACCATAACACTAGCTAGTCTTCCTACCAAGACCCAAGCAGTTTAAAATATCAGAGCATTCTCTCCAACTCTGTATGGTTGAGGTTGTGTTTTCCTTTAGGTTAGATAAGGAATTTATAGTTTATATCCATCAGCCAAATACCAAGAAACAACCTTAAAATTGATATGGCCATTTTAGAATTTTCAGTTCTGCAGCAAATCCATATGCTAAGAATATCTTGCCAAATAAACGAATTGCTTCCAGCAATGACCCATTTTAAAAGAGAAAAAAAAAAACTAACTAGAAATTTTTGCAAGTGAAATTAAATTACTCTAATGGACTACTTACCCCAAAACCTACTTGTGTTCTGTCTACATTTAAAAAACATTCTAAGAAATGCTGGGAAAAGTTGCTCCACTAATAACTCTGTTTGAAAAGCCTACATGTTATCATTTTATAATATCCACAGTCTCCACATATTTACTCTTAAATATGTGTCTCTTACTGCTTAAAATAGTCTAACTTTCCTGAAGTAAAATGAGAATTGGTTATGGTTATAAGTTCTCTAAATGGAGGGAGAGGGGGCAA
>NW_021604613.1:8437227-8455209 GCF_004785775.1 Grammomys surdaster
CATGTTCCTCGGGGGAGGGGCAGTGGAGGGATATGACCCATGTTCCTGGAAGCAATCCCAATTAAACTCACCGAATTACAATCAATCAATCAATCAATAAATAAACAAATAAATAAATAAATAAATAAAGTTATCTTCACTATTAGAAAAATACCTTCATAATTAAAAGCCTACACTGATTAAGGCTATTGTATTTGGTAAATCTATAAATGATTGCTATGTACCCCTTTCCTTCACCCTCAGGATAGCATTCTGAAGCAGGTGCAGTTATGACATTTTAGAGGTGAAGAAACTAAGGTCCTGAGCTGTCACACAGCAGTGACAGATTGCAAGACATTAGTCTTGCCCAAATCGAATCTCTCCTTCTCTAGTTACAAAGATTCAGCTTCCCAATAAACTAGTGTGTGCTAGTTTTCTGTCTAGAGGTGTCATCAGACTAAGGCTCATGAGAAAGGGTCAGGGGCAATCTTCCCTCAGGCTGGAACACCTGTGGAAGTCAGGCAGCTTCTACCACACAGATGACAGGAACATAGGGGACACAGAGCAACAGATGACCTCAGTAGTGCTCCCCAGACAGACAGTTCTCCCCAGGTCTATGCACCCTAAGCCACCTGTCTACTTCAGCTGTAAAGAAGATAAATGTACTAAAGAGAAAGAAAAGAGACAAAAACTAAGCTTCCCTCTCTATTGGGTTACTACGCTGTCCATGACAGTACCTCAGCTCACCCAGTCACAAGACCCAGAAGCAGAAGTGGAGTAAACGTAAATGAATATAAAGTACAAAGCACTTTATCAGTTGGCTTCCAGGAAACAAAACAGCAGACACTGCTAACTAGAAAGGATCATAAAACAAAACTTGTTTGTCACAGGGAAATAGCTGGTGAATCTGTCATCTGTCACCCAGAAGGTAGACTATTCAACAGGACCTAGTGCTCCGAAAACAGCATCTGGCAGGAAGAAGTCTCTATCACTCTGAGTGTCCAACACTGAGATCGGTCAGAGGCAAATCCTGGCTATAATTATGGTCTCGTTCTTATTAAACAAAAGGATCAATAGTAGGATGTGTTAGTATGTTTGTAGGTTGATTTTCTTTCTCCCTAAATGAGAAATAAACAAAAAATACTAAAAACCTCATATTTTAGAAACTGAGAAATAAAGTATTTTATGTCTTTAAAGCTGGGAAGAAAATAAATTGTTTTGTTTTTCCATATAGAGATTAGACCTAGAACTTTGTATATGCTGGGTACTGAAGTTTGAACAGGAAAAATCCTTCAGGGGCTTTTGTGTTGAACACTTCATCATGGTGGGATGGCACTATTTTGGAGAGTGGCTGGAAATGTAGAGGTAAGAGCTAACTGAAGAAAGTAATTTTGAGGAGGCTGCCTTTGATGGTCCCCTGACACTTCCTGCCCATCATATGGTGAAGACTTCACTGTCATGTGCTTCTGACACTATGGTGTTTTCTAAAGCACATGGGATCAATTAATCATGGTGTGAACCTTCTAAAACCGTGAGCTCAATAATCTTTTGAGAATTTTGGCCAATACTTCACAGAGCAGTACTTTACTACCAAGCTACATCTTTAGTCATGGTAATGTTTTAATCCTAAATATCACAGGCATCCAGAAAAAATCTATTTTTACTTTAATGTCATGCATATCTAAAAATAAAGCAACTGATAAAATGCATTTCAACCCTGTTTCCTTTAGAAGCACTGAATTGTTTTAATCACAGGTCTTGCATATTTTGCTAGGTTTGTTCTCTCTTATTATCTTTTTTTTTTATTTCCAGATTTAGCGAAGAATCCATTAAAATTTCATTCAAGGTTAAGTTGTATGTAGTTTCCCTTCAGAACGCAGGGTGAGGAAAACACCAATAGGACACACATCCCTACAGGAACATTCTCTCTGCTGTGCTAGTTATTCTGTGCTCTCCTTATAGAACACAATAGTGTCAGAAAGTTCTCGAGCCTTGCTGTCAACCAGCAAACCCAACATTTCCCTCACTCCCACCTACCCCAGAACAGAGGCTAGAATTCTGAGTAAAAGTCAAGGGAGAAAGCGAAGAGCCCACAAAGCATTAAGGACTAGAAGGAAGAGAGGGAGGGAGGGAAGGAGGGAGGGAAGGAACATAGAAACGAAGAAAGAATACAGATATAAAAGCCGTCAAGAATGTCAGCTTCTCCATAAACAAACACCTTCTGTGGCTTTCCCCACATTACACATCTTTTCATTCTGTCTGTTCAGGACATACATCTATCTCCCCCACCCCTTAAGGAGCCTACTTTCGATTGTGCCAGTTTTCTTCTAAGACACTAAAGGTTTTTAGGAAAGGAACCAATACCGTTTTGTCACTAGAGGGACCATATGTCCCAGACTACCTGAGACCACTCCGATGGTGCCTGCTGCTCCAGTGTAATTATTAGCCCCAGCTATGCTCCAGGCTGTAGGAGACATTGTTAGAGACACACTACCACTGACAGCCAGCTGTGTGAGCTTCAGCTGAGAACTTCTTCAGAACTCGTTTTTTTTCTTTCTTTCACTGAATGAAACCATCTATAATTAGTAGGTGTGATGACCACAGGAGATAACTTTACAAAGTGCATGGTAAAGTGCTACGGAAACGTAACCCACAGTAAGAAATGACACAAGAAATGCGGATGAGAGCTGGAGAACCAGCTCAGGGGTCAAGCGCTTATGGAATATCCATGAGGCCCTTGGTTCAACTCCCAGTAAGAGGAGCTGGGGCAATAACCCTCCTGCTTGCTTTATGACATGCCAAGAACTTAGCAGAGAAGTCACAGAAAGTCATCGCTGTTCAATGTCCTGGTTTATTAATTAGGAAATAAAATGGAGACACTGGGAGATGCTAGGGTCCTTTCCAACATGAGAAAACACTTCATAAAAATTTTAGTTAAATTTCTCAGATTACCATGATCTTTAGATTGTAGATATCAAACCTATCAGAATTAGAAATGCAGCTTACAAACATACTTGGGCAGACAGCTAAATGTTTAAAATCTTTCAAGTTATTTGTCCCTTTTTAAAAAAATAAGACTTCAAATAAATACTATTTCTGGATTTTCTTGGAAAAGGGGCATATCTGAAATCTTGGGGCAACAATCTAAAGCAGGTAGGTATTCCTTCAGAAAGCACATATGAGCCTAACTTGTGAGTCTCTCACACACTGTACCTCACCAATGGTTGTTACCTCTCTACATTATGCAAGTGACACACTTATATCCTGGAAACACAATGCATGCATGACCAACCACACACCTACATCTCCCACCATGACTGCAGCAGCAACCCCTCCTGCAGCATGGTTCCTAACAACCTGCTAACTCATCAGTGAAATTTAAACTAGGAAATGCCATTAGCTACTTATCAAAAAAAAACCTAAAATAACATCTTTATTCTCTTTATTTACTCAAAATAATACAAAGATGGCAATTGAATCTTACCAGAAATCAAAGGTCAGATTACATTTAACTCTGTGTTTTATCCATTTGCTAACCCCAATGAACTTTATCACATAAAGTTTAACTGAAAAATAGGACGACAAATGAGGTAATGTCTAATGTCTGGAAACAACCAGAGAAGGGCAGTTAGCCATGTCTACTAAAATATGTATTCTTCCACAGCAGAATATAACAGCAGCATTTACTAGCCTATTAATAAAAAACCCAGTCAAGCTGTTTGTTTCTGTAGATGTTCCATATCAAGCTACAAGCCTTATATACTCAAAAGTATTGAAAGCAGAGTCTCAAATATACGTGTGTAATTCCTGTTCATGAAAACATTATTCACAATAACTAAAGGTGGAAGCAATCTGTGTCCCAAAACAGATGAATGGATAAACAAAATGTACTATACACACAGCAGAATAGCATTCGGTCTTAAAACAGAAGGGGAAGGGCTAGAAAAGTGCCTCAGAGGTAGAGTACTAGACTTCCCCACACAAGCCTGTGGGTCAACCTCATGAACTACAATGTTTGGACAACATGGACAAACATTAAAAAGGATTATGCTAAATGAAATAAGCTAATCGCAAAATGACAAATATTGTACATGTGCACTTGACAAACTATCTCTGTTAACCAAATTCATAGACACAGAAAATGGAACTGGGGAGGAGAATATACAAGCCTGTAAAGCTACAAATTGGGTGGGAGGGGTAGGAGAATCAGGAATTCTAGATCATCCATGGCTGCACTGTGAGTTCTAGGCCAACCTGGGACACATGAGACTCTGTCTCAAAAGCTACGGGTTGGGGGGATGGGAAGGTAGGCTATGTCAGTCAGGTAAGCTACTTGTTACATAAGTATGAGGAGCTGAGGTCTATCCCAAGCACCTATGTAAAAGAGAGCCAGTCCCAGGGAGGTAGGGACAGGAAGATCCCCAGGGCTCAGTGGCTAGCCAGAAAGCTCCAAACCAATAAGAAATTCTGTCTCAAATGTTAAGGTGAAAGCCCCTCTGGCCTACACAGGCACACACATATATACACACTACAAAGAAAAGAGAATTGAAGTTATGAAAGATTGGAAGAGGGGAAATCAGTATTTTTGTTTAAGGGGAGCAGAGTTTCAGCTTGGCTAGATGAAGAGTCTAGTAATTGGCTCCAGGCAATGGGAAACATTGTAACTTGCTGCCCTGTACATTTAAGAATGGGTATGACAGCCAGCAGAGATGACTCCCACCTTTAATCTAAGTGCTTCAGAGGCAGAAGCAGGTAGATAACTGTGAATTTGAGGCCAGCCTGGTCTACATAGCTAGTTCCAAATGTGTCACATTACATGGAATGTCTGAGCCTCCCTGTAGTTCTATGTTAAAACTGCACTCTTATTGTTCAATTGTGACAATTCTGTAAGTAGGCCTCTTGGAAATAATTAATTAGATCATAAGAGTAGAAGCTTCGAAGCTTCATGAATAGAATTATAGGGCTAACTAGTTCCTTTTCAGCCAATTAAAGACACTGCTAGAAGACAGCTGTTTGTAACCAAGATAAAGTACCCTCACCACCAGCCCTAACACGCTGGTGCCTAACCTTGGACTTCTAACTTCCAGAGTAATATTTGCTTTTTAAGCCACTCAATCTATACTCTGTTGTTATAGGAGCTAGAGCAAAAGCCCACAGCTCAGGCTTTCTACAAAGGCATGTCCCTACAGTCCCAGCTACTCAGAGGGCTAGGAGGGGCAGATGGAAGGGGCTCCGTCGAGCCTAAGAGTTGGAGACATTGTCTCCAAATTACCCATTGATATGTGGACTATTTTAAAAAATTGAGACCAATGGAAAGAGTGAGCAAGAAGAAAACACAAACACGCATAAGGTGCCCAAGGAAAAAAAAAAGGAGAAAAGTCCTTGTTTCAAAACCTAGTAAGAAAAAATAAAAAGACAGTTCTGGCCCCTTTAAAGTTTGGCAAGGGGTGAGAAAAGATACTTCTGAAGTAGCTAATAAATACTCCAGGAATGTGCTTCTCCATGATACCAGGAGCAGCCACCAAACACCTTCCCCAAAGTAACATTTCCCAGCTCTGGAAACTGACAGCAAGAGGTCCCTTTATTCAAGAAAACATGGCTGTGTCTCAGGACAGTGTGTTGTGGCTTCTTATAATTTGTCCTGTTCCTAGCATGCAGTCTACAGTATCACAGCACCCTTGGAACCAGGACGTGACAGCCCTGGCAATGATGGAAAACAGCTCTCAGGCAGCTACTAGAGAGTCAGAACAGGCTTGACACTTCTCAAAGGAGCAGGGTGTCATAGGGACTTGCCATTATTTGACCTAGCGGTTATCTGGAAAAAAAAAAAAATCTAGTCTCAAGACTTGTCTTTATTTAACATGACTCAGTGCCTACTCAGTCAGTGGCCTGAGTTGACTTATGAAAACTGCTCACCAGTCTCTTGAAGGCCCCACAAAATCCCAGCAATCGAAAGGTTCTGATCTAGGGTTCACTTTAAGAACACTGTAGGGTCGGGCGGTGGTGGCGCAAGCCTTTAATCCCAGCACTTGGGAGGCAGAGGCAGGCGGATCTATGAGTTCGAGAGTTCGAGGCTAGCCTGGTCTACAGAGTGAGTTCCAGGACAGCCAGGGAAACCCTGTCTCAAAAAAAAAAAAAAAAAAAAAAAAAGACAAAAAAAAAAAAAGAAGAACACTGTAGGGAAAACTGCCGGTGACAAACTTATGCATACGTGAAAAGTCTCCATTTCAAAGGGTCACTTTAAAGAAGTGTTACACTGGCAGGACAATGATGGGGCTGGTGGGTGTGCCCTGCCCAGACCCTGGGGCTGGCCAGGGCACAGTGTCAGGGACACAGAAAATGTGTTGATTATTTGCACCACATACCTAAACCTGCAGAATAACGCTGAATGGAGGGTTTGTATTTAGATTCTCTAGTCAAGAGACACATCCAGGTGAAGAAAACAGCCCAAATGGCCAACGGGTTTAACCCATGAGCTCCCTCAACACATCAAGATGGTTCTCAGTGAAAAGGAACAGGCTATTCCTAAACCAGATGAGACGGCATAGAAGAAAAAAGCCAGACAAAACAAAGACATACATTATAGAAATAAATTTAGCATAGAATAAACTCATCTAGAGGAAGTAAGGAGGGAGAGAAGGAGAGGGGGAGGGGTGAGAGGTTAAGGGAGAGGACCCAGCATAGAAATGAGAGTAAAATTATCTCTGCTCGCAGAGGACTTGATTTTAGACATTCACTGACTTCACAATAAGAACAAAAATGTAAAGTACATATGAATAAATTAGCTAACAAGATAAAAGACTTTCACAATGATAACTGTAAAACATTAAAGAGGAAAACTGAAGAAGACATATTTGAAAGAAAACTCACAATTGCAGACTAAAAGAATGAACTGTTTAAATGTCCACAGTACTCAAGAAGTTCTGTACATTCCATACGGTTCAGAAAGACCCGATGGTATTTGTGCTTTTCTTTTACTTTTTCTTTTTTTTGGGATGTGGGGGGTGAGGGGTGTTTTTGTTTGGGATTTGTTGTTGTCAGTTTTTGTTTGTTGTGTTTTGTTTTTGAGACTCTATCCTAAGTCGGCCTGGGTAGAACTCACTGCGTAGCCCAGGGTAGCCCTCATCTTCTTTCACCAACCCCCACATGTTCATATACAGGAGGAGCCACTATGCCCAGCTCCTAGTAGCATTCTTTGCAGAAATAGAAAACAATCCTAAAATTCAGAAGAAACCACAGATCTTGAACAATCACAGCAATATTGATGAGCACAAAGAACAAATCATAATTCCCGAATTCAAGACATGTTACAAAGCCACAGTAGTCAAAACAGTATGGTTGGTTCCTTCGTAAAACAGAACAGTGCATGTTTATTGGGAGAACTGGATGTTCACACATAGAAGAACAAAATTAGACTTCTACCTAACATCATATGCAGAAACTCACTCAAAATGGACTCAAGATTTAATCCTAGGATACAAAAGCACAGAACTTCTTTGAGAAAACAGAGGGGAAACTCTCTGAACACTGGTCTGGGGAAGAGCCCCTCAGGTCTAATTCCAAAGCATAAACCACAGTCATAATGAGACAAGTGGGTGACATCAACTTAAAAGACTTCTGTAAACAAGGGTAGTAGAGTTCAAAGACAATCATACATTTGACAAAAGATTAATGCCCCCAATACATAAACTACTCAAATAACTAAATAGAAGAAAATACAACTCAGCAGATTTGATCAGAACCAAGGGAAGCACTAGAGCTTCTAAAAAGATACACAAATGAACAAGAAGTACATGAAAAAATTTATATATGAAATATATATTTATGAAAATATATATTTGTCATCAGGGAAATCCACAGTGAAGTATTACCTCTACCCATGAGAGTAACTGTTATTAAAAAGATAACAATCCCTCTCAAGAATATGGAGGAAAGGGGGGCTACAAGAAGGCTCAGAAGCCAAAGGTGATTGCCACCAAGTCTGACAACCTGAGTTCGAACCCCAGGACCTCCATGGTGGCAAGAGAGAACCAATTCCCACAAGTTGTCTTCTGATCTCTGCACACATGTGCTTACACATGTACACACATTCTCTCTCTCTCTCTCTCTCTCTCTCTCTCTCTTTCTCTCTCTTTCTCTCTCCCTCCCTCCCTCCCTTCCTCCCTCCTTCCCTCCCTCTCTCTCTTTTGTAATTTTTAATTTTAAGACTATGGAGGAAATGGAACCTGGATACACTGTTAGTGGAGATATAAATTGGTAGTCATTAAGGAAAACAGTAGGGAGGTAGATCAATAAATTAAAAGGGGAACTAGCAGGGGCTGGGGAGATGACTCAGTGCAAACAGGAAGACTTGAATACCCACATAAAGCTGAGCACAGCAACACTGCCTCTAATCTCTAACCCACTGGGCAGATAAAACAGAAGGGGCTTGTTACCCAGCTAGTACAACTCAGCAACTGAGAGCCACAATCGTGAGTGAGTGAGTGAGTGAGTGAGTGAGTGAGTGAAAACAGTAGAGGATGACACCCCATATTTAACCTGTGGCCTCCGTATACATGATACACACACAGATACACCTCTGTGTGTGTGGAGGGGGTGGTGGTGGAGGGAGGGGAGAACTATCTGTAATCACATCCTCGGATATCCCAAAGAAATGAAACCAGCATCTTGAATCTATAACTACACCTCCATGTCATTGCAGCATTATATACAAGAGCCAAATTAAATTATCAGACTTACAGAACAAATTAGAAGATGGTTGCCAGGAGCTGGGGGTGGGAAAATATGGGGATATGGTGGTCAAAGGATGCAATCACACAAAGAAAGTTCTGGAGATACAGCCAACAGTGAAGCATCAACAACTAGTAACACTACACTGCAGACTTGAAACTTAGATCTTAAATGGCCTCACCCAAAAAAAGTAAGGATCTTAACAATGAGTATGCTAAGAAGCATGACCATAAAATGATTTCAGAGCACTTGAGCATATCAAAACAGCAGACACTTTATACATGTTGCTTCTGTTTGTAAACCATGCCTGAATAAACCTGAAAAGGCTTATCCAAGAAAGGAAGGTAAGAAGGAAGGAAGGGAGGGAGGGAGGGAGGGAGAGAGAGAGAGAGAGAGAGAGAGAGAGAGAGAGAGAGAGAGAGAAGGGGGAGAGGAAGGGAAGAGGGGAAGGGAGAGAGGAGAGAAGAGGAAAGAAGAGGAGAAATAAAAGTAAAACCACTGAGGAGAGGGGGAGGAGAGGGGGAGGAGAGGGGGAGGAGAGGAGGAGGCATAGAGGAACTGGGGGGGGGAAGGGGGGAAGAGAGGGGGAAGGGAGGGAGAGAGGAGAAATAAAAGTAAAATCACTTAAGGCTGGAAATACAGTTCAGCAGCTAAGAGAACTTGTTTGTTGGGGATATTCAATCACACTGCGAATCCCATGAGTGTGTCATTTATTAGAAACACCTGTCTCTAGTGGTGGCTCGCCCTAGCACACACCTCTAATCCAAGAGCTTTCTGTTTAATGTAAATAGGATTAAATTGAGTCAACCATAGGTCAAGAGGCAAAGCAACCAGTTGACAGGAAGTAAACATAGGAAGAAAACAGAGAGTAAGAGAGAGTCAGGCGGACAGATAGATACACAGGAAGTAAGAGAGAGGGATGTTCAGTTTGAAGGAGGAAGTTCTGAGACTGCTGAGAGGCGGCATTTCTTCTAGGATATCAGCAGAGGAGGAAGGTCAGCTGGGTGTTTTCTCTGCCTCTCAGATCTAGCAGCCTTTCAGCCCTGCAGCTGGTTCCTGGTCTTCAATGGTAAAAACCAAACAACTGAGATTTTATTTTTAAAAAACAAAAACAAAACAAAGAAACAAACAACAGCAGTTGCTCTTTGAAAGGACCCTCGTTTAGTTTCTAGGACCCACATAGGCAGGTCACAGCCATATGACTCCAGCTCCAGGAAATCTCTGTCTTCTGTCTTCTATGTCCCCCGCCTCTCTCTCTCTCTCTCTCTCTCTCTCTCTCTCTCTCTCTCTCTCTCTCTCTCTCTCACACACACACACACACACACACACACACACACACACACAGAGAGAGAGAGAGAGAGAGAGAGAGAGAGAGAGAGAGAGAGAGAGAGAGAACAAATATTTTTTAAATAAACCATTTGATTTATTAAACTACCGAGATTTTAGTCAAACTAAAAGTAAAATATACCAAGAAAAATATGACTCATTGCCAGGCGTGGAGGTACACACTTGTAATTTCACTTGAGGGTAAGGTGAGGCTAGAGAATTTTAAGTTTGAGTCTATCTTTAGTTATACACGAAGTTCAAGATCATCCCAGATTACATAAACTCTACCTCAAATAAAAGAAAGGAAGAAAAAAAGAACCATCAATATTTCTAAACGCTTGATATTTTTGTTTTTAAAATGACAATTTTTATAGTGTATGAATTATATTTTAATAAAGATTTTTTTGTTTTGTTTTGTTTCAAGATAGGGTTTCTCTGTGTAGCTTTAGGTGCCCTAGAATTCAATATGTAGACCAGGCTGGCCTTGAACTCACAGAGATCCACCTGCCTCTGCCTCCCACTCAAGTGTTGGGATTAAAGATGTGCACTACCACTGCCTGGCCTAGACATTAATTTTTTAAACCAGCAGAGAAAATGAATTCCTATAGAGAAATTTTCAAGCTAGAAAATAAACTATTTTGTTTTATAATCAGTTCAGCTCAACAGCCATTTATTGAGCCAGACTATGCCAAATGCTAAACCGCAAAGGCAAATAAGAAGAAATTAATGAATAGCAAACTCCTAGAATGAAGTTCTGACTCCTTCCTACTTTTAACACACTCAGTGGCAGACTCTGTACATTAGCAGTCACCCAATGCCAGCAATCAGTGACAAGGTAAATTAGCCCAGTATCCCTTCATCATAAGCAGGTCTGAGCTATGGTCTGGGCCCATGACTGCCCTGCTACAGGGCTCGTCCCTAACATGGAGATGCCAGCTTCTTCCTTGTCTCTACTTCCTTATTTGCCTCCACCCCAAGTTTGGCTCCTTGCCAGCTTCTACAAGACCCAGGCTTTACTTCTTAAGGTTTTTCAGGCAACCCCATCTTTATTTCTTTTTCAAAACCCTACTGAGGTCCTCAAGGTGAGCCATCAAAGCCGATACAGCTCCATTTAATTTTAATTTAATTTAATTTAATTTAATTTAATTTAATTTAATTTTGTCTTACAATCCCTTTCCCTTTTGCTCACTAGGGAGAAAGACTTTTTGATGACTTGCATTGTCTCTGCCAAGTACTGTCATCATCTGCTCCATGCTGATGAGTTTGAACAGAGTTTACAAACTAGATTCAGGCAGCACATGATCTTTCTTTGGCGTGAGCTATTCCTAAAATATTTTAATTACTTATCAATGAGTTGCACTCAAGATGTCTTACATACATACATTTTTAGCTTCGTCTTTAAAAATCTGGCCCCAGTGGGACATACCAAGTAGTGACATCCCCACCCACTTCGGTAAGTTGCAGGTCTACGATCCATCCAAGGGGTTCCATACACAACACATCCAGTCGGGTTCACGTGCGATCAGCTAACTCTGAAGATAATGAAGTTTTAAAAAATCTAAGGCAGGGAAGCTGTGCACAATCTCCAGAGGAAGACCTCTCCCCTTATTGCTCGATATAAGTGGCAAATCCACATTCCTGTACCTTTGCCACCTCTCCTAGTCTTTCGATCTCACAGCTGCTCTACCTTCCCATGACCTAATGACTGCTTCCCAAAACCTAATGTCTGCTTAGCATCCACATTATAACTCTGCACACTCTTGGAAGCACCTTTCAGCCTGAAAGCACCTATACAAAGCAGCACAGTTCCAATCCACGGGACAGAAAGCACTGACACCTCACCCACAGATCAGTGAAATCTTACTTTATGGACACTCATCACTCTGGAGTAAATGTTTCTCCTAGGTTTCTGAATCCTGATGAATCTTTAAAATGCCTCTTAAAATTTACTATGAATATAATAATATATGTTGTATCTTATTTAAACTTCATATTCAACAAAAAAGACTCAAGAAATTCAATTGCAAATCTGATTTTAAAGTGGGCAACAGATCTAAAAAGATGTTTCTTGAGAAGATATACATATCACAAATAAATGCCTATTAGCCTCAGTGCTGAGCCCTAAACCCATGTTTAGGCAAAATTAGCTGGACACAGTAGGTTCTGTACATACATGCTTGTGCTTGTGTATGTGTGTGTGTGTGTGTGTGTTCACGCACATGTGCATTTGTCTGTCATCTGTTATAGAGGACATGAATTTGGGAGGAGAATATAGCAGGGGAACACAAGAGGAATTGGAAGTAGAGATGGGAGAAGTAGAAATTATGTAAATACAGTGTATTTGTGTAGAAAATTCTCAAAACATTATTTTTTAAGAACTTTCAAAAGAGAAATGTTTGAGGAGATTGAGGAAATGGGCATGTTTAACTTAAACATTACGCAATGTGTACGTGCATCAAAGTACATTACCCCATGATATGCACAACTGTGTGTTCTATACGATCTACACACACGTTTAATAAGTAAAGGAACTATTTAATGTATGTAAGAAGTAGAATCTAATTCAGTAGGTCTGGTAGACACCCTAAGAATGATGCAGACACTGCCAGCTGTGAGCCACACCACTATCAAAAGCCAGGAGCCAAGAGATTCAAAACAGAAGCTTTCTGGGATAATGTTATATAAGTGAATTAGACCTCCAAGTCAGATCCTGTCGCCTTTAAAACACAAAAATGTTCACCTTTTAGGATTCTGTACCAACTTAACATCTGATTTGCATAAGTAGGTGCCTTTTATAAAGATCCACAAAAAAAGAAAGATGATTCCATCAGCAATTACACATTGACAACTGCATATTCTCTATGTGATCAATACTGGGCATTATACAGTCTGGCCAAACTTTCATATGTTCACAATGATTACAAATCTGAATAGCAAAATCTAATGGGAAACAACTCTCCAAAACAGCAAAATGACTAGATCTTAATTTCTAACAAATAAATAGCAGCAATGGAAAGAATGTAAATATCAATATTAAAGAGGAAAATGTCTTAGTAAAGTCACTGCTGTCCACCCCTCTCATGAGATACGGATACTTCATCTCCACCCTTGCTGTTAATCACTGCCGTAAGAAGCTACTTTACCTTCTAGAAATGTCTTTGGGAGAGTGAGCTGTTCAGAATGGAGGCATAATGAAAACCATTTTTTTTCAATTGTATATCAAAAGACGATCAGAGACACAAGAATAAGTAGAATTGATGGGCATTCAGATCCTTCCTGTGGCAGAATTACTGAGTAAGAACTGAGTCTGGGGTATTGACTGGGTGGAAGAAGAGCCACCCGAAGTAAATCAGAACCCCATGTAAAGGACCAGTCTCCGAGAACCAGGTGAGAACCCTTAACAACCACGGATGAGGCATTTTTCTTTCCAGGAAGTCTTAACAGTTTGTCTCTTGGGCCTTTTCCAGATTTTCCACAACTGCCAGACAAAAAGTGTGGTTGTCGTCTAACACAACATCGATACCTGAGTCATTTCAGTCACTCCCCAAATGTGGTGGAAAGGCTGAGGATGTGTGGAAGTCTCCTGACAAACACATGGGAAAAGCCTACTAGCTCCCAGATGGGGTGCTCTGCTGGCCTTGGCTGTCCCTGGTTCTCAGCTCTTGCAGGTCTCATTTTCTTTCGGTTATTATCTCTGTGTTACCTCTCTGAAACTTGTCCAAGCTAACCTCTCCCTTCCTGTGCAGGTGGGTGATAAATAACATTCCAAGCTGACCCAGCCACTCCATCTAAGAGGTCTCAGTTGTGCTTTATTCTCTGCCAAAACCACTCTCCAAACCCCCCACCACACCGCCATCTGGTTTTCTTCTTTTACTTACAGAATATTTCAAATATATATATCCAAAAGTTTTTATAACTCAGTTCACATAACAGTAACCATATACAAAGAACAGCTTGAGCGAATGTTAACCCTTTCATCACGTGTGCGTTATGAGTGCACGTCTGTTTATTCTCACCGCTAGTGCCTATTTCCCACATAGCACAGAGCCTAGCACATAAGAGTACCAACATTTGTGCAATGAAGAAAAATAGTTTTCCATAGCATTAAGTAATGATCATCACTAGAGTTATTAGACCACGGGCAAACACTCCATCTTTACTAAAGTCTGAAGAGGAAGGAGAGGAAACATACCTTCCAAAACATGGGCTTTAGCTGTTGGCTGGAGTAGTAAGCTGGGGAAAGTACACAACTAACTTCCCTTCCTAGAAGCTCTTTGCTGCCTCGTCCTGGATATAGTGCCATCCAAGCATGACAACACAGGGTATGAGCTTGGAAAGTCTTTTCTAGCTTAAAGATGCCAAATCCAGACTTAACAGAGGAAGAGGGGGAGGGAAGTGACAGACAAGAATGAAGAGAGATCAAGGGGAGGCATACACAGAGAAAAAAAACAGTAACAAGACCATTGGTGATCATTCATTATTTATAGGTAAGCCAAGGGCATCACAGACCAGGTCCGGAAACACTTGGCATAAAGTCCATTTCTCTGGCAAAAGCATGGGAAAGGTCCTGTTCACTCACCACACTCCCCAGCTTCTACCTGCAGGGCATCCCTTCCCCCTAGGAAGTTACTGCCTGCCTGCCTGCCCTGCCGGGGTTCCTCCCACCACAGCTCTCTCCCTGGTCTCAAATATCAAATACCCTTTTCTTTGTCTTTTATCACCACAGTCTGCCAGTTCTGCATTCTGTTCGTCTGAGGACCCAGCCTTCTAGTGAGTCACTGAAAAATACTGCGTACTACTTGAAAGACTATCCATGTCTGAAAACATTACTTCCCTGACTTTGGGGGGTCATTGCGGACCTTTCATTAATTAATTGATTATTGTAAGGGGAGGTTCTGTCAGTAAGGTCTTGTTTCCCAATTAGTTCTTGACTTGTCAGTAAAGAAGGCCGGGGGCCAACTGCTGAACTGAAGGTACAGGTGGGACTTTTGGCTCCCCAGAGGAAGAGGAGATACAGGAAAAGAGACAGGGGGTTTTCTGCCGTGCTTTGGAATGAGAAGAAAGCAGCAGTTATGTAAGGTCTCAGGGCAGCTAGGGCCCGCAGCCTCCACAGGGGCCAAGGATGTTGGTGGGGGCTAGCTGACACAAGCCACTAAGTTTAGGGTGGAGAGACATTGATAATTGATAAGGGCACATTTTTTCCAGGCAGGAGGTATCTGTGCCCTGCAATTGTGCCTTGAGGCAAGGTCTAAAGATAACAGAGTTGTCTGTGTATTTTCTATCCTAGGATTCAAGGGTCTTGGGAGTGGGCTGGTAACAAGACTCCCCCAGGAGCAAAGGGTAGAAAAAGAAGCCAGGAATGGGCTGGTAATGACCAATCCCAGCAAAGCTGTGTGGAACAAAAGGAAGCCGGGAGGGGCCAGAGCTCGGGGAACAGCTCTGGAGCAAAGGCAGTAATTTTTTTTAAAACTACCTGCAACAAACTAATTAATTAACAAACTCATTCACATGAAAACTTGAGATGTGCTGTTTTAGTTGTTATCCATTCCCCCTTCTTTTCTTATCCTTGTCATGGTTTACTGTGAGAAAATTATAGTACTAAGATAAGCCACTTGATAGAAGAGGAGCCAGTTCTCAGCACACCATGATGAAGACTTTCCTAAACACAAATCTTACTCTGCAGATAAAGTATCATACAAGCACCATTCCCTATTCAGCCAGTGTACGTCAGCATCCTACCCCATCAGTTACAAGTACCTAAATTCAGGCACCACAATCTTGCTGTAACCATAATCTCCGTGCTTTGTTTCAGCGTTTCCTCAAGATCAAAACATGCTGCATGTTCCTTGGAAACTGGTAGCACATGGTTGGCTTCTAGCTACAATGTTGTCACAAAGCTTTCACATTCCTCAGCCACCAAGACAGGTCAGAAGATAAAGACGTAAAAACAAAGATGTGCTAGCTATACAAACATGGCAACCTGGGTTTGTTCTCTGGGATCCACAGAAAAGTAGAAGGAGATAACTCACTCCACAAAGTTGTCCCCTAACTTCCATATGTACACCACAATGTACACACACACATACACACAGAAGGGGGGTCTTAAAGCTACCACATTCTTCTATCTAAACCAGTGTTCTACCATTCTCTGAAGCATCTTTTCTAATCTCATAAATGGCAGCTAACCAAATGGAAAACCTCTCTTTCCTTAGAGCACAAGTTTTCAGTGATAAATAAACCAGGCATCACCAAGCACTCCTCCCTGAACTAATGCCAAAGGCTGATTCACTCTCCGCATGACATGGGTGTTTCACCCAACCGTAGAGCAAATGTATCGGCTATCATGGACTTGGCTGTGATCACTCTTCCTCACTGTGGTCCAGCGATCTGACACAGCAGCCAACCACATCACTTCACAAAGAAAACTCTGGTTTCTAAGGAGAATGTCAGTCTTTAACTTTCCAGCTGAGTTCCAAGCGTCTCTTCACTGAGAGCTCGGAACTTGTGAGCTTTAATGAGACTGTACGTAGAGTGATGGTCTCTTTCCTGCTATTAGCAGTATAACACACGAAATTTGTAAGAGGGGCATTATTATGTGTCTGTCCTGGAAAACTTCAGTGGTGTAACAGAGAAGCCACTGTGCTTTGTTTGAAAATGACACAAAAACATCCATGGCTTCACGCCACTATTGGGCACAGTTTCGTAACAAGCTTTATTAAGGATTTGCTCCCAATAAGAATGAATGGAGGATGAACCTAGTTTAAAAAAATGCTTTCAGTTTATCATATTTCCGTATGCACTACACAGATACCTTTGTTTAATGCATGTAGATTCATGTTTTATATTTCCATTGAGATCTGCTTTCCCATACGAGCTGATGACACACTGGACCACGGCATTTATATCATGACAGGCCAAACATCACTTCATGGTTAGAACTTTCCACTTGAAGAATCATGTAGTGCTCAAAATATTTTATATTTAAAGCATTTCAGATTTCAGAGTTCAAACTGGATATGTTCCACCTATCTTTTTATCACTATGGCTATACTGCTGTGGACTATTCTTAAACAACCAGCCAAATTTTATGAAACAGAAATACAACTTAGTAATAGAAATCTCAGGGACTTGGAATGCAGCTCAATGGTAGACTGCTTCCTAGCATGCATGAGGTCCTAGCTATATACACACGTGGAAGCAGGGCAGACAGCAATAGTAAAAGATACCTTAACAACTAAAACCAAACAAATAATATAGAATATATTATAACATATAAACATGAAGTGGACCTTAACAAAATGTGGGTTATATATATTATCTTTGGACCACAAATGCAATCTTTATATTATAATGAGTTTTTAAAAAATATAACAGGGGATTGGAAAGATGGCTCCACAGTTAAAAACACTAGTTGATCTTCCAGAGGAGCTGGGTCCTATCCCAGGATGCAGGCTTTGTCTCACAACCATTTCTAACTGCAGTCCTAGGGGATCTGATGCTCTCTTATGGCCTCCGAAGGCCATAAGCATGCCTGGGATGCACATACAACATGCAGGCAAAAGATCCATACACATACAATAAAAATAAATGTTAGTTATGTTTAAAGAAGATAGAATTCCTGCTGAAGTCATAATTACTCTCCTATCTCAAGGCCCTACACAGGCTCTCCCACTCCATGTCGTTTCTCTGACCTCACTGCTGACCCTACTTACATCTCCTGGGCATCTACAATACATCAATACTACTCTCCTTGTTGATTTCTGAACACATCTGAACATATCCTACCCTACAGACCAGACGTTTGCACTGACTGTTCCCTCTACCTGCAATTCATTCTCATCCTCCCTCCCTCCCTCCCTCCCTCCCTCCCTCTCTCTCCCTCTCTCCCTCTCTCTGTCTCTCTCCCTCTCCCTCCCTCCCTCCCTCCTCCCCCTCTCTCCCCCTCCC
>NW_021604613.1:8455309-8480538 GCF_004785775.1 Grammomys surdaster
CGTGTGTGTGTGTGTGTGTGTGTGTGTGTGTGTGTGTGTGTACACATATACACATGTTCATGCACATACACATATCTTCTTTTGCCTCCCTTTAAGTCTCTGTTTGAGGTCACTTTCCTGATATGTTCAACCCATCTTTCTATCAGTGTTTCCATGAAACATATTCTACTACATTTTTCCTGTTCTACCATGCTGCATAATTTTCTATTTGACTTACTATCTGTCTCAATAAGATGAAAACTCCACATGGTTAGCATTCGTTATTTGATTCACTGGTATACAGCCAGCACCAAGATCAGATACTAACTCATAAAAGCCCAGTTGAATGAATAAATGAGCAAATGAAATTCTTTTCTTTTGTAACCACCAATCTGCCTATGGATCTTTCTTTAAGACTTAAACAGAAAAATCAAAAACTGTCAAAAGTTTAAGCAAAAAAAAATTACACCAACAAATGTTGTTAAAACCAGCCAAGATCAAGAGTTGATTTAAAGAGTTGATTTGGAGAGACTAGATTCAGAGAATCAGTTTAAAAGCCAAGCCATTGAAAGAGATGAAATATGCAACTTTCTAATGACCACACCTTCTTAGGTTTGCTTTATCCACACATGTAGCGGGATATCTTCCCACCACATTTGTATAAATCTCAGCGAATGGGCTGTACAAGAGGTAGGCAGAGTGAGGAGTCAGAAGGAGAAGGAAGAGGAGAGGAAGAGGAGGAGCTAGGAAGAGGAAGGAGAGGTAGGAGCCATGGAGAACCACAATTGTGTCCAGGATGGTCCTGGGTAACAATTTATATCATAAGGTTAGATATTGGGTTACAACTCTAATTGTATGGGCATCTTGTTTATTGGGCATTTCTAATTATATAAAGCCTTTGGATAATATTAAGCATTAGAATCTCATTTCTACTGGGTACCTCGTGGATGGCAGGATGGTCTGGGGTCAGCCGAGCCTTGGGGAGATAGCATGGGAGAGAGCCATCTCCCACGATGGCATCTTGTGGGTGCCAGAGCCGGTGTTCTGGCCCACCTGAGCTGGCAGCCTGAGTCGTGGCAGCAGCAGAGAGAACACACCGCTGCTCCTGGCCTCAGGCCTTGCCTAGTCGGGAGGGAACATGGCAGCACCGCAAGAACAAGCAAGATTGGGTGCTGCCAATTCTAAATATTAACATTTACACACACAATAGACATTTACCTATAGATAGTCTGCCAATATATGCAAACACACACATAAACATACAAGTTGAACAAATCCAGAAGAACCTAAGGATATTTTTTCATCACATGAATTTTCTTCATATAGAAGCTAGCAGATGTGGAATCATATGCCTATAATCCTAGCACTTGGAAGACCTCTAATTCTAGGCCAACCAATGCCACATAAAAGACTCAAGTTCACGATTTTTAAAGATTTAGTTATTCTTTTTTTATGCATGTCTATGTATGTGTGCTTGTCTGGGTTTGTGTGCATCAGAATGTATGTGTGTGTGAACTTACCTGTGAAGACCCGAAGATGATGTTGGATCCCTTGGAACTAGTTATGATCCACCTGACTAGGTGCTGGGGACCACATCCAGGTCATCTTCAAGAACAGTGAGCGTTCATAACTGCTGAGACATCTATCTCTCCGGCTCCCCAGGTTCATGGTTTGGATCATAATTAGAATGACCTTTGAGGCTAGTTTCCCTGGTGTGATGTTCAATCTTGACTGTAAAGTTACTGGGATTTTAAATCAAATCACCATGGAAATGAATCTCAGGTCACTTCTGGGAATGAGTTTCTAGGCAGGCTTAAATGATGGGATGGGAAAAATCACCCTACATATAGATGAACAACTTCATGGTCTGAGGGGCCAGGCTAATATGAAAGAGAAAGTCAGACAAACAGAAGTATTCATCACTCTCTGCATCCTGGCTGTGGGCACAGTCTAATCATCCTCCTTCCCTTTAACTATAAACCTAATTATCCCCTCCTTCCTACAGTCAGATATTTGATCAGAGCACCAAGAAATATAACTTATGAATCTGACCTAGTCCACTTGGTTGGCTTGGTGGTTCCTCCCAGTTCATCCCACACTTTACTCTCAAAGATGCCCTTGGCAAAAAAAGAAACAAACAAACAAAAAAAAACCCTACTTAGTCATCCTATTTACAAAGGAGATAAATAAATTTTATTCTCATTTGGACATGCTGACCAAGCTCTTGAGGACTTTGGTAGATTGCATGTTGGAAAGGAAACAACCATAATTAATTCCTACTGTCCAGCACTACAAGTAAACTGTTACAGACACATTTTTTTTTAGCAAAGGTCACAGAGCAGGTACCACAAGCTTCATATATACAAAGCCCAAACCCTCATCAGGTTGCCAGTACAATAAAATTCCACAGAATGTATAGATACACCAAATAGTTTTCTTATATGCTCCCTGTGAAAAGCTGAGACCAAAATCCAACTAGAGACAGGAGAGACTACAGAAAATGAAAGCTCTCCTATTATCTTCTTGTCCAAACTACAAGAATGTGGAGTCAAGACTATACAAAAGCATTTGTGTTCTGGACTCTCGGTAAATACTCAAGAACTGTGTCTCACGTTAAATGGTGAAACTCCTTCATGTGAGTGAGCACCATGTAAACATTCAGTTTACAAGCAAGTTGCAACTGTCCTCCTAAATCACAGGCCATCCTAATTTGTGTCAGTCTTAAGTAAAATACGAGAGGTAATTCTTGTTATCTTGAAGACAGTAATGGGGCCTTAGAATCATGACAGACACTCTGTGACTTAGCACAGCTTCTCTTGACATGTGTAAACAGATTGAGCTATTTTTATGGTCCTACTATGTCTTTTTCCTTATGTATTTTTCAGGCTCAAATATTTTATTTTCTCACTATATATTTAAGAAATAAAAGTCAACTGAGCAAGAGTCAAAATGTGGTGTCATCTGGGCATGGTGGTACATACCTGTAATCCCAGTATTCAGGGAACAAAGCAAAAGGATCTTGAATTCAAGGCTAGCCTGGGCTATATAATGAGACCCTGTCTCAGAGAAAGAAAAAAAAAAAAGAAGAGAGAGAAAAAGAAAGAGGAAGCTGGGGTCAAGAGAGGGCTGCTGAATATAGCCAAGACTCCTTAATTTCAAGAGAGATCACATAATAACACTTTTAAAAGTTTGTAGTGACAAACTGGCACCATCACAGGCAAACCAGAAGGTCTGGTCACCCCTCTAACCTCTCCTTCACATCATTCATACCCTGATACAGTTTCCTGTATCTAAAGAAGCAACCCTGCCCCTGCAATAGCAGCTAACTTCATGCCTAGCCCTAATAACAACAAAGTAGCTTCGCTGCTAGCTCCGTCCAACACTAGGAGAGAGCCCCACCACCTCCTCCATTCCTGAGGAAACGTGCAGCAATTCACTGAGCACTATAGGCCAGGCCAAGCCCAGGGCAAGCCCCAAGCCACAAGCATATTTTCTTTTAAAGAAGCAATTCATGACAGAAATGACCACCACATGAGGACACAGACATCAGACACAGACTTAATAGCAAGGATTTAAAGTATCAGATCATTGCATTGATGTCCAAGTACACTCAACACCAGAAAGAGACAAAAAGCCATCTCTCCTACATAACACAGTCTCCAAGAAGGAAAGCCATCGTATCTGTCCTCAACTACAGTAACAACTTGCTTGGATTTCTTTTTCTTTTGCTAAGGTCAGTGACACAAAATAATCAAAAGAGTAAGAATGAATATTGTCCTCTTTAGGACGCAATGCCCAAGTTCTTCAGAGTTGAGTTCAAGCCTCTTGTTCAACTCAATGAAACTATTTGATCATTAAGTTTAATCTCACGGCTGCAATATTTTCTCTCACATTCATGACAAAGGAAAATGATTTTTTAAATCAGGTTGTAATCTAGAACATGAAATGTCCAATAGCAATAGACGAAGAAATCCTACAGCTAGATTGCCAAATGTTCAGGATAACTTCAAGCTCCTCACTGATATCACAGTGCTTAACAAAGACCCCCTCCCAAGAGGCACCCCAACCTGTGACAGGGCCATAGAAAAGCCAATGTCTAGGGCAGGTGAATCATCATGGAAATCGAGGAACAGCCATAGATAAGAGTTTGGGTACCGTGCTAGACCACCCACCCAGGAGACATGAAAGAAACAAATTCAAACTGATGCAGATGAAACTGAAGTCCTTGCAGCTGAGAGACATTGTGAGTCCAAGGTGCCAAATATGTGCAAGAGCCAATAGAAGTAGGACTATTTTTCCCAAAAAGTGGTAAGATAAAATTCAAAGGCATCTGTGTTGCTGTAACTGTTTAAACTGTCTTACCATAGCCAATGTAGAAATAAAACAAACAATTCAATGACAAGGTTTTAAGAAAAAAAAATGGTTTAGGCTGCTGTATAACAAACGGCTCCTTTAAGAGATCGAAATCATGTCTTTCTCGCCTTTCACCCACTCTGTTCCACCTCCCAATAATAAAGAGTACAATGCCCCTTTCTGCCTGGCTTCTCTTGTCTGCTAGGGACACCATCTGTCCCACACTATATAAACAATCTCTGCAGGAATCTTCTGATGACCAAACAGATTAGCAAGATCCAGATCTTTACACCATTAATAATACATCCCTATCCGATTCAGCCTCTTGTCCTCATAACTCCACACACAAACTTCAGAACTAAGCCTGCTTTGTTTGTAAGTAATGTGAGTAACATTTTAAAGATAACCTCTTGGCACATAGAGTCATCTGTTGGGGGAGGGGGAAGGGAGAGAGAGAGGCTGACTGACTCTCTAGGCAATAGAAGAAATGAGCCCTTCAGGGAATAGGAGAAGCAGTAAAAAGAAAATCATATTTACAAGGCAAACAAAAACACCAAATTTTTACAATTTCTAATAAAAAACTACTGGTTACTCTATTTTTCTTCTAAATGACAAATAAAAAAAACTATTCAAGAAAAGGGAAAAATAAGTTTTTACACTTTGGCAAAGGCATACATACAAGAACTCCGAGTTTGCATGACTCTAGCAGAGCAAAGCAGAAATCTTATCCACAAAAGCTAAAGGCCGCGGTGAAGTTTGCCTCTTGTCTACCTCTGTCCATACGATCACCAACGCTGTCCTTTTCCAAGTTTATTATTGACCGAACCCTTATAACTCTACTCAAGAGCTCTCTGTGCTGACTCCAAAGACTCCCAACTCTCAAAGAAATAACTGTGCCTGTGACGGTGTTCCTAAAATTAATCATAATAAACGAAAGGCAGCTGAGCACAGCTAACGGAGAAGACCAGGCATAAGGAGCCAGACCTCTGCAGCTGCACGTCCTCCCAAACGTCTACGTCTAAATCTGCAGCCCGGGTTTGCTCCAGGCCCCAAGCTCCAGCAGAGGATGCTCACCACACATTCCAAACAGAAAGCAAACGAAGCCTCCTCCTCTCCCTCGAGTGATGCTCACAAGAACCCTCAAGTCCCAGTTCCCGGGGATCACCGAATCAGCAGGCGCGTCCGGCGCCGGTCCCGGCGCTTCAGGGGCAGAATGTCAAATGCATGACCGCGCCAGGGCGCAAGGGAGCGAGACAAAGCCACCGCCCGCTACCTGCGGCGCGGGCGCAGGGCGCGGGCCGCGCACTCACCTGGGCAGGCGGGCTGCGGGTGGGGACCCTGCCGAGGCGGGAGCGCGCCCCGCAGTCTCCGCGAGCCGCCAGCGCGCGCCGGGGTAAGGCGGGCGGCCGCGCGTCACGGAGCCCACCCTGCGCCCCGGGCCCGCGAGCGTCTCAGCGGCCGTCCTCGGCTCACCTCTGAGCCGGCATGCTCTCACGGCGCGACCCTCGGCGCTCCCGAGGCGGCTCTGTGCAGCCGCCCACCCGCAGTTACGCCGCGCTACCGGCCGATTGTGTCGAGTCAGCGGCGGCAGCGGCGGGGACGCGCGGAGCCATGTCTCCCCGCGCTCGGGGCCCCAGGCGCCCGTTCCGCTCGCTCTCCAGGCGTCGCCCGCGAGTCGCGCACCAGCCGCCCGCGTCCCCTCACCGTCGCCTCCTCCCCCGCATCGCCACGGGTCCTCGGCCCGCTCACCTCCAGCCGCTCCGCCGCCTCCACCGCCTTGCCCGCTAGACGCCGGGGCAGCATCTGCCCGCACCGCGCTGGGGGCGCTGGGCGGGGGGCCGCCTGCACGTCGGGTACTCCGGAGCTTGACGGAACAGAGCCGGGGAGAAGCGGCCAGACCCGGGCCCGCGGAACCTCCCTGGGGACGGCGCTCCAGAGCCGGGCGGGTGGGGCTGGGCGGAAGACGAGTTAGGCTGCGGAGCGAAGGACACAAGCATTCCTATAGGCGTCGTGAAGGATGAAGGAGACCCGCTGAGGTCATGCAGACAAGTCCGTTCCTAAATCCCAATCGAAAAGCTGAATCGAGGGTGTCATGCCTCAGTTTCCCAATCTGTACATGACAGTAACACATATGTCACCTACACGGGGTGTGGTGAAGATGAAAAATGTATTATTAAAATAGCATGTGAATTAGAGAGGACACTAAAAACTAAATTTTGCTGTACAGATACTTGATGCTTTCCATGTATTTCTTCTGAAGCATCTTCTTTGAGTTAGTCTTATTTTAGGGGGAGAAATGTGTAATGCTGATATGACTATGGCCCCACAGTACTTAAATGGTGCCTATCAAAACATGGAAAAGAGTTACTTAGTTTTATAGCTTAACTATATTTATGCAGGAAGTAAAATAATAATATCTTCACCCCAAATAATCGATATCCACGCTTTTTAAATGTGTGTGTTCAGTATTTTGTATCTTCCCGACTCTCCCTTTCACACAGCTCCCTCACCCACAATGACTCAATCTTGTGGTTCCTGGATCCTGGCAGATCCCAAGACAAGTCAGTCATCATAGTCTAGACCACAATGCTTGACTGTAGGTGGACTTATTAGTCCAAACATTCGTGTGACACTTCTCTAGGGACTATTCAGAAAATGTAAAGCTATTGAAACTAGTATAACTACATCTGGAAGATAAGAGGCAGGCAAGAAGGACCCTGCAGTTTGCCGAAAAGCCAACTTCTGAAAGGTTGAGACGGAGACGATGTGTCTGACCCTGGAAGGAGGGCCTCCCTTTTTATTTCAAGTCAGCTTCAGTTATGCTCTATCATGGACCACAAAAGAGCCCTGATGTCTTTGTCCCTAGATTTATCATCATAGGCATCATTGATGAACCCCATGCAACCGAAGGTCCAATTCCCGTTTCTATGGACAGTATTGGGGTTAGTCTCTCTATAATAGGAATCCCACGCGATTTTGTACAGTTGAGATCCAGCGAGCCCACGCCTGCCACACTTAGCATCCATATTGATTAGCCACTGTCTCAAATCTTTCTTTTAACTAAAGAGTACAAAGACAAATAGAGGATCGCTATGCATGCTCTGGATTGTTTTGTTTTCTTAGACTCAGAAAGGAGTCTCAACCATCTAAAATTTCCAGTATACAAACCACAGTGACAGAGATGACAAAATATATAGTAAAATCATACTAAAATTATAAGACTACAAAACCCGATTGCTCACCACTGTTCAATGTGGGTCTTCCCCATAGGGCCCCTGCCTTTGTCCCATTCATTCCAAGAAAGAACTCATAAACTAGTCAACTGGCTTAACATTGAAAAGTGTTTATTATTAATGGAAATAATTGTCCCATCTCACAAGTCTCCAGCATTTAATGGTCACTTTCTCAGAGTACTTACATGGCTCTTAACATCACATGCACCGGTGTTCTAACCTTTCATTACCCTGTGGATATGATTAAGTTTGCAGATATTTATCCACCCACACCCATATTTCAAGAAATTTAAACTGCAGAGACCTCCCAGACCCACAGAGTTAGCTCTAAAGATATGTTTCAAACTTAAGATAATTTTAGCTCAAGAAATATGTTGTGGAGTGAATGGTTAGGAAATCCCCAAATTCAGAAGGGAAACCTAGGCCTAATATAATAGTGTTATAGGGCATGAGGCCCTTAGAAGGGTAACAAATCACACAGGCAGCACCCTAATGAGTGAGACTAGGAAGATAACAAGGGACAGAGCTCTCGAGAGCTCTCTTGCCCTCTTTCTATCATATGAGAATAAATAAAACCTAACAGTGTAGGGATAATCTCTTGTGTATTGTGTGGAAGCATCACCTGTCAATAAAAGCCTATGGCTTATAGGAAAGAGTAGATTAGTGGGAGATCCGCAGAGAGAGAGAGAGAAACCCTGAGAGTCAGGCACCACAAGATTCCCTGCACGGACCCAGAGGAAGTTGGACCTATGAAACTGAGGAGGGGTAACTAGCCATGTGGCAGACATCGAATAATATAAATGGGTTAATATAAGTTACAAGCTAGTTGGGGAAACAAGCCTAGCTTGACCTAGGCATTTATTCACAAATAAAATATGGCCTCTGCGTCATTACCTGGGAACTGGGCGCATGAGTGGAAAAAGCCCGAGGTTACATAACAGTTTGCAATCCACCAGAATCCAGCCTTGCTAGCCCCTTGATCTTGGACTGGGTACCTTTAGAACCATGAAAAGTGAGTTTCTGTTGCACATAATCCAGCCCAGTCTATGCAGGTGTACTAATTCAAGACTTGTCTCTCTTTATTCTGACTTCTCTTCATCATAATTCTCCTCATGTCTGGTGAAACTGAATAGTTCAAGAGCGTTTTAGGACTCTGATAGCAGAGGAGTCAAGTTCCTTCACTTCAGTAAACAGATGTACTCCCTGACATATCCTACACTTTCATTCTTTACATCTCAAAGAAAGTGCACGCACTTTCCAAGTTTTAAAAAAAACTAAATCAAATAATGTATGTAATATTCTCAGTAGTGGTGCATGCATTGGCAAGAAACTCTTAAACTGGAAGATAGGAACAAATTTGAACATATGAAAAGGAAACCCAAAAGTATAATCCCAAAGTGTAAAGAAAAGAGTATCAGAGAGGTCTAATGGAGATTAAATAAGTTTACAATATTATGAGGTTTTGAAATGTGTGATTTGAGGTTCATTTTAAATTTAAATAAAATATTCCTCCTGTATTTACAATATCCTTTTTCCTAAATATTGCTCTCAATTGTGTAATGTTTAGTTCCCACGAAGCTGCTCCTAATTGTCCCTCTGTCTACATAACTGTAATCACTCAAAGGGGATATTTTAAATTAAAGAAATTAATAATTTAAACACAATATGGCCTTAGACATCTATTTATGTAGCAGCTCACATATCAACTAAAATAACAAAATGAATAAGTAGTTGTAATTAGAGGATTGGGCCTTTTAAATACCTATACATATTTTTACCATATATACAATCACATATATAATAACATTGTGTGGGTTCGTGTGCACATGCATGTGTATGTACACATGTGCACCTATATAGACATGCAGGTTGTATCCTGGCACTTGTGTGAAGGTCAGAAGACAACTGTGGAGTTTTTGGTTATTGTTTAAAAGATTTGTATGTATGTCTGTGTGCCTTCATGAGTTTATATGCATCACAAGTTTTGTATATCTGCAGCCCTTCGTGAGTTTGTGTGCACCATGAACATGCAGGTGCACATGAAGTCAGAGGACAGCATATACCTTGGAACTAGAGTTACAGGAACTGTGAGCTTTCTGTTCTGGGTCCTGGATACTGAACCTAGGTCCTCTACAAGAGCAGTAGTCGTTCTTAACCATTGATCTCTCTCTTCATCCAAAATATTGACAGTAAATTTAGAATGTGTGCCTCTGTGTGTGTGTGTGTGTGTGTGTGTGTGTGTGTGTGTATGTTTTCTACTTTTTAAAATAGTGTCTCACTTTGTAGACCTGCCTACCCTGGAACTAGGAATACAGACCAAGCTGACCTCAAACTAACAGAGATGCTGCCTCCCAAGGGCCAGGATTAAAGGCATATGACACCATGCCCAGCTAACCTCTGGTTCTTCTACTTACTTTCTACCTTGTTTGAGACAAGGTCTAACCTCCCTATACTACAGGCTGGATGGCTCAAGATCTTCTGAGGATGCTCCTGTCTCTGTCCCCTGTTTACCAGTAGAACTAGAGGAATTACAGATGTTTGTTTGTTTTCTTTTTTCTTTCTTTTTTTTTTTTGAACTTTAGAATGATATTCAGATAGGTTTTTTTTTAATTAAAGGAAAATGAACATAAACACAATTAGTTTGGCATTCAATCATAATTTCTTATGAGGCCTTTGTCAAAAGGCCTCAGCTTTTTTTTTATTGTCTTAGTTGAGAGTTTACTGCTATGTACAAATACCATGAACAAGGCAACTCTAATAAGGACAACATTTAATTGGGACTGGCTTACAGGTTCAAAGGTTCAGTCCATTTTCATCAAGGTGGCAGCATGGCAGTTTCCAGGCAGGCATGGTACAGGAGGAGCTGAGAGTTCTATATCTCCATCCAAAGGAAGCCAAGAGCAAACTGGCTTCAAGCAGCTAGGAGGAGGGTCTCAAAGACCACCCCCAAAGAGACACGCTTCCTCCAACATGGCCATACCTATTCCAACAAGGCCACACCTCCTAATAATGCCACTATCTGGGCCAAGCATATTCAAACCACCACATTCCACTCCCTGGCCCCCATAGGCTTGTTCAAACACATGAGTCTATGGGAGCCATACCTAAACATAGCATAATGCAAAATACATTTAGTCCAACTTAAAAGTCCCATATTCTATAACAGTTTCAACAATGTTAAAAGTCCAAAGTTCAAAGTCTATTCTGAGATTCATCCAATTACTTAGTTGTAATTTCCAAAGCAAGACAGGAAACCAGCCAGGCAAACTCTAAACTCTTCATCTCCCTGTCTGATGTCAAAGCACTCTTTAAATCTCCAACTCCTTTTTCACCTTTGTTGACTGCAACAAGCTTCTTTCTCCTGGCCTGGTTCCACTCCCTGTTATCAGCTTTCCTCAATAGGTATCCCATAGCTCTGGCATCTTTAATATCCTGAGGTCTCCAAGTCAACTTCAACTTCACAGCTTCTTGTTCCAATGTCTGGGATCCACTCGTGATCTTTTGGCCTCCTCCAAAGGGCTGGCATCACTTCTCCAGCTCTGCCCTCTGTAGCATTCTCTTCCCTTCTCCCTCTAGCTCCAGCCAGCTCACTCCAGCCCTGCTATGTTTGTATTTTTATCACAGCAGCTATGATTAACTTACCATGTCATGATTCATAGATGCCTGAAAGAGGCAGTAGGGACAAGGGGCTTGCCCCTAAACCTCAGACCACAATACTTTTCTATTAGTTGGTTAGCTGGGTTTTTTGAGACACAGTCTTATAATCTATCACAAGCAAACTTCAAATGTGTGTTAATCCTCCTGAGTGCTAAGATTATTCATATGTACCACCACCACCACCTGTGTTATTTTAAAAGTAACTTCCTTTGTCTGAAGATTTTTTGTTTTTAATGTATTATTTTTATAAACTTCATTCATTCATTTATTCGAACAAGTTAAGTGTTTCAGAGTCGACCTCAAAGACATGAGTACAGTGTGGATAAATTTGTTATTTCACTGCAATGGCATCATCATTGTTAATACTTCCGTGGGTGTGGTACTTTTTGTTATTCTTGATTCTCACTGATCTTTCCTTTTTGTTAACAAAACATTTTTTAATCCAAAAGTAAAGCTAAAATAGTAAAAATAATTTAATCGTTTAAAGAAACTTTCAAAATTAATTCACAACTCTTTTCATTTAAAAATGCTCAGAGTCCCACATTTTCTCCAGACTCCAAGCGAACCACAGCGGTCGCTCTTTGGCTGCTTTACCCAGATGGTCTTGGTAGCTGCCAGCATACCTCCTCCATGAAGAGTAGCTATCTGAGCTGCCTAAACTGAAGAAACTAGTCTGGGGCCTACTTCATGAAGTCTGTCATTGTGGAGACTCTACCTTTGAGTCCCCAGCTTGCAAGAGGCTCAGGGTTGTTCCTGGCTAGCCTGGCTTCCTCTTGACTACCACTGTTGCTACTGACTCCTCTAAACTTCCCCTTGAGTCTGTGCCATGCCCATGTTCTGTAGCCTACTCAGCAGAGCTAAGTACAGGGGCTCTCATCACCTAGCTACCTCTTTGATTTATCTTGAGGCAGCTGACCTCAGAGATATGCCTGTGTACCCTTTTCTACCCTTTGAATATAATCAGTGCAAGAGTCCCCACATTAGCATGTCCATCCACCCATGTAAGGGTGGAAGAAGGAGGTTTGATAGGAGACAAAATTAGAGGAGCTTTTCAAAATATCATCCTCGTATTACTGACAAAATATTTTGAATTTTTCAATAAGTTCAATATACAATTTCTCATTTAAATAACTAACTTCACTTTTATTACAGCCTAATGGGAGAGAAAACTAAGACATAGAAGACGATGCTTTTTGCCAGGACTCTCATGCCTCTGACTCTTTTGTTTTAGTCCCTGCTCTGTTACTGTGAAAAGACACCATGACCAAAGTAACTATTATAAAAGGGAACATTTAATTAGGAACTTGCTTCCAGTTTCAGAAGTGTAGTCTGTTATCATGGTGGGGAGCATGCTGGGACCATGGCATCAGTCATGGCCCTGGACCAGTAACTGGGAGCCATATCCCAATCTGCAGACCAAAAATAAAGACTGGGACTGATATTGGCTTTTGAAACCTCAAAGCCCACATTGAGGTGACACATTTCTTCCAACAGGGCCATACCTCCTAATCTTCTTAAACAGTAGTCTCTGTGACTACTAAACATTCAAATACATAAGCCTGTCGGGGACATTCTTATTCAAACCACCACATCTTCAGTGTACTTTACAGCATGGTAGATTATCTCTGTGTTACAGTAATATAATTTCTTAAATTACTTTCCAGCTTGTACTTCCTTAAGACACCTAAAATCAGTCTCACTCTCGTTCATACTGCCCACTCTCTTGGATTTCTCTCATGTAGTTTCCTTCTGCCTGGCCTTGTAATATAGGACTTGAGACCCAGTCTTGAGAGTCTGAAGCGAGAGGATTGGAATTCTGGCCTAATATGGGTTATATAGCGAGACCTGTCTAAAATTAAAAAAAAATATATATATATATATATGTCTCAAAAAGTCTTACTCTTTATTCTTTATGCTATACCTTTGTACCAGCAACTTTTATATCAGCTTGACACAAGATAGAATCATTATAAAAGAGGGAGCCCCAGTGAAGAAAATGCCACAATTTCAAGGCATTTTTAAATTAGTAATCACTGGGAAACGGCCTAGCTCATTGTGGGTGGAGCTGCACCTGGGCTGGTAGTCTTGGGTTCGATAAGAAAGCAGACTGAGCAAACCAGGGGAAGAAAGCCAGGTAGCATCACCTCTCCATGGCCTCTACATCAGTTTTGTCTCCAGGTTCTTACTCTGCTTGAGTAATTGTCCTGACTTGCTTTGATGCTAGACAACATCAAAGCCAAATAAACCCTTACCTCCTGTCTTAATTAGGGTTTCATTACTGTGAAGAGACACCATAACCAAAGCAATTCTTTTAAAGGCAGACACTTCATTGGGGCTGGCTTACAGTTTCAGAGCTTTAGTCCATTATCATCATTGGTAAGAAGCACGCAAGCAGACATGGTGCTGGAGAAGCACCAAGAGTTCTGCATCTGGATCAGAAGGCAACCAGGAGAAACTGTCTTCTGCAGTCAGCCAGAAGGAGGCACTCTCTCCCGCCCTGGGGAGAGCTTGAGCATAGGCCATCAAAGCCCACCCCCACCTTGACACATTTCCTCCTACAAGACCACACCTACTCCAACAAGGCCACATCTCCTAAAAGTGCCCCTTCCCTTGGGTCAAGCCTATTCAAACCACCACACTGTTCAAGTTGCTTTGATCATGGTGTGCCATCATAGCAATAGAAACCCTAACTAACAGTTTCTTATAGCATTTTCAGTTATATAGGAAGACTCCCACCTGTATTGCTAACTGATTGATTATATTTTTACAATTTCTAAAGATAAGAAGAAAAGAAATTAATATATAAAAAGTTATCACCAGGGGCCGGAGAGATAAATCATTAGTTAAGAGCACTTACTGCTCTTCCAGAGGTCCTGAGTTCAATTCCCAGCAACCATCTGTAAGAGGATCTGATGCCCTCTTCTGGTGAATCTGAAGACAGCTACAGTGTACTCATATAAATTAAATAAATCTTTTTTAAAAAATGTTATCACAAGAGGAGAGTATTTTCATTATATATCTAAAATCTATCATGAGTGAATTGAAAATAAAGTATGTACTTTATAATCTACACAGCGTATTTTTCTTATTGGTGGACAAATACTTCAGAATGACCTAGTTTTTTCAAACTTGATTTAAAATTAACCCAAGACATGATTCTGTTTACTGGGAAGACTGTGACCGATGCTTTAGCCTTTGGCCAAAGAAAAGACACTTTTCCCAGAAGCTGTGTCATTACTGACAGTTGTGCCAAGAAGTTTGTGTTGTGCCTTAGTTCAAGGTCACACAAAGGTGACACAGCAATTAATCTAAGAAGACTCAATGTGAAATGGAAGCATAGAAAGTGCATTGTGAAATTGAAGGCAAAAGTGAAATAATATCAAATACAAGAAGTTTGATTATAGTGTCCTTCTAAGTATTGTTCTTCACCTATGTCCGGGGCTAGTGCGACACCACATCAGACTTATCTTCTGACCCTGGTATTATCTGTAAGTCAAGCCAGTCCTCAGACTCGAGATTCACCATTCTTTGACCTGCTTTGTGTCCTGGGAGGCTTACCCATATGTCTACACAGCAGCTCCTTCATTCACTGGCCCTGGAGATCAGAGTGTCCCTCACACCCATCCCTCCTTATTCCCTCCTCAGGGAGTCCACCCTCACTGCTGCAGCCCCTCCTGCACTCCAGGGACATGCCTTCCCTTGTTCCCCTTTGCTCATGGATGACATCATTGTTCCATCGCTTGAGTGCCTTAGTAGTCCTTGGTTTTCTAACTCGGCCCAAGCCTCTGTGAAGGGACTTTTCATGACATTCCACACAGTATCCCGGCCCAACAGGCCTTTTATGTTCTACAGGGCATTCTGGCAGACATCTCCAGGATAGTCACACTCTGAGAAATGATATAGTCACAGAAGTGCATCTGGACTAGACAGTCTTTATGATTCAGCTCAATAGATTTCTAGTCAATAGAACCTGAACCAATCGCCATTAGGTAATCTTAGCTCTACCTTCATTGAGTCTTTAACCTCTGTTTTGATACTGAATTACTGATGCTGTTTACATTTCTGTTTATTCACCTGTAGATGAAGAGAATTTTCGGCATTAGAACTGTTAAGTCATTAGTTCAAGGTTCTGCCATCTGGTAAAAATAACATGGAAGATTTTGCAGACCAGATATTTGTATCATGTTATTGTTGTGGTATCACACTCAGAACCAGACATTGGATATTTTATGGACTTTTCTGCATTATTTGCTTTTGTGTTATTCATATGTGTGTTTATGTTTTTTAAAAAGCAGGTGCAAAGAGGACTTAGATGAGATGGCTCAGTAGGCAAAGGCACCAAACTTGTCACCAAATGTAAGGACTTCAGCTCAATCATCAGAGCCTCCATGGTAAAAAGAGAGAAGTGGTTACTGTAAGTTGTCCTCTGACTTCCATATACACAAGCTATGGAACACACACACACGTACATGTGCAAAGCACACTTGTACACACACGATCACTTTAATAAATATAAAAAATTTAAAACTCACATGGGATATTATACAAATAGTGAGAATAAGCAAATAACAACTAAATAACAATATTGGTGATGGTCGCAAGCAAGTTTTGAATAAAAACAACAGATGCAAAAGTATGTTTGTTGAGGCTTGGGATGTAGTTGAATTGGTAAAGTGCTTTCCTAACATACACAAGATGCCAGATTTAAAAAGGAAAAAAAACTTCCACAGATGTCTTTTTAACTTTTGTAAACCCTATTTCCTTCTTGGTACACCAGAGCAATGATTTGTAACTGGAAATGTGCTTCTGTTTTGGAATTCTGCACTTACCAACTCAAAGCCTCGCTATATGTGGAGTTTCTACTGTGACTTCAATGTTTATACCTCTTCCATTAGTATGTTGATTCCTGATTCCTAATGTGATATATCAGGCAGCAGGCCTGTGGGAGGCAATCAGACCATGAAAAAACAATCTTGTGAAAAACTCAATGGCACCAAGAAGCTTGTTTAATTTTTTTTCTCTGTAAAGATGGAGTTAGAAGACATCATCCATGAAGGAGATAGACCTTCATCAGATACCCAGGCTTCATCTCAGACAGACTCTTTAGTCTCTGGAAATGTGAAAACTAAATCTATGTTGTCTATATGCTACTGAGCTTATGGTATTTTGCTACAGCACACCAAACAGGCTAAGAAAGTCTGCTGATATCTTGTCATCCAATTTTGGGGACCATGTCCATATCTTCCTTGTCTTCTATTTAAACAGACATGTGCACTAGTGCATACAGCAGCTTTATTAACAATAGCCAAAATGTGGAAACAATTCAATGTACAGAAAAAATGAAATGGATAAACAAATATGGCATATAAATGCAGTGAATATTATACAGCCTTAAAAATAAGATAGACACAACTGGACAAATAGGAGGGCTCTTGGTTAATCAGATTCAGAGACACTAAGTAGAATAGCCATAGCCCCTGGGGAGGGGGACATGTGAAGCTGTAGGTTAACAGGAACTGGGTTTCAGATTGTAAAGATAAAAAGATTCTGAAAAATAGATGATTGTACCAGTGTGAGTGCACATTAGCTGTACACTGAAAATTATTAACATGGCAAAATTTTATGTTTTCTGAAGTCTTATTCATCTTTTCATGTAAAAATAAGCTAAAGAGTCACTTTGCAAGGCAGAGAACATAAAATCAACGCGAAGACCCTCCAAAAAATGTGACACCAATAGCCCCCCGAACTTGTGATTAATGTTACCCTCATTTCTGCATTTGGAGATGGAGTTCACTGATCTCCTTACTGGTCCTTATTCACTGTGTCTGAATAGAGGCTGTGAGATCATGCTTTATGTGCTCATCCTACAGGCCACACAGGGTTCCTCAGCTGCTTGATTCAAAGCAGCCTCTTCCCCGTGAACTCCTTACGAAGCTGAGACCTACCTGGCAACAGTTGCCATGCAGAAGAGACTCTGTTTAAACAGCACTCAGATGCAAACACTAATGAGCACTAAACCCATGCAACAAGGAATGGGGGATGGGGGGCTTCCTTCTACTTTACCTTGACTCTTCTAAAAGAGAATATTGTGTTTCTCTAAGTAGCATCATGTAATTGTTTCTGCTAATAGTTCGAGTTTATTAGTTTAGGCATTTGATTGTTTTTGGTTTAGTTTGTCATAATAAACTAGATTTACCTCATGACCTAGCTATCACATGAAACAGAAACACCACATAGATTCCTTCTTTTAAGGAAGAGTTCTAGCTATTATATTTCTTTCTTGGGTGTACAATATACAAAAATTTCCAAAACACTTAGTGTCAACATTACAAAATTAGAAAATTACGTTATGATTAAAAGTGTCCAAACATCCCCTTTATAACTATTGTATTCATGACTTTTAGTGCTAAGTTTTCTAATACAACTAAAAATTCTCTAATCTACCCTTTGAAATCCAGTTGCAAATACAATTTTCCCACTGTTAACTAAAGATGTTATGCCAACACCTTGATGCAACTCTGCTACCACTACCCAAAGATTGTCTTCCCTGAGAGTTGAAGAAATGACACCTTGTGGCCTTCATAGCTAGCCAGAGTTTACACTTAAACTCATTAATTTAAGACAAGCCTCTTCTTAGGGGAACTATACTTTTATGATTGGAAGAATATAATACTGATGGCCTTGGAAACTGGCTGTCCCCAAGCAACGAGAGGTCTGGAGAACATATGCCATTCCTTCTACTGCAGAAGAAACCAACAGAGCTATCTATCTTCCAGTTCTAGAAGTCAAAAGTCTGGAGTTGGTTTCAGTGAACTCAAGTGAGGGTCCATCAGGCCTGTCCTCTGCAGATGTTAAGTAAGAATTAATTATTTTTTATTTCCTTGTCTTTTCCAAACCTTCTAGAGGTTGCCTATATTCTGTGGCTTGTGACTTTCAAAGCTATTGTCCCCATCCATATCAGTAAACCCCTTTTTATAGGTAGTATAAAATTCTTAGGCACCAGGAATTAGAGTAGATTCTCTTCTACAAATAGGCATATCTCCAGAAAAAAAAAACATTTATAAGATGATTCCAGATATAGTTATAATATTAAAAATTCATTTAATTTATGCATGTATTATATGTGTGTGTTTGTACATGCAACTACACATAAACATGTGTGAACATCTGTGACATCAAAGGTCAGTGAGGCATCTTCCTCTCTCACTCTCTGCATTACATTTAGTCTCTCACTGAACTTAGAGCTCATTGACAAGCTAAACTGGCTGACCAGTGAGTTCCAAGGATCCACTTGTCTCCATCCCCAACCCAGCACTGGGGCACTGATGTTGTCCGGCTTTTCTGTGGGTGCTGGAGATTAGAACTCCAGTTCTCATGCCTGTACAGCAAGCACTCCACCATCTCATCCATCTCCACAAGCCTCCTATTAAAATATGGCTAAGTGATTTGTTAAGTGGGGAGACTCTTCTGAGAAGAGTGGTTTCAAGATGTGGATTGAGCTACAGTGTAATTGTGTTTTCCTTTTTGCTTCAAACTCTTCTGCCTCAAAAAATTTGCAAGTAATCGTACCTGAGGAATGTAACATATCTGAGGAGTGTAATTCATGTCTACAGTAGTGAAGCAAAAAAGTGGCCTTTGCAAACCATGGCACAAAACCTAAACTTCCAAGCTCTAGATTTATTATACATGACAGAATAAAGACTGAGGCATAAGCTACTATTCTCATCAATGTTACTATAGGCCAAAACAATTCTTACCTAACTGAAACTGACAACCTTGTTTGGCACCAGTTGTTCTGAGACTATTTGTTGAGAGTCCCAGTGCATTATGTGTCTCTGTATTTCTTGTGATATCAAGGTAGATTTAGCAGGGACAGGGTGGACCCCTTGACTTAGTTAGGGTTTCATTGCTGTGAAGAGACACAATGACCACTGTAACTCTTATAAAAGCAAACATTTAATTGGAGCTTGCTTACAGGTTCAGAGGTTTAGACCATTATCATTATGGTGGGAAGCATGGCAGTGTCCAGGCAGGCATGCACTGGAGAAGCTAAGAGTTCTACCTCTTGTTCCAAAGGCTGCCAGGAGAAGATTGACTTCCAGGATGCTAGGAGGAAGGTCTAAAATCCTCCAATAATACCACACCCACTCCAACATGGCCAAACCTCCTAATAGTACCACTCCCTGGGCCAAGCATGTTCAAAACACCACACTTCTATAACTGACACCTACATCAAGCACACCCTGGCTTTAGTTATGCTTCATCAACAGCCAAGCAAGATGACTACAGTAATATCACCTTCCTCATATCCACTGTCCTTAAGTACAGAGGGATAAGAAGGAAAATCTCTTTACCTGAGATACCTACAAGGTCTTCTTAGGTTGCACTGATTCTAACCAGGTTATGTGCACCTTATGGTTTAGATATAAAATGGCCCTGATGGTTTCTGTCTTAAATGTTTGGTTGACAACTAGAACCAGAGAGAGGTAATTGAATCACAAAGGCTCTGGCCAAGGCCATTTGTGAGTTCATTAGTGGGATCATAACTCAATGGCATTATTGGGAAATGGTAGAAATGTTTGGAGGTGGGGCATAGTTAAATGAAACCAGTCACTCAAAGTATGTTATTAGGGGCTATGTCTTTCCCCAGCCCTTCCCAGTCTTCCTGCTTCCCCTTCTACTGCAACATTCTGTCTTACCATAGACCTAGAAACAATGGGGTCAGCCAATTATGAACCATGAACCAACATAAAGCTTGCCTTTCATGAGTTACTTGTCATTTTTTTTTAAGAAAATTAAAGTCTAAGTAACACAGTAATGAGTGCGCCATGGAGCAGGGCTGCTATCTGGAGCACAGAAATGAGTTTCTTATCCCAGCTCTTCTCTATCTCCTGTCTTCCAAGAGGTGATACTCCATGCCACCATATGCTCTGTGACACGATGTTCTGCTTCACCAGTGACTAGACCAGAAGCAATTTCACCACAAAAGCTCTGCAACCATGAGCCTGATAAACCCTGTCTTCCAGGCTGTTTTCCTTGTATATTTTGACATAGCAACAGAAATCTAACTAACACAGAGCATATTTCTGAACCAATTAGCTCAGGAACAGGAGATTAAAATTTAATGATTTTTTTTTGACTCAAGCCAATAAGAATCCATCCCGACAAGTAGGCACGGGGTTCATCCCACACAAACCACGTGACTGAGAATCCACAAGAGTGTAAACTGAGTGGCAAAGTTAACCCTGTAAAGACTTGATACCCCATGGTGAGGGGTGGGAGGGTACCATCTCAGAGGCGAAGGAGAGGGGATGGGGAAGAACTCTGTGAGGGGGGAACAGGAGAGGAGGCAGCATTTGGGTTGTAAATAGATAAAATAATTAATTAATAGAAAAGTGGCAAAATACATAACTTCAGAAAAGGTCTATAAAGTTTAAAGTGTCAGCACCCATAAACAACTAATTCTCTCTTTCTCTCTCTCTCTCTCTCTCTCTCTCTCTCTCTCTCTCTCTCGCTCTCGCTCTCTCTCGCTCTCTCTTGGTTTTTTCACCATCTCCTTTCACCCTTCCCCCTTCCAGGGTCTCACTATGTATCCCTGACTAGGCTGGAATGCACAATGTAGGCTAGGTTGGCCTTGAACTCACAGAGATCTGCCTGCCTCTCTGCCTCTACCTCTTTAGTGCTGGAATTAAAGGCTTAAAGGTGTGTGGCATATGACAAGCGACTACACTGTTCCTTAAGACACTTTGTTCAGAAGCCTGGAAACGGAATCTGAGCTATCTAATGGGAGTAGTAGATTGTCTTCGTTGTTCTCTATAAATCCCTCTGAATTTTGTTTCTGTGCAACTAGGGCTACAACTAAAGGTGTTTGGCTCTGTTCCCTCTCCTTGGTCATGATACCAGTTTTACACTCATTTCTATATATGCTCTACATATTCAGGGTATTTTTTTATTTAAAATGCTTTTTTCATTTAATGTATTTTGATAGTATTCTTTTCCCTCTCCCAATTCCTCCCAGATCATCTCCATCTCCCTACCCAGCAAGGTAGGTTCTCATTCAACCCCAAACACAGTATATTTTATTTCTTAACTTCTTGAAATTACAGGAGAGACATCCATATATCTATGACTGATATTCAATAAGCACTAACTACTTGTTATACATGTTTTAGAGCTTATCTTTTTAAGTTAAATGTTAGTCTCAAATTAAACAGTGGAAGTATATCCAATAAGCCTGATTTGTTTAAAGAAAATCATCAAAGTACAAGTTAAATCCTCTCCCAAGACCTTCTCTCCTCTTGCATGGTTAAAAACTATACCGAAGTCAACTAGGAATGCACTTTCTTCAAAGCACTCCATAGTCAAGGCCCAGGAAAGATTATATATACAGTGGGAACAACTAGAAGGGTATGGAACATAAACAAGTCATAATGAAACCAGACACAGATCAAGAACATTGTTGATCATGTATGTTTTCCGTTTGATTTACAGGATCAGGACATCCACTGAACTTCAGGAAACCAAGATTAATCAACAGCCCTGGTATTTCCCATTTGACACCTGCATATCTTTCCTTCCAAAACTCAAAGAAAAAGGAAAACGGCTCATGATTGAGGTACACGAGAAGATCATGCAGAGGGTTGAATTTGCCATTTTCTTCGTTATGGATAACATTCTTCTATCACTCTGTCTCAAACCCTAGGTAGTACTGAATAGCAGCAGGACAGGAGGGTGAAGCCCTGAGCCCTCCATGGGACATGGTTTTATAGGAAATGGCAAGTAAGCCAAGGCATGAGAGAAAGCAAATTCTAAGCTCTCTTCAGTCTTCTGTCTGTGCTTTCCACTGGCCAAACTGTTGTGTCCTTTCAGGGAGTATTCACAAACTCCCAAAGACCACCAAGGAGCCGATTCCGATGCAATCACACTAGGGTCTCTTTTATTCAAGCTCGAGCTTGGGCTCACCACCAACTCTGACACAGCCGGACAGGAGGGCGAAGCCCTGAGCTCTCCATGCGACATGGTTTTATAGGAAATGGCAAGTAAGCAAAGGGGTTTCCAGTCTGGCAGCAACTAATTGAAAAACTATGAACAATCACAAAGGGTCTGAAAGTACATCTGGAACTATCAGAACAATCTTGATTGGCTGTTACCTTTGAGGTATGGGCCAGGGACAAACTATGTAGTTCTTCCTGGAACTTGGGTGCAACTTGGGTTCAGCTGCAGGTCAAGTTCTCAGGTTCTTTTTCTTTTAAAATGGAGGCCAATCCCAAAATGGAGTAGGTTTGGCCTCTTAAAAACCAAGCTTGAGGCAGCCTGGGACAGGATCCTTCCGGTTTCTGTCTGCGCCCAAAGCCGATGCTGTGTCACAGCACTCCATACCCAAATACCGCCAGGAGAGAGCTGGTGTTCCAGGAGTGCAGGCACACCTCTGAGCACAGGTAAGGCCACCACTTCAGCTCAAATTCCTAGCCCAAGAGGGCCCAACCGAGTGTCATCAAGACACAGGAACCAGGGAACATCCAGGGAAAGGGTACTTCAGGTTTCTGTCTGCACCCCAGAGCTGACCCTCTGTCATAGCGTTCCATACCCAAATTCATCCTGCAGAGCACTGGTCTCCCAGGAGTACTGACACACAGGCTTGCAGTAGGGACAAGCCACAGTCAGAGACAGCAAGACCAGCTAACACCAGAGATAACGAGATGGCAAGAGACAAGGGCAAGAACATAAGCAACAGAAACCAAGGATACTTGGCATCATCAGAACCCAGTTCTCCCACCACAGCAAGCCCTGGATACCCCAACACACCAGAAAAGCAAGACTCTGATTTTAAGTCACATCTTAAAATGATGATAGAGGACTTTAAGAAGGACATAAATAACTCCCGTAAGGAAATACAGAAGAACACAGGTAAACAGGCAGAAGCCCTTAAAGACAAAACACAAAAAATCCCTTAAAGAATTGTAGGAAAACACAACCAAACAGGTGAAGGAATTGAACAAATCCATCCGGGATCTAAGGGAGAACAACCCTGGAGATACAAAACCTAGGAAAGAGATCAAGAGTCACAGATGCATGTATCACCAACAGAATACAAGAGCTAGAAGAGAGAATCTCAGGTACAGAAGAGAACATAGAAAACTTTGACATAACAATCAAAGAAAATGCAAAATGCAAAAATCTCCTAACCCAAAACATCCAGGAAATCCAGGACACAATGAGAAGACCAAACCTGAGAATAATAGGTATAGAAGAAAGCAAAGATTCCCAACATAAAGGGCCAGTAAATATCTTCAACAAAAATTACAGAAGAAACTTGACTAACTTAAGAGATGCCCATGAACATATAAGAAGACTACAGGACTCCAAATAGACTAGACCAGAAAAGAAATTCCTCCCATCACATAATAGTCAAAACATAAATGCACAAAACAAAGAAAGAATATTAAAAAGCTGTAAGGGAAAAGGTAAGGTAACATATAAAGGCAGACCTATCAGAATTACACCAGACTTCTCACCAGAGACAACGAAAGCTAGAAGATCCTGGGCAGATGTAATACAGACCCTAAGAGAATACAAATGCCAGCCCAGACTACTATACCCAGCAAAACTCTCAATCACTATAGATGGAGAAAACAATATATTCCATGACAGAAACAAATTTATACAAAATCTTTCCACAAATCCAGCCCTATAAATGATAATAGACAGAAAACTCCAACACATGAGGGGAAGCTACACCCTAGAAAAAGCAAGAAAGTAGTCTTCTTCCAACAAATTCAAAAGAAGATAGCCACACAAACAATGCCACCACTAATAACAAAAATAACAGGAAGCAACAATCTTTTCTCCTTAATATTTCTTAACATCAATGGACTAAATTCCCCAATAAAAAGACATAGGCTAATAGACTGGATACGTAAACAGGACCCAGCATTTTGCTGCATACAGGAAACTCACCTCAGTGACAAAGACAGATACTACTTCAGAGTAAAAGGATGGAAAACAATTTTCCAAGCAAACGATCTCAAGAAACAGGCTGGAGTAGCCATTCTAATATGGAATAAAATCGACTTTCAACCAAAAGCTATCAAAAAAGATAAGGAAGGATACTTAATACTTGTCAAAGGAAAATTCTACCAAGATGAACTCTCAATTCTGAACACCTATGCTCCAAATACAAGGACACCCACATTCATAAAAGAAACCTTACTAAAGTTCAAAGCACACATTGCATTGCACACAATAGTAGTGGGAGACTTCAACACCACACTCTCAGCAATGGACAGATCATGGAAACAGAAACTAAACAGAGTCACAGTAAAACTAGCAGAAGTGATGGACCTAATGGATTTAACAGATAATGATAGAACATTTCATCCTAAAATAAAAGAATATACCTTCTTCTCAGCAACTCATGGCATTTTCTCCAAAACTGACCATATAATCTGTCACAAAACAGGCCTCAACAGATACAACATGATTGAAATAATCCCATGCATCCTATCAGATCATCATGGACTAAGGCTGGTCTTCAATACCAACAAAAACAACAGAAAGCCCACATATGAAAGTTGAACAACGCCTCACTCAATGATAACTTGTTCAAAGGAGAAATAAAGAAAGGAATTAAAGACTTTTTAGAATTTAATGAAAATGAAGGCACAACATACCTAAACTTATGGGACACAAAGCAGTGCTAAAAGGAAAACTCGTAGCTCTGAGTGTCTCCAAAAAGAAACTGGAGAGAGCATACACTAGCAGCTTAGCAGCACATCTGAAAGCTCTAGAACAAAAAGAAGTAAATGCACCCAAGAGGAGTAGAAGGCAAGAAATACTCAAACTCAGAGCTGAAATCAACCAGGTAGAAACAAAAAGAACTATACAAAGAATCAACAAAACCAGGAGCTGGTTCTTTGGAAAAAATCTTTTCTCCCTTCCTTCCTTCCTTCCTTCCTTCCTTCCTTCCTTCCTTCCTTCCTCCCTCCCTCCCTCCCTCCCTCCCTCCCT
>NW_021604613.1:8480638-8540076 GCF_004785775.1 Grammomys surdaster
CTCTCTTTGTTTTTTTTTTTTTTTTATCAAATATAGTCTAACAGGAGTCAAACTGACAAAGGAAACTTCAGTTGAGAAAATGTCTCCATCAGATTGTCTAGTAGGCAAAAGATCATTGAGTATTTTCTTGACTGAAGATTGACTATTGCAAGTGCCATCCCTGAACAGCTGGAACAAGAAATCTGTGCAAAAGATGGTAATTCTATTCCTTTATGACCTCTTCTTCAGTGCCTTCCTCCAAGTTCATGTTTGATTTCCTGACTACCATTCATAATGTACTGTAAGATATAAGATGAAATAAACTCTTTCCTCCCCCCCCAAAAAAAACCCCAAGCCTGGAGAGCCTGTATGAAAATGTCATAAAATGTTTCTTGTGATAAAAACACGGAAAGGATGAACAGAAATGGTTCTCTTCAGCAGAGAGCTGGAAAGAAGGGTTTTCTGGTGTTTTAGAGATTATAAGGAATATGAAAGAAGAAAGAAGTGGAGTAAATTCCAGTCTTAGTTATCTTTTGTTACTATGATAAAATATCTGGGAAGAAAAAAAACATTTTCCCCCATTAATTTATTTAATGTATTCACTTTACATCCCTGTCGCTGTCCCTTCCTTCGCCCCAATCCTCTACTCTTGGAACCCCTCCCCTTCTCCTCCGAAAGGGTGGAAGGCTCCCTGGTTTCTCCCACCCTGACGTATCAAGTCTGTGGAGGTCTATATGCATCCTCTCCCACTGGGGCCAGAGAAGGCAGCCCAGTTAGGGGAACAGGATCTACAGATAGGAAACACTTTTAGAGACAGCCCCCACTCTAGTTGTTGGGGTACCCACACAAAGATAGAGCTGCACATCTGCTGCATATGTTTAGGGGCCTAGGTCCAGCCCATGTATGGTGTTTGACTTGGTGGTTCAGTCTCTGAGAACCCCCAAGGGCCCAGGTCAGTTGACTCTGTTGGTTTTCCTGTACAGTTCCTGTCCCCTTTGGGGCCCTTAATCCTTCTCCCAACTCCATAATACTCTCCAATCTCTGTCCAGTGTTTGGCTGTGATGTCTGCATCTGTTTCAATTAACTGCTGGGAAGGAGTCTCCCAGAGGCCAGTTGTGCTAGGCTCCTGTCTGCAAGCATAACAGTCAATAGTGTCAGGAATTGGTTGCTGCCCATGAAATGGGTTTCAAGTTGTGCCAATTATCTGTTGCCATTCCCTCAGTCTCTGCTCCTCCTTCATCCCTGCATTTTTTGAAGACAGGACAAATTTTGGGTTTAAAGTTTTGTGAGTGGATTGGTGTCCCTATCCCTCAGCTAGGCATCCCAAACGGCTCTACAGGAGGTAGCTACTTGAGGTTCCATATCTCCACTGCTATGTTTCTTGGTAAGGTTACCTGAATTGACTCCTGGGAGCCTCCCCCATTCCCAGGTCTCTGGCAAGTCCTAAAAATGCCACCACCCTCGACTCTTCACCCCAGCTAGCCACTGATTTCCATTCAATCTCCTGGGTTCTGGTCGTCTCTGCTGCCTGAAAATCCCCCTCCATTCCTTTCCTCCTCTCCTTTCCTACCCAGTTCCCTCCCTCCATATGCCTCCTATGACTATCAAAAACTCAACTTAAATGAGGGAAGGCTCATCTTTTCAAGAAAAGGCAACAGGAACCAGAGGAAGCTGGTGCATAGTCAGGAAGCAGAATACACTGAATTCCTGTGCTTGGCTCACTTTCTTCGTTTTTCTCCAGCTGAGGATCCTGACCCATGGAATTACCTCAGTTAACATAATCTAGATAATTCCCAATGGAATGCTGAAAACTAAATAACAGGTCACAGATTTATCCAGAGGCTTATACCCTTGGTGACTCCTGGGCCTGCTGAGTTGCCAGTGAGAACCCCTGAGTACATTCCCTAATACAGTTCCTGGCTGGCTTCGGAGTGATGCTTACATGGGGTAAATGCAAAGACGCTTAGCTCAGGGAATCTGAGGTATGAAACTACTTCTAGTTTATTGTTAAAACGAAACTGAACAGTGTTTCTGAAACAACTTTAACAAGGTCTAAAGTGCCATCAAATAATATCCATAATGTCCTAGATGAATTCAAAATTAGCCAACATACAAACCATCAAAAAATGTGATCAGTTCTTAAGACAAAAAGCACCCAACAGATGCAGAGTCTGAGATAACCCAGATGCAGAGGAAGGCTTTTCTGTAAACAGCCAAATGGAAGGAATATTTTAGGGTACACAGGACATATGCTCTCTGTCACAATGACTTAGCTGTTACTGCAGTTCAAAAATGTCATACATTACATGTAAATAAACAATCATGGCTATATTTTAATAAAATTCCATTTATGGAAACAAAATTCTGAATTGCATGCATCACAAAATATTCAGACTTTTTTCCATTTATTTATTTATTTATTTATTTATTTATTGGTATCCCCCAAACCTGGCACATCCAAATCTCTGCAGGGCTAGGTGCATCCTCTCCCACTGAGGCCAGATAAGGCAGCCTAGTTACAGAAATGAGATATACAGGCAGGGAACAGATTTAGGGGCATCCCCCACTCCAGTAGTTAGGGGATACACATGAAGACCAAGCTACGCATCTGCTACATATGTATGGGGGACAGGGTCTAGGTCCAGCCCATGTATGCTCTTTGGTTAGTGGTTAGTCTCTGAGACCCCTAAGGGTCCAGGTTAGTTGACTCTGTGGAGTTTCTATCCCCTCCAGGACCCCCCAATCCTTCCCTTACTCTTCCATAAGACTCCCAATTTCTGTCCAGTGTTTGGCTATGGGTCTGCATCTGCTTCAGTCAGCTGTTGGGTGGAACCTCTCAGAGAACAGTGATACTAGGCTCCTGTTTGCAAGCACAACAGAATAACAGTAATAGTACCCGGAATTGGTGCTTGCCCATGGGATTTCCTAACTCTTTTAACTGTGGGGGAAATTCCTTTTTTACAAGCTATTCAAAAACAGATTGCAGGTTGGATCTGACTCATAGGCTTGTAGTTAATTTCTAAGCTGATTATTGAAAAGACACATAGAAACTCTAAAATCAGCAATTATAGCCACAATCCATGAAATAAACGTGAACATGCTTGAATTGAGTAGAAACATAGAAGTTATCAGATGAGAAATAGAAACTACTGAAAGTGACAAAATGGAAATTTTGTTTTGTTGGAGGGTGTGTTCCTGGGGTGTCTCCTGTAGCCCAGATGGCCAAAAATGACTGTTTAGCTGAGGAGGATTTAAAGCCTGATCCCCATGCCTTCCCACCTCCCAGGTATTTAAATTAGAGTCATATGGCACCACACCTAAATGCAAAGGAGAAACTTCACCACGGAAAACACCACATCTAAAAATCCATGCTAAGAAACCAGAAAACCATCAAATACTGTAGGAATATTTTTACCTAGCCAACATACACAAGAGGATCAGGCATTTACCTGCAGTCCAGAGTACAGGGAAAGAAGCAGATCACTTCTGAAGCAGAATGAAGCTTTGAAGTGGCAGATCTTGACCTGAAACTTGTAGAGCCATCTCTACAGCCCACATATATAATATAAATGAAAGTTTTCCATTTGATTTGACAATGCTCTCTCTAAAAGCCATGACCATCTAAACAAAAACAACACTAGGCATTAGAAGTCCTCTTTTAAGCTGTTGGCCAGTAATATTTTTAACAAAATACCAAACCTCTATTTTACCAATAAAGACTCAGGAGTCAGATGTTGGGGTGAAAGCCTGCTAGCTCAGAGAGGCAGAGAAAGCACCCAGCTGACCTTCCTCCTCAGCCAATGTCCCAATAGGTAAAGCTAGCTCTTCTTCTCCATGTCTCAAAAACCCTTTAAACTTAACGTCCTCCTTTCTACTTCCTGTGTGTCTGGCCTCCTGACTCTCCCTTACTCTCTGTTTTTCCCCCCGTATTCACTCCCTGTCAACTGGTTGTTTTCTCTGCCTCTTGACCTATGGTAGACTTTATTTAAGTCTGTTTACAATAAACAGAGAGCTCTTGGATTAAAAGTATGTGCCAGGACTGAGACACACCACAACTAGAAACAGGCTTTTCCAGAAAGTAAACAATCTTAGGGTCCACAGTGTGATCAACAGGTTAAAGTTATCCAACAGACTCTCAAGACATTACTTAAGGCAAGGCTACTGTTGTTGTCCTTGGTTAACCCCTAGAAGTGGAAGGTAGTCTCTATGCTGAAGACACCATGCCCTTCAGACACAGGGCCCAGAGACCCCTGAGTTAGACTGATCTGAAGGCCTCCTCCCTGATGACTAGCTTTCATCATACCAGAAATTACCATGCAAGCTTCCAAAGGAGAGAAGCAACCAATGGTCATACCTAGCTATGGTGCATCACAGCACAACCAGCAGTATAGTGACCATAAGAGTACACACAGAAACCAACAGCTCTTTAATTGGACTCAAGATCTTCTTCACAAGAGGAAAATGATGCCTCCTACTGGAAACCAGCCAGGGCTAGTAAAGTCATAGATCTCGGAGGAGTACTAACAACCACCACTTTATTAAATTAGCATAATCACCAATTACTTTATAAATACTTGTGTTTATACCCACAGGCAACTATAATCCTCAACCCTCATCAAGGAAACTTCCCTTTACACTGTTTTTTAAATTACACATGATATGTCTACATGAAATAAGTTTCTTGTCTCTGACCTAGGTGTTTTATGTCTTCAAATAACTATATCATGAAGTGGAAACTTTTAATACCTTTGGAAAGTCAGTTATATCAGATGATGTTTTGCTGGGGCACACAGGTGAAAAGGATGTTTTGCTAAAGCAGACACATCAAAGAATGTTTTCCTGAAGCAGAAACATATGAAAGGATGTTTTGCTAAGGCAGACATGTGAAAGAACACATGTTTAGAAGGAATATAAGTATGACCCCACAGGTAGCGGGAGCTCAAGCTTGGCTTGCTTTGCTCTGCCTTGCTAGTCTTCATTGACGGCATGCATGTATTGATTCGCCTTACACTGCAGTGTTGAGCTTCACTTGTGACTTCACAGACAAAAACTGGCCAAGAACATCTCGTCAAGTTCTGAGGTTTATTGCCACTTCTGTGGCCTCAGGCCAGTTGATGAGCCTTGAAGTTTCTTCTGGATTGAACTGCATTTGCTCATTCATGTCTGGTGCCTGCCGAGTGGACTGGATGACAGTTGGTGATTTCTAGATGGAGTCTGCCAAGTGGACTGGACTGTGGCTTCTGATTGATGTTTGCTGTTTGCCAGTGGACTGGACTGAGAAAAACGAAGATTGGCATCACCCTAAAGAACTATTTCTAAACAGGTCCACTTCCCCTGTTTTCTAATAACCTTTCTTTCCCACTACCTCTGGTGGGTGGTGGGCTAGAGAGGAGGTTGAACCCTTATTAAAGTATGTTGAGGAAAATTTATGCCTACATTGTCAGGATAAGTTATTAACTTGCTGATGGTGGACTCTGGCCAGCCCAAGCATGGCAAACATGGCTCTGGCAAAGGTACATAATGTATAAGATGGCATTTATTACTCCACAAGTTGAGTTCTGGGAGATACCATCTACTGTCCGTGTATTTATCTTTGCACTGCCTATCTAAAACACGTGTACTCAGATGTCTTCCTTTTAGATGACGTACGTAGATGATCATGTTTTCACTTGTTCTTCTCATTCATGTGTTGTGAACATTATTTTTAGATCAGACACCTCTTTTTGATGGCTGCTTAGTGTGAATTATAATTAGCTCACCAGCTTCTTATTGATGTTTATGGTATATTTACTTATCCATTCTAATTTATTATCACCTATATCTTATATTCTTACCATAGCTTATGCATGGTCTTAATATTATTATTCTGTGCTCTATGGCAATGTAAAGGTCTCATTCGATGTGATACAAACATGTTTGAATTATGCCTGTGAGCTCTGGCTTCTCGTATTGCTTTCCTATTGCTGCTAGGATATGTTTGCTTCATGAAAGTCACTCCCTCCTTTTTCTTGGACACAGATAGGATAACATGTTATATGACAATTTTTTTCCTGGGGAGATTACTCACCCAGATAAGGAGCTCAAAATAGACCAAAGTACCCATACCGCTAAAGTCCAAATTAATGAACCAATGAGTTTTATGGGTGAGGGGTTACTTACAGGCGCAGAAATGACTCAATACAACTGCATCACCAACACCCTCCCCCATGCCCCAAGCATGAGTAGCAGGTCACAAAAGCTTCCTGCACAGCTTTCAGGCAGTTCTGCTGGTCTCTCCTTCCAGATTTCAAAGTTTTCTTTGCATCTTGGCCCTATCATCTTCAAGTTGGATGCTCATTTTTTTTATTCACTCTGGCAAAGAGTAGCCTAGTGAATCTGGTCAGTTTCAGGGATTTCCTGAAGCACTTTTGTTTACTTTCTTGCTTAAAGAGTTTCTGTACGGGATAGAATGCTCCAATTTCAGAGGAAACTGTTACTTAAGAAAATGGAACAAAGAAAGCCTATCCAAGCTGATCTGTAGACATTGTATAAGAATAAATGTTGTGTATGACAGACACTGTTAGAGTAATTTTTGAAGAGACTCTGTCCAGCTTGAGCTGCTTTCCAAACATGGCTCTGGAAGGCCTCACTCTTCTCCCCTATTACCTACGCCTTGCCAAAACTTAGATTATATTCCTGAAGCTAGCTATCAATGTCTAGTCCATTATGTGGCTACTTCCTCCTCCTGAGGCTATTAATGTCCAGCTTCTAAGTACTGGAGTCCAGAAATCAATAGCCCCTTTCAGCTCACCTAATCAACATTCCCAATTAAAATTAAGTACCTCATCCTAACACAGGGCTTTCCCTTCTACCTTTATAAACTTTATAAACCATTTTCATTTGTGCCATGTCTGCTTCCTTTCTATCAAGAAGCAGTCCTTTGTCCCCTCTGGAACAAATATCCCTCCTCTTTCTTTCCCATGTTCCCTTTCCCTTCTCCTTTGTCCTCTATCTTCTGTCTTTGTCTCTTATTCTCTGCCTTTGTCCCTCTGGGGAAAATAAATCTCCTCTGTGCTGAGAATTTGGTCTTGGGGGTTCTGAGCCTATACTGATTTCTTGTAATTTTGCCAGAATTATTGTGAGGATTAATACCATAGTTATTTAGACTGATTCCAATTTTTATTATTATAAACAATGGTCCAACTAGCAGTCATCTTTTCCCACAAAGTTTCTGATTTTCAATGATATATTTATTCCTAGAAGTATAACCAATTTTTGAAGCTAAATAGATAATGTTGATAGTCATAGACAACATCAATATTTAGCAGACGTTATCTATATACAGATTTTTTGTCTTTTATATATTATAAGAACTATATTATAAGGTTTGAGATTTTACACAAACTGCAAGATATCAACTTATCCTGACATAATTATATGGTAGTACAGCAACCAGCATAAACATTAACATTAATTCTTCTGTCCCCACAAGTACAGGAGGACACCACTCATTAGTTCAGGTAGATAATAACATGTATGATGGAATGTACTTTAGGCATTGCTCCCTGATCCTAGACAATACAAATCTTTTATAACTGGTAAACAAGCCTGCCAACGGAAAGAACTACCTCTATTTTTCCAAGGTTGCTCTCTATACAAATATACTGAAGAAAGGCATCCAGTGCTTTTTCTCACAAGTCGTATAGACATGTATACTTTCCTATGGATAATTGCCAAAGATTTTATTAATTTACTTAATCCTTTAAACACTACTTTTTATTTAGCTATTGCAGATATCAGTACACCCATACCATTATTAGCCTCATGGAGAGATCAGAGGACAATAAGTTGAAATTAGGTAATTTTCTTCTACTGAGTCCCAGGGATTCAGGCTTGGTGGCAAGCAACTTTAACAGGTAAGCAGACCCTATTTAATACTTTGTGTTGCAAATATGGAAATCAAGACACAAAAAGGTTTAATGAGCTTGCTGTATCAGATAGCTATTCATTGCTATGACCAAATACCCCACGCCCCTGAGAAAAAGAACTTAAAGGAATGATTTAGATTCACAGTTTTAGAATTTTCAGTTCATCAAGGTGTGAAGAGTATAACTGACCAGAGTGTTTCACATCTTGGAGCAGAGAGGCAGTGGGAGGAGGAACAAAGAGAAAAACTGTCCGTACCAGTGAGGTTTCTCCTTTCTTCCCCAGGGCTCCTATCCTTTAAGGGATGGGACCACCCAGGTTTGGGGGTAGTGTCTCGTCTTTTCCTTTGATAATGAATATGCTCTAGAAGTGTCCTCCTTGATACACATAGATGTGCACAATATTAATATCCCTGAGGAATTTTTCAATCTAACTCAAGATGGAAAATCAAGGTTAATCATCACATCTGACCAAAAGAATACAACTAAAAGTAGTTGAGCCTGGACTATTCTTTCATAATAATGTATGTTTATAGTCCATAACTCTGCAATTTTAGAGTAAGGAATATAAGAACCTGTTTTTCTTTGTTTTTCATTGTAGTATGAGAGTATTCCATCTGAACTTATCCAAATGCTTTTTTTAATAGAAGAATAGTTCTTCCAGGTAGTACCATAGCTAGAAAGACAGTTTTCCATGAACAGTTGTTTTCAGCCAAGGTGCTTTCCAGGAAGTATATGTGGGGGTTGAAAATGAAGCCAACCGACTTTCTCACATTTCTAGAGACATCACACACTTCAGAGATAATGTAGAAATTTGATTTTATTGTTACTATGCTTTGTTAGTTCACTATATTATTGAATCTTCTGTGCATCTTGTTGTAGGCAATGAACATAATATTGTGAATGTGAATATTTTGTAATTGCTGAGGCAAAGAGGAGAAATCATTCCACTTTGTAATATAATGTTATTAAAGGGTTTCCCAAGATTTCAGTAATCTGTAATTCTTTCATCAAGCTAAACAAGTAACATCTCCAATTCAATGTAAATATTTTAGGGATATATATGTATATTATATGCATGGTATTACTAATGACACAACACTAAGGTACTATATAAACTAGATAAGATCTAGACAGGAATCAAAGAACCTTCAAAATGAAAGGACAAATTCCAAGATAAACGAATGTTTTAAATTTTACATCGGGTTTGGGACCGAGCCTAGAGCAGGTCGCAGGCAGCAGCTCCGTACCCAACCGCAGAAAACCAAGAAAAACAGGGACTCCCAGGAGCTTGAACTCACGCAGCATCCCAGGTAAGGAAAAAGCAGCACTCACCCCAAACAGGGAGCAACAGGGACCCACTGGGACCCAGGAATTCGCTCCTGGCCTGGAGCGGGCTCCATCTGGTCGGGGCCCGAGCACTCGCGGATCCCGGGAGGCAGCTCTGCACCCAATCTCGCAGACTCCAGAGGAAGCGGGGCTCGCAGGACCTCTGTGCCAAGTAGGGTCTTGGGCTAAGAGGTGGCAGTGCTTGCCCCCGAACAGGGAGTGGCTAGGACCCACTGGGACCCAGGAGTTCACTCCAGGGCCCGGAGCGTGGGTTCCTTCCGGTCTGTGCCAGAGCAGATCCCGGGAGTCAGCTCTGCACCCAATCTCACAGAACCTAGAGGGAGCTCTCCGTGGCTCAAGCTAGCTCAAGCAGTTTCTTAGGCTAGGAGGTGGCAGTGCTCGCCCCCAATCAGGGAGCAACTGGGACCCACTGGGACCCACTGGGACTCATTGGGATCCAGGAATCCGCTCCTGACCCGGAGCCCAGGCCCCTTCCGGTTTCCACCTGAGCACCGAGCACATCTTGGGCCTCATCTCTAACTCAAGCAGCAAAACCCATCCCAAACAGTTCTGACACAACCTAGATAATAGGAAAGACAGGCCCCAGTCAGAGACAGCTCTGATAGCACAAAGGTGATCCAGATGGCGAAAGGCAAGCGCAAGAACACAAGCACCAGCAACCCAAGGTACTTGCCATTATCAGAACCTAGTTCTCCCACATTAGAAAGTCCTGAACTCCCCATATCACCAGGAAAACAAGAACCAGATCTAAAATCATTTCTAATGATGATGCTAGAGGACTACAAGAAGGAAGTAAATAACACTATCAAAAACCTTGAGGAGAACACAGGAAAACAGGATGAAGTCCTTAAAGAAACACAAAAATCCTTTAAAGAATTACAAGAAAACACAAACAAACAGATGAAGGAATTGAACAAAACCATCCAGGACATAAAAATGGAAGTGGAAACAATAAAGAAATCACAAAGGGAGACTATCCTGGAGATAGAAAACCTAAAAAAGAAATCAGGAGTCATAGACACAAGCATCACCAACAGAATACAAGAGATAGAAGAAAGAATCTCAGGTGCAGAAGATACCTTAGAAAATATTGACACAACTATCAAAGAAAATGCAAAATGCAAAAAGTTGCTATCTCAAAATATCCAGGAAATCCAGGACGCAATGAGAAGACCAAACCTAAGGATAATAGGTATAGATGAGAGTGAAGATTCCCAACTTAAAGGGCCAGTAAATATCTTCAACAAAATTATTGAGGAAAACTTCCCTAACCTAAGGAATGAGATGCCCATAATCACACAAGAAGCCTACAGAACGCCAAACAGACTAGATCAAAAAAGAAATACCTCCCGTCACATAATAATCAAGACTCAAAATGTACAAAACAAAGACAGAATTTTAAAAGCAGTAAGGGAAAAAGGCCAAATAACATATAAAGGCAAACCTATCAGAATTACACCTGACTTCTCACCAGATACTATAAAAGCCAGAAGATCCTGGACAAATATCATACAAACCCTAAGAGAACATAAATGCCAGCCCAAGCTACTTTACCCAGCAAAACTCTCAATTACCATAGACGGAGAAACTAAGATATTCCATGACAAAACTGAATTTACACAGTATCTTTTCACAAATCCAGCTTTACAAAGGATAATAGCAGGAAAGCTCCAATACAAGGAGGACAATCATACCCCAGAAAGAGCAAGAAAATATAATCCTTTTCCATCAAACCCAAAAGAAGATAACCACACAAACGATGTCTCCACTATTAGCAAAAATGACAGGAAGCAACAACACCCTCTCCTTAATATCTCTTAACATCAATGGACTCAATTCCCCAATAAAAAGGCATAGGCTAACGGACTGGATACGCAAACAGGACCCAGCTTTTTGCTGCTTACAGGAAACCCACCTCAGTGACAAAGACAGACACTACCTTAGAGTAAAAGGTTGGAAAACAATTTTTCAAGCAAATGGCACTAAGAAACAAGCGGGAGTAGCCATTCTAATATCGAATAAAATCAACTTTCAACTTAAAACTATCAAAAAGGATAAGGAAGGGCATTTCATACTTGTCAAAGGAAAAGTCAACCAACATGAACTCTCAATTCTGAATATCTATGCGCCAAATACAAGAGCATCGAATTTCATAAAAGAAACCTTACTAAAGCTCAAAACACACATTGCACCTCACATAATAATAGTGGGAGACTTCAACACCCCACTCTCAGCAATTGATAAATCATGGAAACAGAAACTAAATAGAGATACAGTAAAACTAACAGAAGTTATGAACCAAATGGACTTAACAGATATCTATAGAACATTTCACCCTAAAGCAAAAGAATATACCTTTTTCTCAGCACCTCATGGTACCTTCTCCAAAATAGACCATATAATTGGGCACAAGACAGGCCTCAACAGATATAAGAAAATTGAAATAATTCCCTGCATCCTATCAGATCACCATGGTCTAAGGCTGGTCTTCAAAAATGACAAAGAGAATGGAAAGCCCACATTTACATGGAAACTGAACAACACCCTACTCCTTGATAATCAGGTAAGGGAAGAAATAAAGAAAGAAATTAAAAACTTTTTAGAATTTAATGAAAATGATGACACATCATACCAAAATTTATGGGATACAATGAAAGCAGTGCTAAGAGGAAAATTCATAGCTCTAAGTGCCTACAAAAAGAAACTGGAGGGAGCATACACTAACAGCTTGACAGAGCACCTGAAAGACCTAGAACAAAAAGAAGCTAATACACCCAAGAGGAGTAGAAGGCAGGAAATAATTAAACTCAGGGCTGAAATCAACCAAATTGAAACAAAAAGAACTATCCAAAGAATCAATAAAACCAGGAGCTGGTTCTTTGAGAAAATCAACAAGATAGATAAACCCTTAGCTAGACTAATCAGAGGGCAGAGAGACAGTATCCAAATTAATAAAATCAGAAATCAAAAGGGGGACATAACAACAGAAACTGAGGAAATTAAAAAAATCATCAGATCCTACTACAAAAGCCTATATTCAACAAAATTGGAAAATTTGGATGAAATGGACAATTTCCTAGACAAATACCAGTTGCCAATGTTAAATCAGGACCAGATAAACCATCTAAACAGTCCCATAACCCCAAAAGAAATAGAAGCAGTCATTAAAAGTCTCCCTACAAAGAAAAGCCCGGGACCAGACGGTTTTAGTGCAGAATTCTATCAGACCTTCAAGGAAGACCTAATCCCAATTCTTTTCAAACTATTCCACAAAATAGAAACAGAAGGTACACTACCCAACTCATTCTTTGAAGCCACAATTACACTCATACCTAAGCCACACAAAGACCCAACAAAGAAAGAGAACTTCAGGCCAATCTCCCTTATGAACATTGATGCAAAATTACTCAATAAAATTCTAGCGAACCGAATTCAAGAACACATCAAAACAATTATCCATCACAATCAAGTTGGCTTCATCCCAGGAATGCAGGGTTGGTTCAATATTCGGAAATCCATCAATGTAATCCATTATATAAACAAACTCAAAGAAAAAAACCACATGATCATCTCACTAGATGCTGAGAAAGCATTTGACAAAATTCAACACCCCTTCATGATAAAAGTCTTGGAAAGGTCAGGAATTCAAGGTCCATACCTAAACATAGTAAAAGCAATTTACAGCAAACCAGTAGCCAGCATTAAACTAAATGGAGAGAAACTTGAAGCAATCCCACTAAAATCAGGGACTAGGCAAGGCTGCCCACTCTCCCCCTACTTATTTAATATAGTATTGGAAGTCCTAGCCAGAGCAATTAGGCAACACAAGGAGGTCAAAGGGATACAAATTGGAAAGGAAGAAGTCAAAATCTCACTATTTGCAGATGATATGATAGTATACTTAAGTGACCCCAAAACTTCCACCAGAGAACTCCTAAACCTGATAAACAACTTTAGCAAAGTGGCTGGATATAAAATTAACTCAAGCAAATCAGTAGCCTTCCTCTACTCAAAAGATAAACTGGCTGAGAAAGAAATTATGGAAATGACACCCTTCAAAATAGTCACAGATAATATAAAATACCTTGGTGTGAACCTAACCAAGCAAGTAAAAGACCTGTATGACAAGAACTTCATTCCCCTGAAGAAAGAAATCGAAGCCGATCTCAGAAGATGGAAAGATCTCCCATGCTCATGGATTGGAAGGATTAATATAGTAAAAATGGCTATTTTGCCAAAAGCCATCTACAGATTTAATGCAATCCCCATCAAAATTCCCACTCAATTCTTCTCAGAGATAGAAAGAGCAATCTTAAAATTTATTTGGAATAACAAAAAACCCAGGATTGCGAAAACTACTCTCAGCAATAAAAGAACCTCTGGAGGAATCACCATCCCCGACTTCAAGCTGTACTACAAAGCAATAGTGATAAAAACTGCATGGTATTGGAACAGAGACAGGCAGGAGGATCAGTGGAATAGAATAGAAGACCCAGAAATGAACCCCCATACCTATGGTAACTTAATCTTTGACAAAGGGGCTAAAACCATCGAATGGAAAAAAGATAGCATTTTCAACAAATGGTGCTGGTCCAACTGGTGGTCAGCATGTAGAAAAATGAAAATTGATCCATACTTATCTCCTTGTACAAAGCTCAATTCCAAGTGGATTAAGGACCTCCACCTAAAACCAGCCACACTGAAACTAATAGAAGAGAAACTGGGAAAAAGCCTGGAATACATAGGCACAGGGAAAAAGTTCCTGAACAGAACGCCAATGGCCTGTGCTCTAAGACCAAAAATTGACAAATGGGACCTCATAAAGCTGCAAAGCTTCTGTAAAGCAAAGGACACAGTCAATAGGACAGAGCGGCAACCAACAGATTGGGAAAAGATATTCACCAACCCTACATCTGATAAAGGGCTAATATCCAAGGTATACAAAGAACTGAAGAAATTAGACTCTAGACAATCAAAGAACCCTATTAAAAAATGGAGCACAGACCTGAACAAAGAATTCTCAACTGAGGAAGCTCGAATGGTTGAGAAGCACCTAAAGAAGTGTTCAGCATCCCTAGTTATCAGGGAAATGCAAATGAAAACAACACTGAGATTCCACCTCACACCAGTCAGAATGGCTAAGATCAAAAACACAGGTGACAGTACATGTTGGCGAGGATGTGGAGAAAGAGGAACACTCCTCCACTGTTGGTGGGATTGTAAACTGGTACAACCACTATGGAAGGCAGTCTGGCGGTATCTCAGAAAATTGAACATAGCATTACCCAGGGACCCAGCTATACCACTCCTGGGCATATACCCAAAAGAAGTTTCAACATACAACAGGGACACATGCTCCACCATGTTCATAGCAGCCTTATTTATAATAGCCAGAAGTTGGAAAGAACCCAGATGCCCTTCAACAGAAGAATGGATGCAGAAAATGTGGTACATTTATACAATGGAGTACTACTCAGCTATTAAAAACAATCAGTTCACAAAATTCCTAGGCAAATGGATGGAGCTGGAAAATATCATCTTGAGTGAGATGACCCAATCTCAAAGGAACATACATGGTATGCACTCACTGATAAGTGGATATTAGCCCAAAAGCTCACAATTTCTAAGAATCTTCATATAGACCACATAAAACTCACATAGAAGAAGGAAGACCAAAGTATGAATGCGTTGGTCCTTTTTAGAAGGAGCATCAAAAGTTTCAACCAGAACTCCCAAAGTCTAAACCACCAACCAGAGAGCACAAAGGGAGGGACTCACGCACCTGTATAGGGAATTGAGGGTGACCTTGTTAGACTCCAGTGAAAGTGGAGGGTCAAGGTCCCCAAAAGTTTGGATCCCCTACTGTGTTGGAATTCGAGAGCAGGGAGATGGGACTGGGAGGATGTTTGGAGCACACCATCACAAAAATTAGGAGGAAGGGGTAGGGAATAAGGGATTTGGGGGGAGAATGAGAAAGGAGACAACATTGAAAGGTAAATACGTATAATACCCAATAAAAACCCCACACAGATAAAGGATTTAAAAAAAAGGGGAGTCTATTTATTTTAAATTAATTTCAAAAGTTTCTAGGAGATGCAAATTGGCTAAGATACTATTTTAAGCTCTTCACAAAAGAATTTAAATCTCTGTTCAATATTCTCAAGAGAGAGGTAAACCCTAACTTCCTCAACAGTTAATTGACAAAAGAGAGGTAATCTCACAAAAAGTAGAAAAAGCTATTTCTAATCGATATATCATATAGTCTGATTAATTGTCAGTGGAGCTATAAAAGTCCTTTGACAAAAGATTATTAATATAGATTTATATATCCTTAAATAAGGCCTTCATGACTCTCTGAGTGTGGAAGGAGCAACTGTTGGCGCTTCTGCCCTGATTTTACAAGAACTCTGAAAAATTGGCTTTAAAAACAAAAGAGGGGGAACGGTACCCCCTCAGAAGGAGTCCCCCTGAAATACTCTCCATCATGCTTTGTTCACTTTTCTCTCTCTAAAGCTGAAAGCTCATGGCAAATCTCTTGCTGACCATGTTGGTGACCTCGGGCACCACCAAGACCAACAAAACTTTGCCACAGATATGGGGAAGGACCCTCATACCCATAAAGGGAATGCCCCAGTCCCAGTTCCCTTATGGAGCCGAGGACTGATATGCCTGCCCAATACCACAGAAGGCACAGCTAACCGGCTACCACAAATATTAATGAAAAAAATAGATACCCTCACAAAGCCAGGCCCAATCATAAATACGATGAATAACAATTTACATCCAGGGAAGAGAAATCTCCCTGAGAATCCCCTTCTTTTTTCTTTCCAGGTAAAATTGAATCACCCGTGATGCCTGCTATTAGAAGTTCTAACCCAGATGGACCAGAAGCCAGGAGCCTCGCCCTTACCCTCACCCCCTACCTTTTCCCACCTGCACAAGGTCCCCTGAAGCTTGGCAACTGCAAGATCCTGCTTGGCAACTGCAGATAGACTCAAAGCAGTGTACCATATCATCTGAAGAATAGCAGGGAGACCATAACTCAAGCAGTGTACCATATCTTCTGAAGAATAGCAGGTTGCAGTCCTCCTCGCCCCCACGAATAACCAGGACCCGCCGGTCGGGTCAAGTGGCACCCAGACGTGGGGCTCGAGGCAAGGACCCATCCGGACGGACCCTCATTGAGAGGATGTGCGCACGACATCAAGATTGAGCAAGACAGAGATCATCGCCCGTGACCTGTCGTCCACGGAACCAGGTTGATGCTGCCATCAAGAAGGCAGTTGAAGTTCATTACCATCAGCTGAAAATTGCAGAGGATCCAGAAGTGACTCCGCAGGAGACTGACACAGCTGTCAGCTCCCCTGCCTCCCCCTATGGTCGACCCCTAGACTTCCACGCCCTCCAGAAGGGTACCTGGTATGCCTGGCTTTGCCCTCATTTCTCTCGCTAGAGAGCTTGGCCTCTTGATCACCACAACAAAAATTGGCTTTTTCCTAAACCAAGGCCACCCTTGATATGGCCGCTAACATTGGGGAGCCTTCCTTTATGACAATATTACACCCCAAACTGACAAATGGTTGGTAACTTGAACATATACAAGAGACTAGGATGGCTGTGAGTTAGCCCAATGACGGGATTATTGTAGGTCCACTTCCCAGGGGCCCACCCAATGCAGCCGAAAAGGAGTGCGTGGTGCTGGGAGTGGATGCAGCCTACATGGCCTAAGACAGGGCTCTCACCCTCCTTTCACCCACATCAGAGTCCCTTGACGTTGCCCATCATCAACAGCCTAAAGCCTTCGACCATCGATGTGACTTGTCTCACATCAGTGTTTTGGGGTTGTGAACTTGTCTAAGACCCCCCATAATTAGACATCCAAATTCAAAACTCACATAGTTGGGATTGAACATAAGACGCCTTCTCTAACTAAACAGAGAAGGGGGAGATGCCAGAAGCCAGGACCCTCGCCCTTACCCTTACCCCCTACCTTTCCCCACCTGCATAATGTCCTCTGAAGCTTGGCAGCTGCAAGATCCTGCTTAGCAACTGCAGATAGACTCAAAGCAGAGTACCATGTCTTCTTAAGAATAGCAGGGAGACCATAACTCAAGCAGTGTACCATATCTTCTGAAGAACTGCAGGTAGATCATAATTCAAGGCAGTGTACCATATAGACCATGACATGTTTCAAGGCACAGGCCAAGAAGATTTTGTACTTTTCCACCACCTGGACCCTCTTACCCCCTCCCCTTGTAAAACATGCTATAAAAAAGCATTTCATGTTCAAAAAAAAAAGAAAATAAAAAAATAAATAAATAAATTTTACATCAAGGGGAAATATTTTCATTTCCTATTTTTTCACCCACCTATAATTTTTTACATTTTGATGAGACTGTTTTTTTAAACAGATCCTCATGTAGCCCAGGTTGGTCTTAAATTTTCTGCATCACAAAAGATGTCTGGAAATTTCTGGCCCTTCTCTCTCAGCCTCCTGAGTGCTGAGTGCCTTGCCACACACAGTGAATGAGACACACTCCCATAGCATTGGTCTGTAGTTTATTTTGGAGTCCTGACTTTTGAAGAGCTGGATTAATCTTTTAGTACTATAACATGACATATTCTTTCAGGAATACTTTGCTCATTTCACTAGCTACAATTTACTTATCAAACCAATTATTCAAGATACATATGAATGCTCAGATAATTTCATGTGATTTTGAGAGAGACATAGTTGGGAGTGATGACACATGCCTTTGATATCAGCATTCAGGAAACAGAGGCAGGTGGATCTCTGTGAGTTCAAGGATAGCTTGATTAACATAGAGAGTTCCACACTAACAGATGTTACATGGTGAAACTATATCAAAGAAAGCAAACAAAACAAAATCAAAAGTAAAAACAAAATAATCAGCCAACCAAAAATCCAACCATCAAGGGAAAAACAGAGGACCTGCAGGAGCTGAACTGTAACAGCTTTTTTTTTTAATTCCACAAAGAAGACAATTTACTTTTTACAAATGAACCAATGTTTTGATTGTAGATATGATAAAAATTTACTCAAGCATTGAATTCTAAATAATGACTTTATAAATATTACATTTCAACACTTGTACCATTATTTGATATATTCCATGTATTACCCCACTTTGTTGGGAGGCAGAGACAGAAGGTTCTTAAGTGCAAAGCCAGCCTGGACAACTCATGGAGAGCTGGTCCAAAAACCTAACATTTAAAGGGGTTTAGTGAGTGGTAGAGGACCGGCTAGCTTGCATAAGGCCTGGATTAGTGCCTGGAAGGACGAAAAAACATTTCAACTAACATTGTAGTTACTACTATGATACACTTAAAAAATTTTTTTTTACATACTGTTTTTTGTTGATTTAAATGTTTAATACTCTATCAGTTCTTAATTTGACCCAGCCAGCCACCCCTCCCACCGCAATAATTGAGACTGAGACCTACTGCATTTATTTAATCAGCTTCAATATAATTACTGGGCAAATTATCCCTAATCTATTTTTCTGCACTAAACTGTCTATTCCCTGCTGTGTTCCCCAAGTACTTGCTTGGTAAGGTTGTTTCTACTCCAGCAGTCTGTCCTCAGACGGCGTTTTTCTCCACCATGTACTCCTGGTTCATCATGTCTAATAGAGACTTCCTGTTCTCTTAGACTTCTTTTTTCTTTCTCTCCTTCTTCGTCCTTCTTCCTCTCTCCTCATGGCCCCTACTTGCGACTCCCAGCCTGGTCTTCTGCCTACTTCTTTTCTCCCCAGAAATTGGCTATAGCTTTTTTTTTTTTATTATTTAACCAGTCAGAGAAGATTGGCAAGCAAGTTTTCACAACATCATTTCTTGTACATGAGAATGTGCTCCTGGGACTGCAAGCAGATCTTGGGGGCCAGTATTTAGCATTTTAATACATAGCAGCACCAGACCAACCCCAACAATTTTCATTTATTCTTTGAGAATTTCATACAATATATCTTTGTTCTTTATTTTATTTTTTGAGATTATAATTATTACATCATTTCTCACTCCAAACTGTCCCATATACTCATCCTTGCTCTCTTTCAAAATCATGGCGCCTTTTCTCATATTTGTTGTTCTGCACAAATATGGACGTGTAAATAAGAAGATAAACAAGATTGACAGATCCTTGGCACAACCAAGAAACCAACCAAAAGAAAGAAAGGGATGACCAAAATCAATGGACCCAGAAATGAACAGAGAAACATTACAACAGACACCAAAGACATTCAGACTATTGTATGGAAATGCTTTTTAAAAATCTGTTCTTGCCTTCCCGTCTGGGCCCGAGCACTGAGCAGATCCCAGGAGGCTGCTCTGCACCCAATCTCAAAAAACCCAGATGAAGCGGGCCTCCCAGGAGCTCTAACCCAGGCAGCATCTTAGGTAAGGAGACAGCAACACCTGCCCCAAACAGGGAGTAAGTGGGACTCACTAGGACCCAGGAATTCTCTCCTGGCCCGAAGCACTGGTTCCTTCCGGTCTGGGTCAGAGCACTGAGCAGATCTTGGGCCCCAGCTCTAACACTAGTAGTAACACCCACCCCACACAGTTCTGAAACAACCAAGATAATAGGAAAGACAGGCTCCAGTCAGAGACAGGGCAGGTAGTACTAAGGTGATCCAGATGGCAAAAGGCAAGCTCAAGAACATAAGCATCAGCAACCCAGGGTACTTGACATCATTAGAACCTAGTTCTCCCACACTAGAAAGTCCTGAATTCCCCATATCACCAGGAAAGAAAGATTCAGATTTAAAATCACTTCTAATGATGATGATAGAGGACTTTAAGAAGGACATAAATAATACACTCAAAGAATTTGAGGAGAACACAGGTAAACAGGTAGAAACCCTTAAAGAGGAAACACAAAAATTCCTTAAAAAATTACAAGAGAACACAACCAAACAGGTGAAGGAATTGAACAAATCCATCCAGGACATAAAAATGGAAGTAGAAACAATAAAGAAATCACAAAGGGAGACTACCCTGGAGATAGAAAACCTAGGAATAAAAATCAGGAGTCATAGATGCAAGTATCACCAACAGAATACAAGAGATAGAAGACAGAATCTTAGGTGCAGAAGATACCATAGAAAATATTGACACAGCTGTCAAAGAAAATGCAAAATGCAAAAAGTCCTTAACCTAAAACAGCCAGGAAATCCAGGACACAATGAAAAGACCAAACCTAAGGATAATAGGTATAGATGAGAGTGAAGATTTCCAACTTAAAGGGCCAATAAATATTTTCAACAAAATTCTAGAAGGAAACTTCCCTAACCTAAAGAATGAGAAGCCCATAAACATACAAGAAGCCTACAGAATTCTAAATAGACTAGACCAGAAAAGAAATTCCTTCTGTCACATAATAATCAAAACACCAAATGCACAAAACAAAGAAAGAATATTAAAAGCAGTAAGGGAAAAAGGCCAAGTAACATATAAAGGCAGACCATCAGAATTACACCAGACTTCTCACCAGAGACTATAAAAGCCAGAAGATCCTGGACAGACATCATACAGACCCTAAGAGACCACAAATGCCAGCCCAGGCTACTATACCCAGCAAAAATCTCAATTACCATAGATGAAAAAACCAAGATATTCCATGATAAAACCAAATTTACACAATATCTTTCCACAAACCTGGCATTACAAAGGATATTAGCGGGAAAACTCCAATACAAGGAGGGAAATTATACCCTAGACAGAGCAAGAAAGTAATCCTCTTTCAACAAATCCAAAAGAAGATAGCCACACAAAGATAATTCCACCTCTAATAACAAAAATAACAGGAAGCAACAATTACTGTTCCTTAATGTCTCTTAACACTAATGGACTCAATTCCCCAATAAAAAGACATAGGCTAATGGACTGGGTATGTAAACAGGACCCAGCATTTTGCTACATACAGGAAACCCACCTCAGTGACAAAGACAGACACTAACTTAGAGTAAAAGGCTGGAAAACAAATTTTCAAGCAAATGGTCCTAAGAAACAAGCTGGAATAGCCATTCTAAAACCTCCAGCCACTCAAAATGAATCGAATACTTAATAGGGGGAAATGTGATAAACAATTCACAAAAAAATAAAGAAAACTTCTTTTAAAATAAATAAATAAATAAATAAATAAATAAATAAATAAATAAAACCTCCAGCCTGAGAACACAAAGGGAGGGACTCATTGCTCCACCTGGTAGTTGAGAGTGGCCTTGTCAGGCATCAGTGGAAGTGGAGGGCCTTGGTACCCAATAGTTTGGACTCCCTAGTGTTGGGGAATTTGAGAGCAGGGAGGCGGGAATGGTAGGATAGTGGGAGCACACCCTCATAGAAACTCCCAGAATAATATGGATTAGATATGATAGGGACAGGCTACCGGAAGACTAGATTCCAGAATTCAAACAAAAAATATCTTGATACTAAAATTTGTTTTGAGAATTGTATATTGCAGAATACACAGCCTTGGTGTATCTACTCATCAAGCAAGCTTAGCAGACCTGCTCGAACCTCTGATGTCCTGGAATCTCAGATGAATGCAGTGAAGACACAGATGTCAGAGGCTTATCAATTTACTCTTCCCCCACCCCTCTTCTAATATCTCAATGCCTATAATCAGCTTGAAGAAGTTAATGAAGAGTTGGCACCCCTATTCCCTGGGCTTGGGGACTGAGGTGGTTAATATTGGGCTGTCTTTCTAGGGAAAAGTAGTGGTTTGTTGAAACAGGGAGGTATAGCTAGGATTTATTGCATAGCCATAACATATTGGTAAAAATCTGTATAACTGTTATTAAGCTGAAGTTATAACTTCATAAATGGTACAAAATTTATTTTGATTTCAAATGTAGGGTTTTCATTGGTACGAGTTTCTTATTGATATAGAAGTGAGATTAATATTGTTACTCTCATAGGCATTGTGCCTATATAACACATTTAGGAATACAAGGCTTAGGCCCAGTCCTTCTTTAACTTTTTAAAACTGATTTGAGATGATTAGCCTGTGAGTTAAGGGCCTATAGCAAATTCATGGCTCTGAGTTTATTGTTAAGGTGTTTTCTATATTTTATTTAGAAATAGCTGAGAGGAGTTAACAGACAATAGTGCAGATTGCCTTACATGGGTAGTTGGTTTTCAAAATGTCAGAAGTCCACAGAATTGACGTTACAAACATTTCTGCATTAAGTTTCATTTTGATTAGAGACCTATCTGCTCCTGACAGCTTCCTGTCTTGGATTCTAAGAAGAAATTGAGCATCTTTGGAGTTACTCCAGTTGTGGTGAGACAGCGACTAGGCAAGAATTGCCTCTTTTCATCTACAGACAAATTACTGTCCTGAAAAGGACACACTTGTGGAATAGTTGACTGACTATATCTGCCAAGACAGAGTAATCAGCCCTTAATAATTCTGCATCACTAGGTCTGTCAGATGATCCAGAAGGCCAGAAGGGTGAAGATCGGATGCTCCAACATTTTGTAGTATAGGGACTGTCCAGGTGTTCAGTGGTCTTTATAAATTGGCTAAGTTTTAGAAGCTATGCTTTGTCCTTCCCATAATTTCAGTTAATTCAGTCATTCTGGATTTCTGACGGGGGTTGAAGACTTATATTCTCATAGCCAATCCCAGCTATTTACTTTTAGAGAAAGATTTGAGAGGATGGTTTTCAGCTGACATTCATTCCAAAGCCAAGAAAAAAGCCAGGTTCAGAACTAAGTCTTTTAGTTAGGAGAGATGAAAGAGGTTTTGGTTAGTCAACAAAATGATGGAATGGGTATTAGGTCTTTCTTGTACCTTACTGATACAAATTGCTATAGTTATGCTTTAATTGTATTCTGAGAGAAAAGTTTTATCTTAACAGGAAGGGTGATATGTAGGAGAGCTATGGTGGAAGGAGTAAGGAGAGGAAGAGGAGGAGGAGCTAGGAGACAAGGGGGGGTGTGTGGGAAGGGGATCATGGAGACTGTCTCTGCCAGTCAAAGGTAGTTGGTATGTCTAGGTTGGGTATTGGGTTACACTTCTGATTGTATGGTTATCTTGTTATTCAGCATTGCCGAACTTATAAAGCCTTTGATTAACATTTTTTTAAAAAAAGAGTCTGTTCTTCATTAAGCTGTGAAACCTAAAAGACAAAGTTGAATTGCTATATTCAGCCAGACCACCAAATTTAAACCAACAGGCCAACAAGCCAGCCTAGCCTTAGCAAGAGTTGGTCTCAAAATAGACATATACATGAGAGAATTTAAATAATTTATAGAAAAGTATAACAGTGACTTGGTATACAATATAACAGGGACTTGAACATTTTTGTGTTTTGATATCTGTGAGGGTCTGGGTACTGCTTGATCTCTCATGAATAAATATATACTTTTTTGTCATTATTTAGTAGGTGATAAAGCATAACAATGATAGATAGACCCCTAAACAGACCAGTGACAAACAAGATTTGTAGTAAAAAATATTAAAAATCCGGGCCTGTGGTTTCTACCTGCCTTAGACCATCTCTGTTCCTGGATAAAAGACACACACAGCCTTTGCATTTTTAAATAGCCTTAGGCAGCACAGTAGCTGGGCAGCTGCCTGCCCTGCATGCTGTTAGAATCTTCCTCTGTATCAATAACCCCACGCTATCACTTACTATTTATTATATTTCATCTGGGCTGCTCTTAACCCAGTTGGGCAGTCCCCTGGACCATGTTCTCCTGTCCATTACCCCATGACAGCTCTCCTTCTTCCCTCTGCATACTGCTCTTCTTCATTGAAGGTTTCTCTCTTCCTTTTTCTCCAAATCCCCAAACCTCAACCCCACCTATATCTCTTCTGCCCAACTACTCACTGTCAGTATCTTTATTCACCAATCAGAATTAACTTAGGGGAGGGTCCCAGGAGCCACATGTGGACTCCCGGTCTTGAGGGCCAGCATTTAGCACTACAATAGACAGTAAAAGATAAAACCTCAACAGAGACTGAAACAGAAATTAAAAGCATTCCTTCAAGAGAATCTTTCCATTGCTGTTTTTTGGCAACACAGCCAAGATCCTAGATGGCTCACTAAATCCTTGCAATTGGGAAAGGGGAGCAAGGGGGAAAACATAAAATACAAGCAAAAGAGCATAGTTGCAGATTATAAAATTCTACAATGTAGGAAATCCCAAAGAATATAAAATTCCTAATACTGGTAAAGGAGTTGGGGAAAGCCACAAAGCAAAAGGTTATAAAATATGTTGCTTTTTCTCTGATTAGCAGCCATTGAATTAGAAATGAAAAAAATGCTTTAAAATAAAAGTTTAGATATAAATCTAAGAGAAGAGAGTATATGTTGAAAACTAAAAATCACTGATTTCAGAATTCAAAGATGACTTCAAGAGGAGAGATATGTCATGCACATGATGGCAAAACTCAATGTTAAGATTAAATTCTTCTCAATTTGGTATACAGACTTAACATAATCCCTACCAAAGTTCTAGGGAATTTTTGTAGGCATCAACCAATTGTTTGAAAATTTTCTTGAGAGTGATAAAGAAACTAAGACAGGTGACCAAGCCCACTCAGTCAGTCAACAGGGTCTCAAGGGAGAGAAGATGAAAGAAAAAAAGACAATTAGACAACATTATAGCATGATTCCAGCAAGCACTGAAGCAAGTTCATTTTTTCTCAAGCTGCTTTTATACCATTTTAAGTACATGCAAAGAATAGGGTCAGTTCTTGGTCAAGGAACAAACAAGGCATAAAAGTCCAGTGACCACTATATTCAGGGACTTATCAAGATGATCAAGACACAAGGAATACTTTCCTCAACTGCATTTTCCTTGAGCCTACTTCCTTGTTCCAGCCCAATGTCAAATATTCTTGCCAATTTCCTAGAAGCAACATCAAAGCTCTTGACATCTCCTTCTTTTTTACTTTATAAACAACCTGTGTATGTCTTAGGTTGTTTTGACAAGAATGCCTTAACCATCATTAAAAATGTATTATCCAAAGCAATGCACTTATGTCTTAGGTTGGTAAGGCTCTGTGCAGAATCTTACCCGTCATTGACTGTGAGCCTGTTAAATTAATGACTTTGTCTGGGGATCCATTTTAAGTTTCAAGCCACGTATTTTGTCTGCCAACATGTTGATGTTGTTAAAGGCAAGTTTTATCAAAATAGACAGGAATAAAGTAGTTCCAAGACAAGAAAGGCCAGCATGATCAAACTATATAAGCCATTTTTGAAGCTTGACCAAGATGAAAATACTGACCTTAAGCCAGGAATAATTTTATCAGCAGTGTCCACTGATAAACTAACACAGGCACATAAATTGCAAAAGAACAAAGCTAGAAGACCATATATTTGGCCTTCTGCATGGCCAATGGAACTATGAAATGGGTTACACACCTACAGATTTAGAAATATACCTGGAAAAAATATTTATAGACCTTGTGTCATTATTCCCTGAGTAATATAGAATAACAATGATTTACTTAGCATTCTATTGCATGTGGTATTATAAGTAGTCTAAAGAAGATTTACAATATATGGGAAAGTATGGATATTTTATCTATAACAGGTACTTTGCATACTTTATAACAGTACTTGAACATTATGTTTTGATATTTGTCAGGGTCTGGGACCACATCTCTCATGAATACTAGGAATGATCTTCATGTACATCCTTATTTCAAAATCAACTTTGCTCCATGCTAACCAGAAGCAGTATAGTTCTGGCATAGATGAACACAACCAGTGATCCTAAAGGAAGAATCAAAAAAAAAAAATCAAGCATATAGCTGTGTTCAAATGACATTTTAAGGTGCAAAGAAGTTGAATAGAGAAGAATCCATCTTTCCAGTAATAAAATAATTAAATATCATATGCAAACAACAACCAAAAGACTTCACAATGACACTGTTTTATTCATTCAGAAATATTAGGCAGTTGATGTATGTGAGTACCTCCCTTTTAAACAGATTTATTAATTGATTTTCTTTAGATACAGGGAAGGGTCACATATGGACCACAATGTGCATGTGGACATCAGAAGACAACTTGCTGGAGTTGGTTCTTTCCTTCCACTGAGTGGGGCCTGGGGTTCAAATTCAGGTCATCAGGCTTTGCAGAAGGCATTTTGACATGAGGAGTCATATCACAAAACCCCTGTTTCTTCCTTTAAGTGACTATGTGTCAATCTACTGAGACTAAGGAAGTACTTCAGTCTCAGAAAATGTAAAACAGCTGTAGCAATGTTATGATAACCATAATTTAACTTTAAGAACAAAATGAAAACCTCCCTGACCACAAACTTAATTGGTGGAACTGGGGGACAAAGTCCTTGTAAGGACCACTATTACTGTTGGCCAGTTCAACTAACTGATATATATTTGTAGCCTAGGGCTGATTGACTGGTTCATTAAGCCAAAGGTTCCCCCAAGTCCTAACGTCTCTCTACACCCAATGTTGATACTCAACAACAAATCTAGATAGCCTGTATGAATGATGACTGACAGATGAGTTTGCCATTCTAATTCTTCCACAGCCTCAATTTCTTTGTCCAAAGAATACAACTCAATCTGAAGAAAGTGTGGCAGTGAGCCTTGCTGCCATTTTTGTGACTGCAATGATTCCAGATCAGTATCTCTGGAAGAAAGCAGATGGCTTCTCCTGACCTACAGTAAAAGATTATGTAGTCAAAAGAACAGAACGGTAGTTTCATTCTATTGCGAAACTATTGTTAGGAAAACCATTTAAAACTCACCAGGTTATCCATTCACTTTAAGGAACTTTCCATGCCTGCATGTACCAGGCATTGTACTTAGTAGCTAGATGGCTCAGCACTTTGGCTGCAAAGCCCAATGACTTGAGTTCAGTTCTCAGGCCCCATGTGATTGAAGGAAAGGATTGGCTTGTCCTCTGACTTCTCTATGAGAAAATACTACTCCCTGCCCCTCACACACAAAGTGTGTGTGTGTGGGGGGGGTAATAAATAATCTTTTACAAACTTTTAAAGTAGCAAAATTCCTGTATTCAAATAGCTTAAGTCCATTTAATACAGTTCTATGACTTTGCAATTGTTTCACTTAAATTCTTATTTGCCAGGTGATGAATATAAGAAGTAAAAGGCATCAAACTTATTCAGTTTAGCTCTTTGACTACTGCCTAATCGGGAGACTTGAGAACGTGAATTTTCTCATCTCAGCAAAGCCTAAGGGTTTTCTGTGGAGTGAATACATGTGTCCTTCATCTTTTCCACAGAAAAAAATCTTGGTGACTGGAAGGGAAATCATATATACACTGAAAATTAACAGCTTTTTTGCACTGATGCTTTAAAAATGCATTTTCATTTTTATGTCTAAAGTTTTATTTGAACTAAGGCATTTCTTTTCATGGGTCATTCACAGTCTTATGTCTTCACAGCTGTGGCTTGATGGGCAAGCATTCTCCCCAGCTCAGGAGGCCTCTATCATGACAAGATTCAGAATAGTTTTTCTGTCAAGACACCTGCTAAGTAAGTGAGAAGAACTCTCAGACTTGACTAGGTAAACTAGAGAGCTGATGCCCTCATCCAGAAGGAAGAGCTTTGTTTTTCACTATAGACGGTTTTTCATGAAGTGTGAACACTTTTTTTTGGTTTGGTTTGGTGGTTTGGTTTGGTTTGGTTTGGTTTGGTTTGGTTTGGTTTGGTTTGGTTTGGTTTGGTTTTTCTGAGACAGGGTTTCTCTGTATATCCCTGGCTGTCCTGGAATTCACTCTGTAGACCAGGCCTTGAACTCAGAAATCCACCTGCCTCTGTCTCCCAAGTGCTGGGATTAAAGGCGTGCGCCACCACTGCCCGGCTAAGTGTAAACACTTTTAAGGCAAAACTGAGAAACATAACACTTTTTATTCACCTCCCCTCCCTCTTCCCTTCCTTCCTTTCCTTCTTTCCTCTCCTATGTCTTCATTCACCTGTCTATTGACAGGTATCATAATCTATGCTGAAGAGACTAGAGAGTAGCGTCTGTGTGGCTTACTCTCTACCTTATCATCATGAAAGGATGGAGTGGATTTTTTGACAAGAACGAGCTGATTTTTACATTCTTGTGCTCATTAACAAAAATTCGTTAGTTTCTCATAGTTCAGACGTTATTTGATCCTCTGGTCCTCCAACAACTGAAAACATCTGATCTTGGACTCTTCTTGCTTCCTGCAGGGTGCGCTTAGTAATCAAGGCAAAGCCATCACACGTGAGGAGAGGGCAGCAACTACGTTTCCCAGCGTGCTCTGCTGGGAGCACAATGGAGCTTGGCGTCATCCGGGTCACGTAGCCTCGCGTTTCCCGGAGCGCTGAGGGATTCCGGCCAGGGTCCCTCCCCATGCGGAGGGCCCTGCTGGGCCGGGAAAACTACACTTCCCGGCATGCCTCACCTCGGGTGCGCCTGCGTACCGGAGCAACTCCGCTGGCGAGCGGGTTGGTTTAAAGAGCTGTTTTAGTTCCATGGAAACAAACTTGGTGGCCGCAGGACAGAGCTTCGGGCTGGTGGATGAATTAGGGGTGAGGCTGCCGGGCCCAGACAGGAAGCTGAGGTGGGCGGTGAGGTGGGCGGCTTAGGGGAGAGACCACGCCTCAGAACAAGGTTCCTTTCCCTCCCAGCCCGAGTCCAGTCCCGCCCTCGAGACCTCTAGAGTCTCGGTTTACCTCCCTTCAGTACTCTGACTGTGAAAACGGCCTCAAGTAAAGTTGGCTTTGGTTGGACCACAGCTGCAGAAGGGTGGCCAGTCGCTGAGACCGCTACTTTAGCTGCTGTTCCCTATTTAGGTATACAGTTAGTTGAAGGTTCCTGGGAAAGGTTTTTTTCGACATTAAGGCTTGGTTTTCTGGCGCTGGTTATCCTCCCTGCCTGGCTTCCTAGATGCGACACATTTTCATTTGTACATTGTTTCTTGCTTGTGCTGGGATAGATCTTTGTTAAATACTATCGTGTTTGTTTGGCACCCACAAAAGCCAAGGTACTATGCTAAACTCAACAACAACAACAATAAAGGATTGTAACCCTACTTGAATCAACATGGGACACACGGATTCTTGGTTTTTGTGGACTTCCCCAGTGACAGGCAGAGAGAAATAAAGGGCTATTTAATACCAGCTGCTTTGCAGGCACTATTTGGGACATAGCACATACCTGTTTCCTTCCTCTGATAGAAATTGCATGCTCTGTGACAGTAAGATCCATTCTGATGCCTACAGCAGATATCTGGAAACCCTTTAGGAACATGAATACAAATTGGTGGTGTCAGCCTATGCTACAAATGCCATGATATGGTTAATGCCAATAACTCCTTTTGCAAATGACGTGGTCCATGGTTTGACGAAGACAGCAGGAACTTCACCTGCATGGGTCAGGTTGAGACAATGCTTAGGACTAAATTCTGTTTTGCAACCTGAAGAGAAAAAACTGAAGCCAGAAGGCAGAAAGAAACATCGAAGACCTAAGATGGGAGGAACCTGAGGTATAGTACAGCAGGGGGCTTGCCAAGCCCATTTTGTGGTGTGTGCCTGTCATTCTAGCACTGGGAGGTGGAGACCTGAGGAGAAGTGTAAAGTCATCCTCACAGCGAGTGTGAGGGAAGCTTGGATTACACAAGACCCTACCTCAAACCTAAAAATAAGTAAATAAATAAATAAGCCTTAATGAGATGTATTTATATATTCCTTCCTTAGTAGACCCTTCCTGGTAAGCTTGTGTGTTTTCTGAGGTCTCAGAAAGGCAGTTTTTTTTTCCTTTTGCTGCCTCCTTTCTCCTCTTTTCTGGGAAAAACAAAAAAAAAAAAAAAAAAAAAAACCCCTTTTTTGACCCCCACCCAAAAAAAAAAAAAAAAAAAATCTGCCCTTAACACTGGGAATTCTCATAGGAAGAGTCCCTACTCCAGTGACCTGTGTAACTCCTTATGCACTCTCGTGGAAGAGCTTGTCTTCTGTCTTTACTTTTTGACTCAGAAGCATAGCTTTCTGTTTTTCCCTCTCCCTCCCCTGCCCTCCTCTTCCCTCCTCCACCCTGTTTCTTTTTCTCTCTTCCCTTCCCTTCCTTTCTCTTCTCCTCTGTGTGTGTATGTGTGTGTGTGTGTGTGTGTGTGTGTATGTATGCACTCGCCTGCACATATGTATATGTCTTTGTTTCTGTATTTTCTTGTTTCTACATGTGGGTCTTTCCCAATCCTTAGTTAACTTACTGTTTTGAGAGAGGACCTCTCACTGACTCTGGAGCTTACCAGTTTGGCCTGCATAAGCCAGGGTATACTGAAACCACCAAACTAGTCCACTTTGTGGCAATAAATAAATGAATAAATAAATAAATATTGATGAAATAAGCCGCCTTATGAAGTTGGCTGCTTCCTTTCTGTTATTGCTCATATCAAACTTACCAGCAAAACGGAAACATGTCTGGATCTGATCTTCTGTTACTATTCCAGCTATTACCTGCTTCCAGGCAGCTGCAGAGGCTTTTGTCTACATTATCAAACAGCCTCCCAAACTGGTCTTCCTACTTTTAGCCCAGTACTTGTATCATCTGGAATAGGGTGGCTAGCTCAATCAAGTTAAAGATATGTCACAGCAATCTCTGATGCTCTGAGTGGTCACTTGGGAAAACCAGAACTGTTACAGTGGTGTTTACATGGTGTTTACCTTCATGATTTCCATCCCATGCTTTTTTTTTTTTAGAATAAACTGAATTTTACTTACTGTCTTTGGTCAGCTGACAGACAAGCTCCATACGGTCAGGGAGTTTTGACTGTTCCCTGTGTCCTCCCAGTGCTTATAGCAGATCTCATTGGCAATGAACACTCAGGAAATATTTGTTAGATATGTGAGGCAATTATGTGTTTTAACAAAGCCACTTTCTGTTGGTTATGATAACATCAGAGAATATCTTTTATTTAAGTGGGTAGTAAATAGATCAGCTATTATTCAGTGTGGCAATGGAATCTCTGTGCACAGAAGTAAGAGTTCCTCTTTCAAAGGCATTTAGCTTTTGCTAATACATTGCTTATAATATTGGGCTGTGCGTGTGTGTGTCTGTGTTTCCTGGAAGTTACTGGCCTAGAATATCTTCCTCTTTTTTTACTGGATATTTTATTTACATTTCAGATGTGATCCCTTTTTCCCATTTCCTTCCCACCCAGGAACCCCCATCCCATTCCCCATCTTCCTGCTTCTATAAGGATGTGGCCCCACACACCCACCCACTCCCACCCACCCACTCCCACCTACCCACCCACGAATTCCCTCATACTGGGGCGTCCAGCCTTCAATAGACTAAGGATTTCCTCTCCCACCTATGGCTGAAAATGCCATCCTCCTCTACATATACAGCTGGGGCCATGGGTCCCTCCCTATGTGCTTCCAGGCTGGTGGTTTAGACCCTGGGAGCTCTGGTTGGTTGGTAATGTTACTCTCCCCATGGGGACTCAAACCCTTTCAGCTCCTTCAGTCTTCTCTCTCACTCCTCCATCAGGAACCACATGATCTGTTCAATGGTTAGCTGTGAGCAACCACCTCTGTCTATGTGAGGCTCTGGCAAACCTCTAAGGAGACAGCTATATCAGGCTCCTGTCAGCATGTACTTCCTGACATCTACATCAGTGTCTACCTTTGGTAACTGCACGTGTGATGGATACCCAAGTGGGACAGTCTTCAGGTGACCCCTCCTTCAGTTTCTGTCCCACACTTTGTCTCCATATTTGCTCCCATGAGTATTTTGTTACTCCTTCTAAGAAGGACCAAAGCACCCACACTTTGATCTTCCTTCTTCTTGAGCTTCATGTGGTCTGTGAGTTGTATCTTGGGTGTTGCGAGCTTTTGGGCTAATATTCAATTATTAGTGAGTGCATACCATGTGTGTTCTTTTGTGATTGGGTTACCTCATTCAGGATGATATTTTCTAGTTCCATCCATTTGCCTAAGAATTTCTGGAATTCATTGTTTTTAATAGCTGAGTAATATTCTATTGTGTAAATGTACTACATTTTCTGTATCCATTCCTCTGTTGAAGGACATCTGGGTTCTTTCCAGCTTCTGGCTATTATAAATAAGGCTGCTATGAACATAGTGGAGCATATGTCCTTATTATATGTTGGAGCATCTTCTGGGTATATGCCCAGGAGTGGTATTGCTGGGTCTTCAGGTAATGCTATGTCCACTTTTTCTGAGGAACTGCCAGACTGCTTTCCTTAGTGGTTGTACCATCTTGCAATCCCACCAACAATGGAGGAGTGTTACTCTTTCTCCACATCCTCACCAACATCTGCTAACATCTGAGTTTTTGATCTTAGCCATTCTGACTGGTGTGAGGTAGAATCTCAGGGTTGTTTTGATTTGCATTTTCCTGATGACTAAGGATGCTGAACATTTCTTTAGGTGCTTCTCAGCTATTCGAGTTTCTTCAGTTGAGAATTCTTTGCTTAGCTCTGAACCCCTATTTTAATAGGATTATTTGGTTGTCTAGAGTCTAATTTCTTGAGTTCTTTGTATATATTGGATATTAGCCCTCTATCGAATGTGGGATTGGTAAAGATTTTTTCCTAGTCTGTTGGTTTTCCTTTTTTCCTGTTGACAGTGTCCTTTGCCTTACAGAAGCTTTGCAATTTTATGAAGTCCCATTTGTCAATTCTTGATCTTAGAGCATAAGCCATTGGTGTTTTATTCAGGAACTTTCCCCCTGTGCCCAGGTATTCAAGGGTCTTCCCCACCTTTTCTTCTATTAGTTTCAGTGTGTCTGGTTTTATGTGAAGGTCCTTTATCCACTTGGACTTGAGCTTTGTACAAGGAGATAAGAATGGATCGATTTGCATTCTTCTACATTTTGTTCTCCAGTTGAACCAGCACCATTTGTTGAAAATGCTATCCTTTTTCCACTGGACAGTTTTAGCTCCTTTGTCAAAGATCAAGTGACCATAGGTGTGTGGGTTCATTTCTAGGTCTTCAATTCTATTCCATTGATCTTCCTGCCTGTCTCTGTACCAATACCATGTAGTTTTTGTCACTCTTGCTCTGTAAAACAGCCTGAGGTCAGGGATGGTGATTTCTCCAGAAGTTCTTTTATTGTTGAGAATAGTTTTTGCTATCCTGGGTTTTTTGTTATTCCAAATGAATTTGAGAATTTCTCTTTCTAACTCTGTGAAGAATTGAGTTAGGATTTTAATGGGGACTGCAATGAATCTGTAGATTGCTTTTGGCAAGATGGCCATTTTTACTATGTTAATCCTACTAATCCATGAGCATGAAAGATCTTTCTATCTTCTGAGATCTTTGATTTCTTTCTTCAGAGACTCGAAGTTCTTGTCATACAGATCTTTCACTTGCTTGGTTAGATTCACACCAAGGTATTTTATATTATTTTGACTATTGTGAAGGGTGTCATTTCCTTAATTTCTTTTTCAGACTGTTTATCTTTCGAGTAGAGGAAGGCTGCTGATTTATTTGAGTTGATTTTATAACCAGCCACTTTGCTGAAGTTGTTTATCAGGTTTAGGAGTTCTCTGGTGGAAGTTTTGAGGTCAGTTAACTATACTATCATATCATCTGAAAATAGTGATATTTTCACTTCTTCCTTTGCTGTTTGTATCAATTTGACTTCCTTTTTGTTGTCTAACTGCTCTGGCTAGGACTTCCAGTACTATATTGAATAGGTAGGGAGAGAGTGGGCAGCCTTGTCTAGTGTCCCTGATCTTAGTGGGATTGCTTCAAGTTTCTCTCCATATAGTTTGATGTTGGCTACTGGTTTGCTGTATATTGCTTTTACTATGTTTAGGTATAGGCCTTGAATTCATGATCTTTCCAAGACTTTTACCATGAAGGGGTTTTGAATTTTGTTAAATGCTTTCTCAGCATCTAGTGAGATAATCATGTGGGTTTTTTTTCCCTTTGAGTTTGTTTATATAGTGGATTATGTGGATGGATTTCCAAATATTGAACCACCCCTGCATTTCTGGAGTAAAGCCTACTTGATCATGATGGATGATTGTTTTGATGTGTTCTTGGATTCGGTTTGCTAGAATTTTATTGAGTATTTTTGCATCGATATTATAAGGGATATTAGTGTGAAGTTCTCTTTCTTTATTGGGTCTTCAAGTGGTTTAGGTATGAGTATGATTGTAGCTTCATAGGATGCATTGAGTAGTGTTCCTTCTGTTTTATTTTGTGGAATAGTTTGAAGAGAATTGGTGTTAGGTCTTCTTTGAAGGTCTGATAGAATTCTGCACCAAAACCATCTGTTCCTGGGCTTTTTTGGTGAGGAAACTTTTAATGACTGCTGCTATATCTATAGTGGTTATGGAACTGTTTATATGGTTTATCTGACCCTGATTTAACTTTGGTACCTGGTATCTGTCTAGAAATTTGCCCATTTCATTCAGATTTTCCAGTTTTGTTGAGTATAGGCTTTCTGATGATTTTTTAAAAAATTTCCTCAGTTTCTGTTGTTATGTCTCCCTTTTCAGTTATGATTTTATTAATTTGGATACTGTCTCTGTGCCCTCTGGTTAGTCTGGCTAAGGGTTTATCTATCTTGTTGATTTTCTCAAAGAACCAGCTCCTGGCTTTGTTGATACTTTGTACACTTCTTTTTGTTTCTACTTGGTTGATTTCTGATTATTTTCTGCTGTCTGCTCCTCTTGGGTGTATTTGCTTCTTTTTGTTCTAGAGCTTTCAGGTGTGCAGTCAACTTGCTAGTGTATGCTCTCTCCAGTTTCTTTTTGTAGACACTTAGAGCTATGAGTTTTCTTCTTAGTACTGCTTTCATTGTATCCTATAAGTTTTAGTATGACTAGCCTTCATTTTCATTAAATTCTAAAAGTCTTTAATTTCTTTCTTATTTCTTCCTTGTCCAAGTCATCATTGAGTAGAGCGTTGTTCAGTTTCCACGTGTATGTGGGCTTTCCATTGTTTTTGTTATTATTGAAGACCAGCCTTAGTCCATGGTGATCTGATAGAATGCAAGGGATTATTTCAGTCTTTTTGCATCTGTTGAGGCCTGTTTTGTGACCAATTATGTGGTCTGTTTTGGAGAAGGTACCATGAGGTCCTGAGAAAAAGTTATATTCTTTTGTTTTAGGATGAAATGTTCTATAGATATCTGTTAAATCCATTTGGTTCATAACTTCTGTTAATTACACTGTGTCTCTGTTTAGTTTCTGTTTCTATGATCTGTCCATTGCTGAGAGTGGAGTGTTGAAATCCCCCACTATTATTGTGTGAGGTTCAATCTGTGCTTTGAGCTTTATTAAGGTTTCTTTTATGAAAGTGGGTACCCTTGCATTTGGAACATAGATGTTCAGAATTGAGAGTTCATCTTGGTTGATTTTTCCTTTGACAAGTGTGAAGTGTCCTTCCTTATCTGTTTTGATAACTTTTGGTTGAAAGTCAATTTTATTCTTTAGTTTTTATAACTTTAGTTTCTCTTCCTTATGTTCTTGTGCTTGCCTTTTGCCATCTGGTTAACTCTAGTGCTACCTGCACTCACTGTCTCTGACTGGAGCCTGTCTTTCCATTTATCTTGATTGTGTTAGAACTGCTTAGAGTCCAAATGTCTCTGTGTTCCTGTGATCCTGAGCTCCTGGGTGGAAGAACTCCTGGGACTCAGGCTGCCTCTGGGATCCTGAAATCCTGCTGCTCTGAGTGCAGTGGTTCCTTCACTGCTCTAAGTGCAGTGATTCCTCTAGGATGGCTCAGGATATGATGTTGTTACAGGACTAGACTAGCAGGAGTCTGCCCCAGCCAACTGGACCAAGGATGGGCGGAAGGGGAGTGGTATTCTGGGGAGGTGGGGGTTTGGGTGGCTGATGGGTTCTCAGTGCCCCAGTCTCCCAGTTTTGGCTCTGGGGTGTAGGGTTGTGCAGGAAGGTTCTTACCTGCTGCTCTGAATGCAGTGGCTCCTCTTGGATGGCTCAGGATATGGTGTCTTCACGGGAGCAGACCAGCTAGGTGTCTGCCATAGCCAAAAGGGCCTAGAATGTCTTTCAAAATATTTCTCCTAGCAGAGAATGATACTTATTTGATAACTGTGAGGTAATTTTTACTTCCATTAGTTTTATTGTCACAATTTTTAAAGCTGTTGTCTTAGTTAAGATTGCTATCATTGTGTCAAAACACCATGACCAGAAGCAATGTAAGGAGGAAAAGATTTAATTCTGGTCACAGTTTTATGTAACAGTTCATATTGAAAGCCATGACAGCAGGAACTTAAATTAAGCAAGGTAGGAACCTGGAGGCAAGAGCTGATACAGAGGCCATGGAGGGGTGCTGCTTATTGGCTTGTACCTCATGGCTTGCTCATCTTGCTTGTAGAGCCCAGGATGACTAAGCAGCACAGTACCACCCACCATGGGCTGGGCCCTAACTTTGACAGTGATAGGTTCAAGTCTAACTTCATGCTTGCACTGTTTGTTGAAGATGCTTGCTTTTCCCCAGCATATACTTTTAGCATCTTTGTAAACTATTAAGTGCCTGAAATGCTGTGTATTCATGTTTGGTTCTTCTGTGTCAGTTTTTATACCAGTACCATATTGTTTTTATTACTACAGCTGTGTAATATATCTTAACATCTGGAACTGTTACCCTCCAGCATTGTTCTTTTTTTCTTAGGGTTGTTTTGGTTCTCTGGGATTATTTGTGGTTCCATATGAATTTTAAGATCTTTTATTTATTTATTTTTCCTTCTCTTTTTGTGAAGAATGAGATGGGGATTTTGGTTGTGATTTCATTGTATCTGTAAATAACTTTCTGGAAAATGGTCATTTTCACAATGTTAATTTTACTGACTCATGAGCATGGATTGTCTTTCCTTCGTGTGTGTGTGTGTGTGTGTGTGTGTGTGTGTGTCTTTATCTCTTTGTTCAAAGGTTTAAAGTTTTCATCATATATAGCTCCTTCACTTCTGTTTTAGATAGAGTTTTATTGCTATGAAGAGAGACATCATGACCATGGCAATTCTTATAAAGGAAAACATTTAATTGGGGTCTGGCTTATAGTTTCATGATGCCCATTATCATGGTGGGGAGCATGGCAGCATCCAGGCAGCCATGGTGCTGGGAGATGGAACTGAGAGTTCTACATCTTCATCTCAGGCAGCGGAAGGAGACTGTGTGCCACACTTGGCATAGCTTGAGCAGATGAGACCTCAAAGCCTGCCCCTACAGTGACACACTTTTCCCCACAAGACCACACATACTTTAACAAGGCCATACCTCTTTGTAGTGCCACTTCCTATAGGCCAAGCATTGAAACACATGAATTTACAGGGGACATACCTATTCAAACCATTACAACTTCCTCAATTAGGTTTGTTCCTACATACATTATTTTCTTTTAGTACATTGTGAATGAGAACATATCCATTATCATCTCTGTATGTTGGTGTAATATAGAAAAGCTATTTGTTTGTGGAAGTTGATTCTGTATTCTGCCATGTTGCTGAATTTCTTTATGGTTTCTACAAGTTTTCTGGTAGAATTTTTGAGATCTCTAATGTGTAATATCATGTCATCTGCAAATAGGGACAGTTTAAGCACATTTTCCCTATTTGTTTCTCTTTCCTTTCGTGTTTTGTCTTGTTTCTCCAGCTAGTCCTTTGAGCACCGTGTAGGGATGGTGGACATCCCTGTTTCATTCCCGACTTTAGGGTGATTTCTTCAAAATTTTCTTCATTTAGGATCACATTGGGTGTATATTTCTTGTGTGTAGCGTGTGTGTGTGTGTGTGTGTGTGTGTGTGTGTGTGTGTGTTGAGATATGTTCTCTCTAGCCCTATATTCTCTAGAACTTTTTTCATGATAGCATTTTGGATTTTGTCAAAGTTTCTTTTTCTTTTCTTTTTTTTTTTGCATCTATTGAGATCTCGTGGATTTTTGTCTTTAAGGCCATTTATGTGTTTTATTACATTTATTGACTTGTATATGTTGAAACATTCCTGCATTTCAAGGATAAAGCCAACTTGGTCATGATGTATAATCTTTTTGATGTATTATGTCCATATCCTCTTTAAAGTATTTTATTGTGTAATTTAGAGTCAATATTTATAAAAGATATTGGCCTTTAGTTTTCCTTCTTTCTCTTCTTATTCTTTGTCCTTGTTCTTCATTATTGTGTCTTTACCTTCATCTAGTTTAATTAATAAAACAATACTAGCTTTGTGGGAGTCCTCTCTCTCTCTCTCTCTCTCTCTCTCTCTCTCTCTCTCTCTTTCTCTCTCTCCTTCCCTCCCTCTTTCTTTCTCTCTCTCTCTCTTTCTTTCTCTCTCTCTTTCTTTCTTTCCTTCTTTCTTTCTTTCTTTCTTTCTTTTATTGACTAGTTTAAGAAGGACCAGCTGTATATATGCTCTTTGAGTATCTGCTAGAATTCTGGGAATCCTTCTGGCTCTCAACTTTTTTTTAAGCTGCAAATCTTTATTATTATTTAATTTTCATTTGTTAAAGGTCTGTTTAGGTTTTTGTTTTCTTCTTCATTTAATTTTGGTGGTTTGGCTGAATCTAGAAACACATCTTTCTCCTCAAGCTTAATAAAGTACACATTTTTCTTACAGTATTATGAATTTCTTGATGTCATTTGAAATGTTGCCCTATTCATTTCTGATTTTGTTCATTTGGATCCTGCCTTTGTTTTGGTTAGTTGGGCCAAGAGTCTGTCAATCTTGTTTACCCTTACAAAAGCACCAGCTCTCAGATCAGTTGAATCTTTGTATTTTGTTATTGTTGCTTCTAGTTCGTTGACTTCTGCTCTGATTTTTATTTCTTGCCATTGGCTGTGGATTTGGTTTGTTCTTGTTTTTCCAACTTTTTGAATTGCATCATTAGTCATTTACTTGTGTTCTTTATGATTTTTTTTTTTAATGTAGGCACTTAGAGGTATAAATTTCTCTCTTAGGACCTCTTTCATGGTGTCCCAGGGATTTTATTGTCTTGTGTTTTTATTGTCATTTAGTTCCAGGAAGTGTCTATCTTGATTTCTTTGACCATTCCATCATTCTTTAATAAGTTATTTCATCCCTAATGAGTTTTTATATTTACTAGAAATTTCTTTTTTGCTGTTAATTTTGTTTTATTGCATTATAGTCAGATAAGATACAAAGAGTGATTTTCTTTTTCCTCTTCTTTTCTTTTCTCTTCTTTTCTTTCCTTTCCTTTCCTTTTCTTTTTTTGTAATGTGAAAGGACCAGATCCCTTACACGACTTGCCAAGACCAGTTCTCAGCACAAAGGAAGGGCAAGGGATAAGAGACAAACATGGGAGACAGAGGAAGGAGAGGGAAGGAAACAAGAGAGAAGGGGTGGAAAATATGTGCCTTGGAGGGACAAAGGGCTGCCTCTGCATAGAAAGGAGGCAGACTTGGCCCACAGGCAATGGCAATTTTTATAGAGAAGAAAGATAACCTTGCATTAGGACGAGTAGATTTGTTTTGGATGGACATGTTAATTAGGTGAGTCAAATAGGGGCTTTTGATCGTTGGACTTCAGTACTTTAATAACTGGACCTTGGAAGTCAGCCTCAAGACGAGGAAGTGGCCAAGTAGGGGAATAGACCTTGGTGACTGACTTTAGGAATGTAATGTAATGGTTTTTAGGAAGGGGGAGAGGGACACGTGAAGGGCAAAACCTGTAGGTGTCCTGCTTGCATGCTTGTGATGCTGGCTGTACTGCCCGTGCTAGCTGTGCTTGCCAAGTTCGCCATACTCCGTCTGCCAGAGCGCTTCATAAAGATTTGTTGATGTATCCTGAGATGTTGTCTATTTTAGAAAAGCTCCTATATGCTCCTATATGGTACTGAGTAGAATGTACATTCTTTGGTGTTTGACTAGAATACACTGTTAGATATTAAGTCCATTTGATATATGTTCAGTTAATTCCGATGTTTTTCTGTTTATTTTTTGTCAGATGAATTGTCTATTGGAGAAAGTGGGATATTGAAATCACTTACTAATCATGCTAATCTGTATCTTTAAATCCAGAAGTAGATTTTGTTCTTTTTAACAAATTTAGGTGTCCTGAAATTTGCTACATGTATGTTTAGGATAGTAATATCTTCTTGGTTAATTCTTCCCTTGATTGGAATAAAGTGTCCCTTCTTAACTCTTTTGATTAATTTCAATTTGAAATCTATTTTTGTTAGATTTTAGGACAGCAACACTTGCTTAAGTTCTTTCACCTTAACTTCATTGAGCTGTTTCTTGGTGTTTTATTTAAATTCCTTGAATTACCTGTTAAAGTTGAAATTATGATTGTTCTTCTAAGTTCTGTGTCCTGGAGTTCATCTAGGTGGTTCTCTTTGGGTTGGTGGAATTTTTAGAGAAGATACTGGCTTGATCTTTCACATTGTTTGTATTCTTTGGAGATCTGAGCATATGGATTGTTCTGAGTTTGTTGTGGACAGTACAGGTTGGGGAAGCAGTGTAGGTATAGGGGCATATTGGGTCTAGAGGTTGGAAATGGCTTGGGGTGGAAGGAAGTCTGGTAGACAGAAGGAATTGGACAGTATACAAGCCTAGATCTGTCTGGACAGAAAGGTTGAATATGTGTGAGAAGTCCTATGTCTCTGCTTGTGTGTAAGTACTTCATGGTGAGCCACATCTCTCTGCTTGTGTGTAAGTGCTGCATGATGAGCCATGTCTCTGCTTGTGTGTAAGTACTGCATGGTGAGCCATGTCTCTGCTTGTGTGTAAGTACTGCGTGGTGAGCCATGTCTCTGCTTGTGTGTAAGTACTGCATGGTGAGCTATGTCTCTGATTGTGTATAAGTACTGCATGGTGAGCCATGTCTCTGCTTGTGTGTAAGTGCTGCATGGTGAGCCATGTCTCTGCTTGTGTGTAAGTGCTGCGTGGTGAGCCATGTCTCTGCTTGTGTGTAAGTGCTGCGTGGTGAGCTACATCTTTGCTTGTATATATGTATGTACTGCATGTATGGCTGTCTTAGTTACTTTACAACTGTGACAAAATACCAACAACAGCTTAAGGAAGAAAATATTTAACCTGGGAGTTTGAGATCATGAGCCTTATGTTGGGGAACATGAGAGACATGCAAGCATGATGCTGGAGCAGTAACTGAAAGCTCACATCTTCATCCACAAGCATGAGACAGAGAGCTATCCTCAAAGCCCACTGCAGTGACATCTAAGAAAGCTATACCTTTTAATATTTCCTAAGTAGTTCCACGAGCTGGAGACCAAGCTTTCAGACACATGAGCCTACAGGGGCCATTCACATTCAGTCCTCTACAATGACTTACTGCAGGAGAGCCCTGAAAATTTGGCCTTACATGGGAGAAGGAAATGATAGCAGCTATTATTTCTGTTTTTCATCAGAAAGCTAAAAGTCTTCCCAGACTCTCCTTTGTTCATTTCTGCCTGGTGCTTTGTTGGCTAGTATGCATCTCCTAGATGTGCCATCTGCAAAGGATGTTGGACATGTGGTCTTTCCTCTCTAGTGTCTTTTGGAGAGAAGACAAAGGAATCAGTGATGTCTGCACAAGCCTCATTAAGCACTTGTTCTAATTTTTTCTCCTCCCCTACCTCCAACCTTGCAAACACAAGATTAGCAGTTGACACAAATAGAATGACAGTAACTATGTTATTTATCCACTGCACTGCTCCATTTTCTCTCCATGTAGCTTAGACGGCTCTAGACCTGTATTTTGGCAGCACAACCAGTTCCGTAGGGTTAGTTCGAGGGCTTTCCTTCTTGTTACACAAGAAATGTCATACTGAGTAATACGGTAGCATGACCAGGAATCTCCTTAGCCTGTTGGTGTTGTTTTGTTTTCCTTCTTTCAGGGATACATGTTGTGGTGGATGGACTGAGAATGGTTCATAGAGGCCCATGAGTTTGAATGCTTGCTTCTTCTTAGTTGGTGGAACTGCTTGAGAAGGATTAAGAGATGTGACCTTATTTGGGGAGGTATGTCACCAAGGGCAGCTTTGAGATTTCAAAAGTCCACACCATCCCTTATTTAGCTTGCTCTCTTCGTCTCATGGCTGTTGTCTCATAATGTAAATTCTCAGCTACTGCTCACATGTTCTGCCTGCCTGTTGCCACAGTCCCTACCATTATGGTTGTGGATTCTAACCCTCTGAAACTCTAAGCCCCAAATAAACTCTTCTATAAATTGCCTTGCTCATGATGTCTTTCATAGCAATAGAAAAGTAAGATGTATGTTCAGTTTTTTTTGTTTGTTTTACTTTACAAATTTAAGGCATGAAAAAGAATTAGTAGATATGAGCTTCTTTACTTTGTGTCCATGGTCCAGAGAGACTGGACAGTAGATAGTGATGAAGTCTCTTCCTTCTAAGGTCATGGTGTTCTCTGCACTATGCAGTGACTGCCACATCTTCACTCATTTACTCCTATAAATGTTTTAGTGGGTTTTTGTTGTTATTGTTGTGTGTTTATTGTAACAGGGTCTTACGAAGGACAGGCTGGCCTTAGATGTATTATGTAGCCAAGTGTGGCCTTGAACTTCTGATCATCCTCCCTTTACCTTCCAAGGCCTGGCCTGGCACGTGCTGCCAAGCCAAGTTTATGCAGTGCTAGTGAATGAACAGGGCTACATGCAAACACTACGAACTAAACTATATCTCCACCCCTCAAACATTCTAGTAGTATACCAGCTCTTTAGACACATTTTTGGAGCTTGGTCAAGGGAGGAAAACAGAAAGCCTGCTAGTGCACACATCTCTTTCTCCACTGACTGACCACTGTGTTATGAGCTGCTCTGCTCTACAACACCCTTCTCATGACGCTGGACTGAAGCCTCTTAGTTTGTGAGCCAGAGTACCACCTTTTAAGTTTTTCTCAGTTATTTATTGTAGCAACAGAAAGTCTAATAGAACCACTTAGGGTTGAAGGATTTATTGTATTTCCTGTTTTCATAGTTTTGGGTCTATGGTTATGTGGCCCAGTTACTGTTGTCCCATGGAAAGGCAGATCATCATGGCAGAATATCAGAGTACCACTACTGGCTGGTAAACAGTAGGAGTCTAGGAAAGCAGTGCCCTTCACAGACATGCACACAATGTTCTACTACTGCCTCTAATGAGGTTTTACCCCCCACTAGCTCATTCAGTGTAAATTCATCAAACATTAGTCCTGTGATGAAGTTAATATAGCCAAGATCAACCACTTGTTAATAATTGGACCCAGCATGCTGGGTACCGAAACTTCAGCATCAGTATCTGGAGGATACTTAATAAACTATGATGTTATAAAGGGACTAGGTGCTACAATACTCCCTCGGAAGTCTTAGGTCTGTATGACGTGACTACAGATAGCAAATAGGACAGACTAGATTATAATATGACAACAAATTACTCAGTAATCCTCAACAACTTACCATGCTACATAGTAATGGACATGATATACATGTTTACTGTATGTCATAGATGTTGCATGTCATTGTCACTCTGGGATCCTGACCTGTGGAACAAATCTATCTAGAATGTCATTTACCTCACAGAAGAGGGGAAAAAAAGATGGAGAATGAGAAGTTAGATTTTAAAGCTTCTGCCCATATTTGAGCAAAACAGGACCTACATCCATTCCCTAGTAAATAAGACAGGATGTGTAATCCTCTCAAAGGAAGGGCCAGTGACTGTTTTGAACAATATGCAAACCTCCTATGCTAATATTGTAACCTTCTGATCTTAGATGCATATGGAAACTACAGTGTGTAGACCAGTCCTGTCTCCAACCCACATCAATGCGACAGCTTCTGAAACCTTTACGGTGCTTCAGCAGAAGATGAGGATAGTTGAGGAACAGACCAGCTCTCTGAGAGACGACCTAATAATGCTAGGATATGGTGACAGACGGTAACAAAGAAAACTTAACTAGAATGCTGCAGTTTGCAGAATTTTAATTTAATGCTAGTAAAAAGCAGATGAGATAGATACTTTTGGAAAATATGTTTCCATGTGAACTTTGACACAAGTGTATTTTTAGATAGAGTTGTGGTTCTGTGATAGAGTATGTGGTTTAATTACTTTTTTGTTTTGATAAAACACTATGACCGAGGCAACTTATAAGGGCTTATTTGGGGGGATATGACTTCATGGTGGTGGGGTGGACATAGAAGGAAACAGATAGCTGAAACAGCAGTTGGGAGCTCACACCTTGATCAGCAACCAGGAAACAGAAGATAATAGGAGTAGCAAGAGTTTCTTGAAATCTCAAAGCCCACCCTCAGTGACACACTTCCTCCAACAAGTCCACACCTTCTAATCTCCCCAAACAGGGCTATCAACTGGGGATCAAGTACTCAAATGCCTAAGACTTTGGGGATACCTCATTCAAACCACTACTGTTAGTCAGATATTTGTTGCTACTACAAAACCACCCTTCAGGACATCTTAAGGGAGGAAGGATTTATATTTGGTTCTCCATTTCAGAAGTTGGGTTCTTGGTCCTGTGGACCTGAAGTGAAGCATCATGGCAGACTTAGTGGAACAGATGTGCTTCCTCATGACAGCCATAAAGAGCAGGGTTAGGAGAGTGGGGAAGACATCGTCAATACCTGAGCTTTTGAGGAACACTTTATATACAAACCATAGTACATAGCCATGGCTGCTATTTTAGATCTTATTTGGAAATCAGTCAAAGGAAAAATTGAAACGATTCATGCCATTAATGTGGTCTTGATTTTTCCCTATTATATTTATTATAAATTAAGAGGCAGGTTTGAAATCCTTGACTATTTCACAATTTAGAATCAGACACTAAAACCGAACTATTTTTCCCACCTGTATCACGAAAGAACTTTTTTTGTTTTAAAGTTTATTGGCTCAAAAAACCAGAAAAAAAAGTTTATTGGTTTGTTAATGATAAGGGAAATACATGTTTATGCAGCCAATATGGAGTTTGTTGGTGTGGTTTGTTTTAGAAATGTCTTATATATTTTCTGAGTGCCTCACATTAAAACATTATAGTAGTATAGTTGCTGTTGTAGGGCCCATAAGTTACTTTTAAGCATTTAAAGATTAAACTTGGTATAAATGCTGAGTAAAATAATGAGAATTTTAATTATTTTGTTTAAATTTTTATTAAAATCTGAATTATATTACTTCTATGCTAACTTTAATTCCTACATTGCTATTTAAAATTAATATTTACCATGTTTTATGTATCATGTTTTGTGTTGATAGACATAAAAGGTTTTTATTTTTTAATTTCAGATTTAAAAGCAACCGAAGGGATGGGAAATGGCTCAGTATAAACTGCTTGCCATGCAGGTCTGAGGTCCTGAGTTCAGACCTCAAGGACCATCACCCATATACCCACTATGCAACCCTTACAAAGCTGGGCATATCAGTGCTTGCAACTCTAGTACTTGGCGGGGGTGGGGGGGTGGGGGGGTGGAAGCAGGAAGATTACTGGCCAGTTAGTCTAGCCTAATTGATGAGATAAAATTTCAGTGAGAGAACTTGTCTCAAAAACTGAGGTTTTAGCAGCTTTAGCAAGTTAAAGAAGCTTAACTTGAGGAAGTTAGCCAGTGTCAACCCATGTTGCTGCTATTTGTGGGGGTGTTGAGGATTTGAACTCAGCACTTGACTTACATGGCAGCACTTGGCTGACTGAGCCGTATCCCTAGACCTTTCTTTACTGTCTTCTACACATAAGTATCTTTAGCGAAACTGGACAGTTACATTTCTTTTCTAATGTCAATGCCTTTTATTTTTGTTGTTTCCTGGTTTCCCTGGCTAGGGCTTCTACAACTCTCTGTTCAATGCTCCTTATGAAATTAGATATCTCATTAGCCTTTACTTCATACCTTAGAGGAAAGTCTTCAACTTTTTGCAGTTATGATATTAACTTTGGTCCTGTCGTGTGTGTCGTTTACTGTGTTGAGGAACATTCCTCCTATATGTAGTTTGTTGGCAGCTTAATGAAAGGATGTTAGATTTGTCAATTTTTTCTGCATTTATTGGAATAGTCATATGACTTTTGCTTTTCAGTGCTTTGCAGTAATAAAGGACAGGCCATCTAGATGCATCTGGAAAGGTTGGGATGTTAGCTTCCTGTTGTAGTTCCTCTGTCCTCAGGATGAAACTGAGAGCAGACATTTCTTGTCTGTTGTCTGCACTGACTGGCAGAGGGTCTGTGTCTGAAGTGTCTGCTCTCGTTTACGCTGTACCTCTGACTCTGGAGAATAGTTGTTGGAGGTGGGCTTATGATGCCTACCTGTCTGTTATTGGTTGTTTAGGGACATTCAGAAATACAGAACCCCATCAAGCCCAGAGCTAGGTGGTTAAAGAGCTAGCCATTCATGTAGAATCTATAGAAGACAGGGTATTCAACTTTAGAAGCATTTTAGAAAAAATCTGCCGACCTGGGGTTGTCACTGCAATGAGGCTGGAGAACACTCTGAAAGTGCTATGCTTCCTCCAGGCATTGAAGTTCTATTATTGTGATCTGCAAAGACTCCCAAGTGTCCCTTCCTTTCCACAGAGAGAGCTACGAGAATTTGAATGCAGTCCTTCATCAGTTTACTTTAGTTAATTGGTAGGTGTAGGATAAGCTGGAGAGAAAGAAGGCTTGGGAAGTACTGAGCTCCTTTTTAAGCTGCTAGAACCCCATTTGCTGGTCTACTTAACTTGTCAGCAGCAGTGAAGAAGGACACAGGGAGAAACTGAGAGCGTTTGAATTTAAGCCTGTATCTTTCTTCTCTCTGGGAATCAAGTCTTTGGAAGTGTTTGCATATTTATACAACTGTCATTTTGTTCTGTGGTCTAGAGGCATGTATACTCCTGCTCCCTTTTGTTCATATGGCCAGGAGATTAAGAGCCCAAACCTTTGACTGAAGTCAAGGTGATGTACTTCACCTGCTTCTCTCCTTAGGGAAAATTCAGAAGCTGGAGATTTTGTCCTAGTAGTTCAATGCATGCCCTGAGTAGAGATTGAATCTGACTGTGCCTCAGTTTTGCCCATGAATTGAGCATAGATATTTTCAATTGCGTAGTGGGAGAGTCTCACGTTGTTCTGTCTTAGAAAGAACTGATCTGTGTTCTGGGGCTTATTTGGTGCATTCTTGTCTAGAGGAGTCAGGAGCCTTGTGTCCCACCATGTTGTTGCTGTCACTGCTATTCTAATTAGAAAGATGACATTGGCTCAAAGGCTGGGTTACCACAGTAGAAATATTATTATATAATTTGGTTTTGGGTGCTTTTCCAGAGGTCAATTAGAAACTTCAAACTATTTAGAAGACCCTGCCAGCCAGAAAGCCATTAGTCCTGTCCCAAATGAAGTAATTTGTCCAGAAAGCCCAGGTATTTTATGGAAGAACTACGAATTTCTGGTAAATCGAATGTGTTATTTGGAGAATCTCATCCAGTCCTTGAAGATGAACATCTTTCGCCTACAAACTGAAAAGGAATTGAATCCACAGAAAACAGGTGTGCATGAAGAGCTTGTGGAGAATCTGCTTCTATGTGAGTGCTTGATGGGTTTGTGAATCTGTGCTTCCTTCACCTTTCTGCTGCTGTCTTCTGTGTTGTCCATAGCTTTTCTGAATGATCAGCTAAATATAATACAGGGGGAGCATTCCAAGGACCTGAAGCTGTTGCAACTTGAAGTGATGAATTTGCACCAGCAATTGAAAGTTGTCAAGGAGGAGGAAAACAGGGCACAGGATGAAATGCAAAGATTGACTGCCACTCTGGAAATCGCCACGGAGACAAAGGTTTGTGGTCATGTTCTGTAGTGCATTGTCCCTGATCTATCTCCACTAGAAGAGACAAATAGCCCCATAAATCTGAGTGTCACAGATGGGTGATATTGATATTAGATTCTTAACATTTGAAATTTGTCTGCACTGATAACCTCCACTGGTGTGTGTTGTCAGTGGTAGTTCACAGACTCCTTGCTGTGTATAAAGAATAGTGAGCATCTAGACTCTACCCTCTTTAAGAGATACACTAAGTTTTGGAGGTCTCTTCAGACAGTGAAACAAGGGATTTCTTCAGATTAGTGATGTCAATCTCTAGCTGTTTGATGTTCTTGTCAATGGCCCGTCAAGGGTCTGAGTAGTATAAGTTTGGAGGCCAGCATCTGGATTAGAACTTCTAACAGCAGACATCATGGGTGATTCATTTTTACCTGGAAAGGAAAAAGAAGGGAATTCTCAGGGAGATGTCTCTTCCCTGGATATCAGTTATTATTCATCTTATTTATGGTTGGGCCTGGCTTTGTGGGGGTATCTGTTTATTTCATTAATCTTTTTGGTAGCCATTTAGCTGTGCCTTCTGTGGTATCAAACAGGCTTATCAATCCTCGGCCCCATAAGAGAACTGGGTCCAGGCCATTCCCTTTAAGGGTAAGAGGGTCCTTCCACATAGCTGTGGCATAGATTTACTCTTTTATAATAGAAAAGACTGTGTATAGCTCTTGACTGTGTACAGCCCTTAAATAAGAACATTGCCTTTACATAGACAAGACAGGGACAGTTAAAGAGAGCATGAAAAAGGTCAGAGAAGGCCCTGAGAAAAGACAGAGAGAGAAAGAGAAAGATGAGAGCTGGTACAAGAATTGGTTTTCAGCCTCTCTATGGTTGTCAACCCTATTTCCTTCCATCTTGGGACCATTAATTGGGTTATTTTTGCTTACTTCTTTTGGTTCCTGGGCCTTAAATAGGCTAACTTTGTGAAACAGCAGATAAATAATTTGGTAGCAAAACCTATCAGATACATTATCATAAGTTAGCTACGGAGGACCACGAGACTGAAGATGAGGCTGTCTATCCAGGGTGTTCCCAAAACCCATCTCCACCCAACCTAAAAGAGGGGACTTCTGCCCCTAGACCTAGCAGAGAGGGGCCACCCAGAACCCCTTCTGACTGGTGATCTGAATTCTTGCTTAGGCTTCGAGGCTAAGCACTGCAAGGGAATATAAATAAAAGTTAAAAATATCTCTCTGGATTCCCTGAGGGACAAGCCTGACTGCATAGGGGTTGATGTCAAAAGTATCCCCTCTCCAGGAAAAAGACATCGGGATGGGTATGGCCCTCATGCCTCACTGGACAATGACAGGGGGACCGGAGCCATTACAAAGTCCCCTTTAATTACTGGAGGTCAGGCCTCTATCCCCGCCTTCACAAGTTTAGAATTGCCACAGCCCTTCTATACTTAGAGAAGGGAGGAGGTGTCAGGGGCAGCCCTGCTTCTACACTGAAGGCCTAAAATCAGCCATAGGCCTAAAATCAGCAATAGGCCTGTCATACATGTATACTAACACCAAGTCTTGGGTCTCTGTGGATAAACACTGAAACAGATGGCTATAAGCTATTGTACACAGGCAGCTTTTGTGGAAATTTACCAGCCTGAGTAGTCATAGACCTTTTTTATGGTCATAGACCTTTTAAATAGGTAGCCTTGGCAGATAACACCAACTTAGATAAGGACAAGTGAATCATAGACCAAGTGAGTCATAGTGACCTGTCCCCTGAACCTTCACCCAGCCCATACCCTGTTCTGAAAGATATCTGTACTCCCCCTGAACACCCACACTCCGGTGTCAACCCTTTTCTCATGTCCTGCCTTTTTGTGTTTATAACTCCTGTGTGAATAAGTAAAAATTATGATTTGATTTAAAAAAAATAATAAAAAAAGGAAAAAAAAAGAGGTACTCTGTAGTTTGGGAGGTCAAGGCATACCATAAGTTAAAGAGGAAAAAGCCAAAGTAGAAAGCAGAGAAAAAACAGTAAGTGCATAGGAAGAGTGTTCAGGCATGCTTGAGAAGAGAAGAACCCTCGGCCAGTATAGATCTGAAGGTGAAGTCCCTACGGCATTTCAGGGAGTACACTCACAGGCAGCAAAGAAGCCATATTGTTTAGAAAGCAAACCAGCAGCATTGTTCTGTTGCCACAGACCAGGCAAGGTGATAGATGATCAGATTATTTTGAAAGTCCTTAAGAAGTAGCATAATATTAAAACAGTGTATTTTAATAAGAATAATGGAGCCGAGAAGTTTCTTGTCCAAGGTCATCACATGCTTGTCTTCTTCATGTAACTCGGAGTTTTCTGCTAGGTGACATTGGGTTAAAATGGGTAAACTCCAGCTTTATTGAAGTGAGAGTTAATTTTTGGGAAATAAGCTGAGTATTAGCTAATTTCACATTACAGAGCATCTAAAAATCAAGAATAATCAATACCTTGGATCACTCAGTAGAGAATGATAGAGAGTTTTATCACAAGATGACAGGAAGATGTCACTGTGCATTAGCTGTGGGGAAGAGGAGACTGGAAACAAAGGGACCACGTAGGGACCTTTGTGCTGATTATGATTCTGCATGGGTCAGAGCGAGAGTTATAGCTATTGAGAGGTAAAAGAATATTCTAGATATTCTTTTATTGATATTCTAGAATCTGTAATAGGATATAAACTGAAGGTAGGTAAGAAGGCAACCATAACTTGCATCTTTATATCTAGGATTGTGGTGCCGTTAATAATATTTAAAAAGAGTAAATAACGAAAGCTATAATTTTCTTTCTGATTTCCTAAGCATGAATAGTATTTGAAACTGGTAGTGGTGGTACATGCCTTCTTAGGTACATCCCAGCACTTAAAAAGCAGCCATATATCTCTATGCCTGGTTTACATAGTAAGTTCCAGACCAGCCAAGGCTACATAGTGAGACACACCACACCGCACACGCACACGCACACGCACACGCACACGCACACGCACACGCACACGCACACGCGCACACACGAGATGGCTCAGTGGTTAAGGGTCTTTGTGCTTTTGCAGAGGACCCAGGTTTGATTTCCAGAGCCCACATGGCAGCTCACAACTGTCTATAACTCCAGTTGTAGGGGATCTGACACCTTCTTCAGGCGTCCATGGATACCATACATGTACACAGTACACATATATATGCAGGCCAAACACTCATACATATAAAAGTAAATCTTACAAAAATAGGAATATGGACTGTGCAAATGTGAGGACTGGAGTTTGAATCCCCACGAACCACCTGACTTCTAAGCAAGCAAGACATCCCAAGCCTTCAGAGCATGGTCTGTGGAGCAAGCAGATTAACTACACTAGCAGGTTAAAGGATGTCTGAGTTCAGGTGAGAGGCCCTTGATGTATAAGGTAGAGGGTGATCCAGGAAGACACCAGTTATCAACTTCTGGCTTCCACGTGCATATGCACACATGTACACACATACATATGATATGTGTGTGTATGCACAGGCACATGTGTGCATGCATATGCACATGCAAAAAAATAGCATTTATACACTGCCAGGAAAAAAGACTATGACACGATCCACCTAGAGACAGTTTCTTCCTGTCACTTCAGGTTATTAGATCTTTCCTTCTTCTCTTTTTAGAAGAATGCCACTGTTATTGAGGAGGAGCTAAAGACCACAAAGCGTAAAATGAACCTTAAAATTCAAGAGGTAAGAGAAAAGATAGGAGATGTTGAAGGAGGTGTTGGAATTTCAGAGGGACATCAAGAAAGAATGAATCCTTTGAAAAGCAAATTGTGTCATTGTATAAATACTTAAACCATGCCACTTGTAACTAAAGTAAAAGTAAGGCCCTCAGTTGCTAAAGGTGTCAAAACTGCCATAATTATAACTGAAAAAAAAACCCCAACAACAACAATAAAATAAACAACAACAAAATAAACCCTGCTGAGCCAGTAGAGAAACAGTTAACACATACTGTGGCCCATAGGCTGTTGTTAAGTGAGTACCTTCACCTTTGTGTGACATTTTATTATAAAGACATGTTAAGATGGAAAACTCTACACTTCTTATTTTACCTTGAGACCTTCATGTCAACTTAAATGTTTGGAATTCTGAAAGGAGTGGCTACTAAAAGCTGTCAAATTAGTTATGGGTCTGTGTTAACTGTCACCTACTCCAGAAGGAAGCTTCTCTGATGAAGTTTTCGAGATGCCCTGGTCTGTCAGTTTAATGCTTTGCCCCTTTACCTCCAGGTAAAAGTAGTTCTTCATTATGACCTGACTAGCCTCAGGTTCTTGGTCCCAGTGATGGTGCCAAACATGGGTTCCATCTTGTGTAGTGGGCCTTTAATACAATCAGAAAGTGATTGGTTATTCCTGTGACATTCCTGTTACTTTTTCACTGGTGAGTGCATCTTCACAAGCAGACCATTACTGTAGCTCATTACTGTAGCTGTAGGTTTGCAGCTGGCTGAGCTTGGTCTCCTCCAGTACCTTCCAGTACTATGACAGCTAGCTAAAAGGGAGGAAGCTTCGACATCAGTCCTGTGCGGGGCGCACGTGTAGTGGTCTCGCCGGCAAAAAACATACACACACGCGCGCACACACACACATCACACACACGCCAGAATCCTTCCGTATGAACACGTTTATTTCCCCAAAACCAAGATGGTGGAAGAAGACGAGAAGGCGTGGGAAAGCACTGCCTATATACCCCAGAGCGGGGTATTCACCCCCTGATTGGCTGCTTACTCGTAGCGCGCCAAACGCCGTGGGATGGGCTTAGCTTTGGCGGGCTAACCATGGCACATGCGCACTTTACTTGGTACTAGGAAGAATTACGGGCGACAGCGCCACCTAGCGATGGCGGACTTTGTCAGCTCTGCCGCGGCTCCTAACACAGTCCCAGTTTTATTTCTTCATGTTCTATTATTCAAGCATGTGGTGTCTTCATCAATAGGGTCTTACCATAACGTTCTTGAGAGTTACCAAGAACAATGGTAATAGCTAAGAGTATTTGATGTGGGAGGTATAGCTATAGGACATCACTGGCCAACAATTCCAAATAGAGGTAACCCATTCCTGACACTGAACTTTTTGCTGGCCTATGGTATCTAGTATATCACTGTTACCCTGTTATAGGGTAACTCCATTTAAGTTCCTTTGATTTAAGTGTTCCGTGAAATAGTAAAAAAGCAACCCACACCAACACTGCCGGCTAGGCACCGAGCCTGGCCCTGTTTGCTTCTCCACAGCTCCAAAACAGTTCTCTCTTTCCTGTGGCTGGCTGCTGCCAAACCTAGTCAACGCTCCCTAATTTCCAGGGCTAGCTAAAGTGCACTTCTCACAAACCCATGCTTTGCCACCTGCTATGGTTAGCTGTCACAAGTCCCCTGTAACCCAGTAATATCAAAACTCTAGAGGCTTGTAATTTATCAGTCAGATTTTTATCAGGAAATTCTCAACCCACAAAATGTCTACACAGTGAACTCAGAGCCAATTGATATTGTTATAAACTACCCACCTCGATTAGATAAATTGTCTTGTAATTAACCATCCTTTATATGATATTCATAGCTACCTGTGGCTATTTAAAGCTATGCAGATCTGGTTCATCTTTCTCTTGCTCCATATCCTTCTTTGTCCTTGTGTCCCCCTATCTCTCTAAAACTCTCAACCCGCCTTCTTTATCCACTGCCCAATCACAGCCTCTAGCCTTATCTTGTGCCTGCCCTCACCTGCATATAGACAGCAATCCACATGTATGGTTATATTTTAAGAGATTTCTGCAGTAGTTGTTTTTCATATGATTTTTTTCAGAAAGTCTTTAGTATGGTAGATGGCATTTAACACAGAGACCTGCAACTAATCAAGGTACAGTGAATAGGAAATACTTCTTCACTGTAGTCATCTACTGCCTCTGGCTCTTAGGATCTTTCCACCCCCTTTTGTATGATGACCCCTAAAGTTTTGGAGGAGGTTTGTCCTATGCAGACCTTACAGGTTTATGTGGACATAAGATTTCCACTCGTTTGGGCAAATAACCTCAGAGTATGATTGCTGGGCTGTGGTGCAAGCCACATTTAGCTTTATTAGGAACTACCAACTCTTCTTACAACCTAAAAAGACTATTTGTGCGTTTCTACCATTGGAGAGTAAGAGTCTTTGTTGCTGCACATTCTCTTCAGCATTTGGTGTCAGTGTCTTAGATTTTTGCCATTCTCATAGGTGTGTAGTTTACCTTGTTCTACTTTGGATGCCCTAATGATACATAATGTGAGAAGCTTTCCATATACTTATTTTCTTGTATATATCTCCTTTGATGAAGTGTATTTTAGATTATTTTCCAGTAATTGGGTCTTTTTAGTTTTGAGTTTATTACTTTGTATATTTTGGGTCTGATTTAAAGGTATCACATAAAGATTTATGTGCTAACAGCTAGATCCCCAGTGGTCTTGAAAGGTGGTCAGAACTTTTAAGAGGTGGGAGGCCTTCTGAAAAGTTCTGATTCATTCAGGATAATCACCCTTGGAAGGGATTGCTGTAGCTCAGTGGAGCCCCAGTTAGTTCCTATGAAAATGGAGTTGTTACAAAATGGAGTAAGTCTGGCCCCTGAATATGTGGCTTCTCGTTTTACCTGAGTGGTATTGCCACTGTGATGCTTCCATCATGAGACCTTAATGAGAGCTGAACATGTGTGCTTAGCCAAACTGTCTTTCCTAAAACTGTGAGGTAAGTAAACCTCAATTCCTTGTACATTTTCCAGTCTCAGATATTTTATAACAGTGACAGATAACACACTAAGAGAGGATACCTGTCTTCCATCAAAGTGTGACTTATTCAAACATTTTCTGCCAATCTATAGTTTTGTCTTTTCATTTTCTTAGCAGTATCTTTCAGAGAGCTGAAATTCTTACATAAATGAGATCCAATTAAACATTTTGTTTCATAGATAGTAACTTTGGTACTGTATCTAAAAAGTCATCAACAAAACCTGAGTCCCTTTGGTATTTTCATGCTGCTTGCTTGTCTTTGTGACTTGCTGTCCACTGAATCATCTCTATGCTGTTTATTTTCTACAAGATGCTTCTAAGTTACTAGAGGGTCTTAACCCCCAATTTGGAAAACAGATTCCAACAACAAAAAGTGAGGGTAACAGACTGGACTTCACTTTTAGGAAGAAACAAGCATGTTTCAGAGTGATGAGTGAAGGTGTGGGGATGGGCTGGTATACCTTGTAAACTGCCCGGCTGATTTCATCTTTGTTAAACTGCAATGGCGTCTGCTGGTCTCCCTAACTGCAATGTTGCTCTTTAGCTACGGCAACAACTGGCTCAGGAGAAGGATGTCAGGGAGTCTCTTGAGAAATCTGCATCATCCATGCTCCTCAAAGTACAAGAGATGGGCTCAGTGGTGGAGGCAGAACGGCAGCAGGTAGATTTGCCTTCCCTTCTGTTAGAGACACCAAAGGAGAAGCTGACCTTGTGTCTCTGAACTTGTCATTTTGTTTATTTCCTCTAGCTTTGTTAAGGCCCTTTCCTTAGTAGCCTGTTAGCGTTCTCACTACAGTCTTTAAAATATAGTACAAAATAAGAAAAGGCTCTGCTATCCAACCCAACGTTCTTAACTTATAAATGAGAAAGCTGAGACCTGGAGAAGTGAGTCTGTCTCAGGTTTTATAGAGGCAAATGATGTTGGCACAGGATCCTCCTGTAGAGGAAGTCTCTGCTATAAGCATGGATTTTGGAACTCACTGTCTTAGCTAATGCTATATGTATGTGATCTGGGTAGAAAATAGACTAAATGGAACTAACCCTTGAAACAAATAAGTAAAATAACCAGGAACATATTTATGTTGCCGCTTTTAGTTATTATATTCATATTAACATGACATTTTTACCTTTGTTATACTTAATATTTGAAGTACATTTATGCATTTAGAACATTTTAAATTCATATTTTAGTATTTATTACTTGAGTGCATAAGCTATCATTTTTTCCAGTATGTCACAACTGAATTATAAAAGGAGTATATTCTACTTAAGGAATTTATGAAAGATCCTATTTAAGTCAAAGTTAGTTAAGTGTAAATAACACTAAAGTGCAATTCTTCATTTGCTCTGGCTACCCTCCATGTGCTCAGTATCTTCTACTGACTGTTGTGTTAAAATGCACACAAAATGCTGTATTGGACAGCACTTCAAGTAAGAAACTGTAGTCTGATGAGATTTCAGCAGTGACATACAGGCATGTCCCTTTCCTCTTAGTGACAATAAGGTTGAAAATTCTACCTTCCATGTGTTCTGTCCAGTCATGCATTATCGTCCACAAATTGAGTTTTCCTTACACAATTTTAGGTGCACACTTTGCAGCAGAAGTGCATTTCCCTACACAGCTCTATGAAAACAACCCAAGAACTGCTGGCCCAGGAGCAGCGGAAGAATGAAGACTTGGAGATGACTACCCTGCAGCTCAAGTCTGATCTGAGTATGCAAAACCTCCTAAGAACCAGAATTGTTTAGTTGGCCAGGGTTGGTGGTACTTCCTACAACTGAGAGTGAAAAAATTGCTGGTCACCTTCCTATATACAGTACTAAAACCAAGATAAATATTGGTAATAAATTTTATCCTAATTTTTTGTGGTTGCGTAGGACCTTACTCATACTAGGCAAACTGAGCTCGCTCTCTGTCTCTGTCTCTGTCTCTGTCTCTGTCTCTGTTTCTCTCTCTCTCTCTCTCTCTTTCTCTCTCTCTCTCTCTCTCTCTCTCTCTCTCGGGTTGATTTGTTTGTGTGTGTGTTTGTTTGTTGAGATAGTTTTCACTAAGTTGGCCAGGTTACCCTTAAACTTGTGATCTTCTTGTCTAAGCCTTACAAATGTCTAAGATGCTTCTAGGTCTGCCTGAGCCTCTTATTTATAAATCATTCTTTTTCTCCTCCTTGATCACTTCAGTGTAGACTAGTGGGAACATATAGACAGTAAATTGAAGACTGGTGATAAACTATTAATAAGGAAATGAGGCTGTTCCTACTAAGTTACTGCAGCCAGGTTCACCGCTCTTCCAGTTGCCAATCTGTTTGGATTAGCCTATATTTCTAGAGGTGGGTGGCTAATGCACCTGGAAGAAGAGCTTAGAGTGACCCCTCATTTTACAGATGAATTCTCAAAGACTTGGGAATACAAATTCTTGCTCCAAGTCTAAGTGGATGGTCATGAACCTGTTGGTTCCTGCTGTTATCAGTGTGCCCTCTGAAGCGGTGTTAGGCAATCTCCAGTGTAGACACCATGAGTGTTCTCACATGTGTAGGACTTCATGGTTTACATAGAGCTTTCACATAGATTTTATCACTGAAATATTCAAAGTCGTCTATATCAATTCAAAGTTCTAAAAAAAGTGAAGAAGAAAAACTTAATCCTTCTCATTGTAAACCAAGTGTTCCCTTTGTGTAGTCCTTCTGTGGTAAGAGTCCAGCATCCATGCTGCTGCCTTGTTTGCACTCTGCGTGCTCACCTACATCCCAACCGTCCTCTCTCCTTATGGTTTTAGTCAGTGTGGAAACCAACTCTACTGTTTTATGTGCATGTCCCTGCTTTTGTTAAATCTTGATTACAGTAATTTAACAAAAATATGTTGATCATATCCTTACCAGAGTCGTCTGTGCATCAGGTAGAATGTGACCTTATATATATACATCACAAATGACCATAGACCAAGTTCTTTTTTTTTTTTTTTTTTTTTGGTTTTTTCGAGACAGGGTCTCTCTGTGTAGTCCTGGCTGTCCTGGAACTCACTCTGTAGACCAGGCTGGCCTCGAACTCAGAAATCTGCCTGCCTCTGCCTCTCAAGTGCTGGGATTAAAGGCGTGCGCCACCACCACCAGGCCCAAGTTCTTTTTTGATTTATTTATTGTCTGATTCATTTTAGTTTTTTAAAGACAAGTTTGTCATGTAGCCCAGACTGGCCCTGAATTCATGACTCCCCTACTTCAGCCTCTCAAATGCTGAAATTACGGACATGCTGTGTTGATAATTGTGTATCTTAGCATCTAGTCTATATGTGTTATTTCCACAAAATAATGACTAAATAAAATAAAGCTTCTAGGAAAAAATGCTATGTGGCACAGTCTAGTAGGTTCTCATCATCATGATACAGACTTTCTGTTTTTAGATTCCAGAGATAACCTGATTTACAAGTTGGTTGAAGAAAATAAGGTATGTGTTCATGTGGCAGGATACAGAGGTGGCCTTTCTCTCATTGTTAAGTCTTGACCATTCATCATGCTGGCACATAGACTTCTGATTTTTCTAAAAACCTTTAGGGAAAAAGTTTCATGTACATAAGCTGTATATTCAGGCAGTACTCCCTATTAGAAACTAAGTGATCAGTTTTTTGCAGGCTACCATGTTTTGAAAAGGTAAATTGGCAAAAATGAGAATTTTGTGAATTTTGCCAATTGTAAAATAATTTCTAAATATATATACATGGTTGGTGGCTGCACAGCAATGTAAGTGCATCGAATACTACAAACTATGCTGTTAACATGAGGCAGGACCATGAACTTTATTTTACATAAGTTTAGAAAAATGTTTTTATATCTTGTTACACAATGGGGAACACTCATTTGGAATAGCATCTCGGTTGCTGTCTCAGCCTGTGTTTCATGGTGTTTATCTTCCTGCTTCTGGGAAATCTGGGAAGTAGTTTCCTCAGGAGAGGAAGAAGCTACACTCTGTTCTTCTACTAAAAAGCTTTTAAGGACACTTAAACCAAACTTTACATCTCTCCCCTCCTCCCAGTCTCAGAGGGAGTAGTCTGTCTGTCAGAGCACAGGTGCTTATCTTCATTCTGAGGACTTCAGGGTGAAACACCTTATAACTTTCAAAGGTATTCCTTTGAACTCACAAAATCTTACTGGTAATAAAAATGTGTATGTGATATAAGAACTTATTCTTGGGGAGACTTACTTGATATAAAAGTGTAACTGAGTACTTATGGAATGGTTTCAGGTCAGTTTTTTTTTCTAATCAGAATCCTAATATAAAATTCTATATATTTTTAAATGTTTATTAAATGTATTTCTTTATTCACTTCACATCTTATTATCAGCCCGCCTCTCTTCCCAGCCTCTTCATGCAGATCCTCCCCCATCCCTGTCTCCTCTTCTCCTTTGAGAAGGTCGATCACCCTCCCTCTCCCCGACCCCCAGCACATCAAGTCACTGAAGGACTAGGTGCATCATCTCCCACTGAAGTCAGACAAGGTAGCCCAGTTAGGGGAACAGGATTCATAGGTAGGCAGGCGACAGAGTCAGGAACAGCCCCTGGTCCTGTTGTTGAGTGACCCACATGAAGACCAAGCTGCTCATGTGCTGCACATGTGCAGGGGCATAGGTCCAGCCCATGGTGACTCTGCTGCATATGTGCAGGGGCATAGGTCCAGCCCATGGTGACTCTGCAGCATATGTGCAGGGGCATAGGTCCAGCCCATGGTGACTCTGCTGCAT
>NW_021604613.1:8540086-8544294 GCF_004785775.1 Grammomys surdaster
CTCTGCTGCATATGTGCAGGGGCATAGGTCCAGCCCATGGTGACTCTTTGGTTGGTGATTCAGTCTCTGGGAGTCCCTAAGGGTCTAGGTTAGTTGACTATTTTGGTCTTCCTGTGGAGTTCCTGTCCTTTTCAGGTCCTTCAATCCTTCTCCTCACTCTTTAATAAGACTCCCTGAGCTCCATCTAATGTTTGGCTGTGGGTCTCTGTATCTCTTTCCGTTGGCTGCTGGGTGGGACCTTTCTGAGGACAGTTATGCTAGGCTCCTGTCTGTACTCATAGCAGAGTATCATTACTAGTGTCAGGGTTCTTGCCCATGGGATAGATCTCAACTTGGGGCAATCGTTGGTTAGCCATCCCCTCTTTCACTGCTCTGTCTTGAAACTCTATTTAATAAGATCTTGTTAAAAATTGTTTTATTTATTTACAGTTCACGTTGCCAGTCCCACCTTCAAGAGTTCTTTACCCCCATCCATCTTCCCTTTGCCTCTGAGAGGGTGCTCACCCACCTGCCCCCATCTCACCCCACCATATCCCTCTTCCCTGAGGCATCAAGTCCATACAGGATTAGGTGCATCCCCTCCCACTGAGGCCAGACAAGGCAGTTCTTTGCTACATATGTGCTAGAGGCCACAAACCAGTCTGTGTATGTTCTTTGGTTAGTGGCTCTGTCTCTGGGAGGTCTGGGTCTAGGTTATTGACACTGTTGGTCTTCCTATGGGGTTGCCATCTCCTTCGGCTTCTTCAGCCCTTCCCCCAACTCTTCCATAGGGATCCCTGACCTCAGTCCAATGCCTGGTTGTAAGTATCTGCATCTGTCTCAGTCAGCTGCTGGTAGAGCCTCTCAGAGGACAGCCATGCTAGGCTCCTGTCTGCAAGCACAACATGGCATCAGTAATAGTGTCAGGGTTTAGAGCCCACCTATGGGATGGATACCAAGTTGGGCGGGTCACTGGATAGCCTTTCCTTCAATCTCTGCTCTATTTTTGTCCCTGCAGTTCTTTAAAAAGAAATCATAACTTTTAGAGCAGTTTTAGATTCACTGCAACACAGAACATGGAGTGTGGAGATTTCCCAGGTAGCTCTTGCCTCTATATGCTTTGCCTATCTACACATGTATAGCCTCCCTGACTATCAATCTCTCTCACTGGAATAGCAGGATGATTACTCTAGATGAATCTACATTGATGCATCATTTTAGTAAGTTGTTAGCATACGTTAGGGTTTATTCTTGGATATTTGTTCATTCTTTGGATTTAGATAAATGTATATTCTTATATTTATAGGGAGATATATATATATATATATATATGTGTGTGTGTGTGTGTGTGTGTGTGTGTGTGTGTGTGTCTGTGTGTGTCTGTGTGTGTCTGTGTGTGTGTATAGACATATACACATATATAGAGAGTGATTCACTTCCCTAAATCCCTTTTCCTATTCCTTTCTTCCCCTTGGTAACTATTGCTCTATAGATCTGCCTTTCCCAAAATGCTATATGGCTAAAATCATATATGTAAACTTTTAAATTGGCTTCTTCAGTTTAATAAATATTTAAATTTCCTTTGTATGTTTTGATGGCTTGATAGCTTATTTCTAGTGTTAAATAATATTAAATGGAAGAAAGAAAATGGAAGGGGAAGTGATGTCATTATAATATCTAAAAAATTAAGAGAAATAGCTTTTAAGAGAAGGATTTTTTCTTTAACAGAGTAATTTTTCTTCTCATAAGTTTTCCGGTTGAGTTATGTATTTCATGAGCAGTTCTCTTGAGCAAGTGTACACCCTCCAACTCTTGCTATGGGGACTAGAGTGCAGCAGCAGTGAGTGTTCTGCTCAAAAACTATACAAGTGCTTGAGCCAGGAGACTTTAGGAAGTGGAGTTGAGTGAGATTCTGAAGGACATCTTGGGTGTTTTCAAATTCAGCAAGTAAGAATGAGGCTAGAGCCAACCCTGCATGGGGCTTTGTGCACATGTGAGCCTTCCACTCCCCGAAGGAGACCTGGAAGATAGGTTGCTCAGTCATGTAACAGCTTTACTTTATAAGAATTTGCCAAATTATGTAACAAAGTGCTCTACCAGTTTTCATTCCCACCAGCAGCCAACGAGAGTACTCTGCATTCATATAGGCTTAGTAAGCCCTTTGAGAAATAAAAGGGTGTCTGAAAGTCAAAGATATCAAGACACCACACACACACACACACATGCACACACATACATGCACACCTTAAACTGATACTGGTCAGATTACAGATGTTTTAATAGAGATACGCATAATATTTTGCACATGTGAAAAAGAAAACAACTGTCTTCTTCCTCGAATAGGGTACACAAATGTCTCTCAAGAAGGAACATGAAGAAAACACATACTTAAAATCTGAAATACTATCCCTTCAAGATGTATCAGGAAAAGCACAGGTGAATCTTTGCTTTCTTTGTCTTAAGATGTTAATATTTGTTTTATTAATGAACCAAGATTAATAGCCTGATTATATAATTCATATCTCTTTCTTCTAGCTTTTTATCTGCAAAGTGGGCTTCATCTATGAACCACTCTCAAATTAGGTACATTTTGGATTTCCCCCACCCAAATTCCTTTGCCTCTGAGGTACACAAGATATATGGCTAAATGAGTCACAAGTTATACTTTACTTTGTAATTTAGTCATTATATTAGGCCTTTTTTTATGATAAAATACCTGACAGAGGCAATGTAGGCAGGGACTCAGTGTAGCTCACAGACTAAGGTGAGCAAGTCATGGCCGAAGGAGCTCAAGGTCACATCACACCTATAGCGGGAGGGGGTGAGAAGTGCTGTCCTCAGTTCACTTCTCCCTCTTACCCAGTTTGGGACCTCAGCCATGGGATGGTGTCACCCACATTTAATGCCTCAGTTAATCTCGTCCTGAAAATCTCTCACAGATGTGTCTAGAAGTTTGCTTCCATGCTAATCCTAAAGCCCAGCAGGTCAGCAACAAGATTATCCATTGGTGGGATTTCCCTTCCCTCACTTAGCGAATTTCTAAGGAGCCCCACAGCACGGGCTAGACATTAAAGCGGTTGTTCTGTGGAATGACCTGTGTCAGGTAGCACAATAGGAACATAACAAATGTTTGTTAGATATGAGATTTATGTATGATCATTTTCTATAAGGAGTTGTGCCCAAATGTAACTTATGCTTTATATTATTACATGAGTGTATATTGAAAACAGTAATGGAATACACAGGCAAACTGTTTCACAGAGCCCAGGGAAGTGTTTATCACTGAAAGCAACTTTTCTGTTTGCACAATGTGATTGCAATAGTGTTAGTGTCATTGTGCTGCTGTGCTTTATAATAAAATGAAATTAAAGAATATCCTCTTATAATCACTACTATTTTATCCTAATAGTAGTTAACACTTTCCAGACATAATTCTAAGCAGCTTGAATTACTAACAAATTATAATCCTTTCAAGTGCAAGATTAGAAATGATTACTCATGTTTAGAAGATAAAGAATACCTATAGAAAGGTTTGCCAACTCAGCTAGCAGAGTGACAGAGGTTTTTAGGAGGAGTTGTTTTGATTTGTTTTGATTTAGGTAATTTGATTATAAATTCCTTAGCTATTTTTTTCACAAATGCACCCTTATCCTCAGTGTAATTTCTCACTAAAATATATGCCCCAAACCAGGTATGGAAATGCTCACCTGTGACATTCTACAGTCAGAGGGCTAAAAGTTCAAGGCCCTCTTTAGCCACCAAAAAGTGTGACCAGCCAATCTCAGCAACAAATAAACAAAACTCCATAAAATCTCTGCCCATTTCACTTTAAAAAATAATTTGAGTGTATGTCTGCCACAAAAATGTGGATTTATGGGGCTGAGGGCAGGGGTTTAGCACAGTGTGGGGCAAGCAATTTATGTATTTACAGCCCCGAGCTTAATCCCGAACCTCAAAAAATACAAATTTTAGTATAAAAGAATTATTATCTAACTATTGGTATGTTACAGGGGTTTTGTTTTATCCTGAAGGATTAATCTTATAAGGTCAAAATCCATATTTTGCTTTTGTAAGTATTATCATTGGTGGTGAAAGAATATTGATATTTTATGTTATTGGGTAAGTAATTCTCAATGTTGATGATAAAATTTGGTTGATGATAAAATACTGAATTGTCTGCATTATTAGCTAGACACTTGCACTGCATTATTAGCTAGACACTTGCACTG
>NW_021604613.1:8544304-8547936 GCF_004785775.1 Grammomys surdaster
TATTAGCTAGACACTTGCACTGCATTATTAGCTAGACACTTGCACTGAAATTCCATTCTTTGAAAGCCTTACTCTGCTTGTCTTGTGTTCAGAATTGTGAGATGACTAAAGTACCAAATGCCTGCGGCGGCCCAGAAATAAAATCAGTTAATTGGTATTGATCCCTTCCTCCGTCTCTCCATGACTTCCACTTCTGGCAATAGCATCCAAAATGATTTTTTTTAATTTAAAAAATATTTTCCCCACATCCTTAAAATATTTCCTATTTGTTGGAAATTTCAATTTTTTATGATAGCATATGTTTAAAAGTCATATGGATTTCTTTTTTTAATTGGTATTTTCTTTATTTACACTTCAAATGTTATCTCCTTTCTTGATTCCCCTCTCACCCACAAAACTGCTTATCCCACCCCCTACCCTGCTTCTATGAGGGTGTTTCCCCCACCCACCCACTCCCGCCTGCCTGCCTACACTGCCCTTGATGCCCTACACTGGGGCATCACGCCTTCGAAGGACCAAAAGCCTCTCCTCCCATTGATGTCCAACAAGGCCATCCTCTGCTACATATGCAGCTGGACACATGGGTCCCTGCATGTGTACTCCTTGGTTGGTTTATTCCCTGGGAGCTCTGGGGGTTGCAGGATCTGGTTGGTTGATATTATTTTCCTTCCTATGGGGTTGCAAACCACTTCAGCTCCTTCAGTCCTTTCTCCTCCAATGGGGACCCCATAGGGAACCCCGAGCTTAGTCCAATGGTTGGCTGTGAGCATCCACCTCTTTATTTGTCAGGCTCTGGCAGAGCCTCTCAGGAGACAGCCATATCAGGCTCCTGTCAGCATGCACTCTTTGGCATCCACAATAGTGTCTGCGTTTTGTGACTATATGGGATGAATTCCCAGGTGGGGCAGTCTCTGGATGGCGTTTTCTTCAGTCTCCTCTCCACATTTTGTCTTCATATTTGCTCCCATGAGTATTTTGTTCCCCTTTCTAAGAAGGACTGAAGCACCACACTTTGGTCTTCCTTCTTCTTGAGCTTCATGTGGTCTATGAATTGTACCTTGGGTATTCCAAGCATTTGGTCATATCCACTTATTAGTGAGTGGATACCATGTGTGTTCTTTTGTGATTGGGTCACCTCACTCAGGATGATATTTTCTAGTTCCACCCATTTGCCTAAGAATGTCATGAAGTCATTGTTTTTAATAGCTGAGTAATACTCCATTGTGTAAATGCACTACCTTTTCTATATCCATTCCTCTGTTGAAGGACATCTGGGTTCTTTCCAGTTTCTGGCTATTATAAATAAGGCTGCTATGAACATAGTGGAGCATGTGTCCTTGTTATATGTTGGAGCATCTTCTGGGTATATGCCCAGAAGTGGTAATACTGTGTCCAATTTTCTGAGGAACCACCAGACTGATTTCCAGAGTGGCTGTACCAGCTTGCAATCCCACCAACAATGGAGAGTGTTCCTCTTTCTCCACATCCTTGCCAGCATCTGCTGTCACATGAGTTTTTTATCTTAGCTATTCTGACTGATGTGAGGTGGAATCTCAGAGTTGTTTTGATTTGCATTTCCCTGATGACTAAGGATGTTGAATATTTCCTTAGGTGCTTCTAGGCCATTTAGTATTCCTCAATTGAGAATTCTTTGTTTAATTCTGTATCCCATTTTTAATAGGGTTGTTTGATTCTCTGGAGTCTAACTTCTTGAGTTCTTTGTATACTTTGGATATTAGTCCTCTATCAGAAGTAGGATTGGTACAGATAGTTTCCCAATCTGTTGGTTGCTGTTTTGTCCTATTGACAGTGCCCTTTGTCTTACAGAAGCTTTGCAATTTTATGAGGTCCCATTTGTGATCTCAGAGCATAAGCCATTGGTGTTCTGTTCAGGAATTTTCTCCCTGTGCTCATGTGTTCTAGGTTCTTCCTCTACTTTCTCCTCTATTAGTTTCAGTGTATCTGGGTTTATGTGGAGGTCCTTGATCCACTTGGACTTTAGCTTTGTACAAGGAGATAAGATTGGATCAATTTGCGTTCTTCTACATGTTGTCCTGCAGTTGAACCAGCACCATTTGTTGAAAATGCTGTCCCTTTTCCACTGGAAAGTTTTAGCTCCTTTGTCAAAGATCAAGTGACCATAGGAGTGTGGGTTCATTTCTGGGTCTTCAATTCTATTCCATTGATCTTCCTGTCTGCATTGATCACAACCATTTTCCACGACCTCACACCTTTTCTGCTTGTGCCCCACACCATCTCCCTTACAACTTAATGTTCTCCTTTTTAAAATTCTTATTACCACAAATCCAATTAGTGCTGTCCTTATGCATATTGATGTGTGGCTAGCCACTGGGACCGGGGAAACCTACCAGCAGCCACATTTCCCAAAGAAAGTGAGTGACTGCTTCTTCTTCAGTAGCCATCAACTTCCAATAGCTCCTGACTGGCTTTATCCTGTGCAGTTTATGAGCAGATAAACACAATCCTGGGAGTTGTGTGACAGTCATGCCATGTCCTGATGTCAGCAACTCACACCTTTCCTTCACATCTGCTACTGGATCTTCTTTTCTATCCTCTGCAAGGTTCTGTGAGCTGTGGATAGTGGAAGTTGGTATAGGTGATCTGTCCACGGCTGAGTACTCAGAATTTTTTATACTTAGTACTTTGATAAATTACAGTTCTCTGTCTTACCCACTATTTATTGTGAAAAGAAGCTTTCCTGACCAAGTTTGAGAACAGTACAAATCTGCAGGTATAAACATAAATATTTAGAATGAAATTTGACTGCATGAGCATTTAGCAAAACAACAGCAGTAGGTTTCCTCCTAAGGCCCATTATCTCCCCAGTCAGGAGCTTTAAACCAGGCTTACAGCTCCAGGCATGAAATCCAGCCTATAGAACAGACATAGCCAATCAGAAAGCAGTTGGTTACTTTAGTAACAATAAGCCCCTGTTGCACCAGTGGACATGTAGCATAGCATATCTTGCTAGCAGGTCGTTATTGTAGCCTGCAGAATCCAGTGCTTTGAAGACCATTGATATCTTTTCTTTCCTAGCTGCCAGCTCAGCACCTTCTGAAAGTCTGAAAGCTACCTAGCAATGAGAGAGCTTCCTGTTCAGTTCAGGGTTGGTTTTGCTGTTTTACATCCAAAGTCAGCACTGTCCTCAGCAGCAGGGTCTTACCATCTAGTTACAGCAGGCAACTAAGAACAGAGGCAATAGTGTATATTGTTTGGGTTACCTCTGGGGCTTCCCTGATCAATAACTCATAGGAAAGTTTTGAAAGTAGTTTAAGCTAATGAAATATTAATTGGTAATATGTTAGTTAAATTAGGCTTACATATAGTGGGTTACTGTGAAATCATTAAAAATAATATGTAAGTAAAAGTAATTATTAGAAAGACTTGTGACTTGCTGTATATTTTGCCTTAGGTTTTGAATGACCAGCTTTCCAAAAAGTGTTCAGAGCTAACCAGCATGCTTCAGGTTGTTAAAATGGAAAATTCCAGAATTATTGCTGAACATCATGCTATTTTGAAGGTATTCTTTTGACACTCAAATTTTATTTATTTATTTATTTACTTGTTTATTTATTTATTTATTCCTTTGTCTTCCTTCCTCCCTCCCTCCC
>NW_021604613.1:8548036-8586699 GCF_004785775.1 Grammomys surdaster
CTCCCTTCCTTCCTTCCTTCCTTCCTTCCTTCCTTTCAAAACAGTTTTATTTATCCCACACTGAACTCTGATTCATTACTGAGCTAAAATGACCTAGACTTGTGATTGTACTACCTCACCCTCCACCCTTCTGCGCCTTCACCCCTCGGCCTCTGCTTGACGTATGTACCTCAGCAGGCTTGTCTGAAATTCACAATCCTTCTGCCTCAGCCTAGAAAATGGTGGGATTACAGGCTGTTATTATAACCCAGTTGTTATTTTTTCTACCCCCACCCCCTTAGCTGTTGATTAGTAGTTTCCTCCTTTTTTGAAAGGGGTGACTTGGCTTTACAATTCAATGGTTTTTAATGCTTTCCATACAAATATCACTCTAGGAAAAGTAATGACCTATTCTAATATATATTTAATAATGATATATACTTTACTTATTTTATGTATATGAGTGTTTTGCTTGTATGTACGTATGTATGTATGTATGTATGTATGTATGTATATATATGCAGCACGTGCCTGCCTAGTGCCAGAGGCCATCAGAAGAAGATATTAGAGCCCCTCAAACTGGAGTTATGGATGGTTGTCAACCACTATGTAGGTGCTAGGAACCAAACCTAGGTCCTCTGCAAGAGCAGCAAGTGTTCTTGACCACTTAGCCATCTCTCTAGCCCTTGATGTTGGTATACTTACAATTGCATCTCAAATACTTAATTTCCCCCAAAACATCTGTGACTTGCCATTTTCTTTACAGTATGCTAAGAATACTCTTAACTTTGACTCTAGCTATTTTGAAATTCTGCTCCTTTATTAAGACTGACTTTCACCATAAAACTCGATCATCCCAATAAAACAGATAATTTTACAAATTCTGGTCACTAAGAAGTAGTAACTTGTATGTGAGATACTGCATTGTTGTTGTTTGCTTGCTTGCTTGCTTTGCATATACTAATATGATATTAAGGATTTTACATTTGTTACAGCCTCTAATTGTTATAGCTCCTACATGTTATCCTTATTTTTCCAATAAGAAGTTAAATAAAATCTATGTAGTTATTATGTTACAAGGCTTGAAAAAGTATTATGGATTGTAGGTAGAAGTGTTGCTAATTAGAAAATAGTGAGCCAGAAAGATGGTGAAAGCAATGAATGCTCCCATTAGCACAGCACATCTGAGGGCAGCACAGGAGACCTCAAAGGAATCCATACCAAACTGCTGAAAACACTTCCCCCACAGACAGTTTGGAGGGAAGGAGAAAAGAGAGATGAAAGGTCTTTTCATGTAATGTTTGGATGAGTTTCTATTATTTTTATATTTTAAAGTAAAGTCATATTAAGCTCTTAAGATGCTAAAATATTTTAATATAAATTTATTTTTGAAAATATGTTGTCTTTTATAGTTTGACAAAATATGTTCAAGGCTGGTAAATAATACTTCCTCATCTTGTCTAGTAGAACTGTAAAATGACAGAACTGTAGCCAAAGAGAAGACTGCGTACTCAAACTATTTTATAAAGGCTTATGAAAATGAAACAGGTTTTGAAGTGAGCCTAGTATCTTTGAACAGTTACTTTAAATATCAACTCATCAACTTGCAAATCAGCATTTCCTACTACTCTCTCAGGTGGAGCAGAAAATGATAACAGAGACATTTCAAGAGCAAAATTTACTGTTAGATGCAGCCCATGCCAGCATCACAGGCGAGCTTCAAACTGTGCAGAATGATAAAGCACAACTCCAGACACACCTGTAAGTAAGCAGTGTCCCACATGCCCACCTGTAAGTAAGCAGTGTCCCATGTGTGCACCTGTAAGTAATCGATGTCACACATGCATAGCTCTCTGTTCACTCACAGTAGTTCCCACATTTGTGAGCCTGTAGGGATAAAGAATTTTGCTCTTGAGGAACTAGTTTGCTCAGTTACATTCTGGTAACTGTTGGCAGTCATGTTAAGAACATTTACCCTCTGGCCTAGTAGTACTTGGCTAATTTGATGACTCTTTATTCTTGTCCTCCAGAGACCGTTTAATCCTTGAGCACAATCAGTGTCTCCAGAAAGCACAGGAGGCTGAGAAGAGGACAATGGTACAAAAAGAACTTCTGGAATCAACTATTGCAAGACTACAAGGTGAACTGGAAGCATCAGTGCAGGAAAAGAAGTCTCTGCTGGAGAAGAATGAATGGTTTCAGAGGGAGGTAGGTAGGAGCAGGTTTCCCTTCTAGCTGAGATACAGAATGACATTTCAAGGTTATACTCTAGTGGAAAAGATGAGAACAGAAGCAAACTGCCTTTTAGTAGATTGTCAGAGATGCCACTAAAGCAGTGTGTACTCTCCAGCATGGGAAGTAGTCTAGGCCAGATAGTGATGGTATGCTCTTCCCATGTCACTGTGTCAATGGGTGATTTACATGTCCTCCTATTAATTACAGGGTCAGAATTTAAAGACCCGTTTGCTCCAAAGGAGCAGGAGAGCAAGAGTTAACAGGACACAGCCCTGTCTTAGAAGTTAGAGGAAAGTGGCAGAATCTGACATGTGGGCGTGTCTTTCTAATTGCAGGGCTATTTGTGAAGTCTGCTCTGCCTCAGAGATTCCCTGTTGACCCCTTTTCTGAGAGGATGTACTTTCTCTGCAGTGTAGGTATTAATTGACATGTAGGATATTGTCTTCTGCTATAGTAGAACATGTACCTTCTAAAAGTTGATCCATTTCTTTTTTTTTTCTACCTTGGCAGGTTAATAAAACAGAAAAAGAAGTAGCCAAAGAAAAATGCAATTTGGAAAAAGAATTAGCTGAAAGCAAGGTATTAATTTCACTTTTGATGTTCATTTTATTTTGTTTGTTCTATATTACTGCCTATTATATCTGCTTATTTTAATGAGTAGGATATTTACCCATGGTCAAGGTAGGGCACAAAGCTGCTGTCACTTAGGCCTTCTAGGGCTTTGGGGAGATGTTGTTCATTGAGCCATATGGGGTTTGCATCCGTAAGCCATCACTGCCTCTGGCCCTAGGGTTCACTGAGTACTTTGGCCACACGTCCCCTGAGACTGGGTTAATGGGTCCAGAGGAGGCAAAGGAGCAGTTGCTGACTCTGCCTATTTTAGATATAACAGCAGGCTGGCTTTTCTATCATAAGTGCCTGCGGACACCTGACACTTCATCTTACATTTTTTCTTAGTTGGTTGCATTATATTTGTTCATGCTTATGGACTAACTTACAAGTATTTGATATGTGCATGGAATGTGTAACAAGCAAGGATAGTAAGTACTTCCACGTCCTCATGTTAGTGATTTCTGTAAGTTGTAGATTCCATACTCTAGACAGCTTGAAGAATCTCACATATTGTACCCAGCAGTGCTTACCCTACTCTGCTGTCAGCAGCTAGGGTTAGGCCCTCCCTCTCCACACACCCGTGTTGTGATAACTCTCATTTACTTCCGTGCCATTCCCACTTCTCATTTCTCGTTAGTCTTTAGTGATCACTAGTCTATTCAGTTCTTCTATAAGATTGACTCTAGTTTTTAATGAATGAGTACAGACAAGTAATTTGTGACTGGCTTATTTCAATTAATATTTATGACTTGCATTGATCTTCTTGACTATCCTCATGATAATATGAGTCTTAATAACAATAGTTGGTTTGGACATTAAGATTCATGAGTCTAATTTTTAAATGGTTTTGATTGTTTTGAGCCTGCATTTTCATATGAGCTTTTAGGATGAACATTTCCAGTCTGTAAGAAAGGACAGGTGTACGTTTTATAGACTGTGCAGTAACTCTATACATTAATTTGGGGAGCACTGCAGTTTTAGTACTTTTTTTTCTTTGTCGTGTGTAAGTTGACTAGAACTTGTGCTGCAGTGTTGAGGTGGGGACAGGCACCTTGTGCTGTAGAATTCTGGTAAGCTCCCCTCATGAAAATGAGAAAATGCCCTTCTACATTTAGTTTTGGGGAAATTTTTGATTATCTGGGAATACTTTAATAACTTTATTATTTTTGAGGGCCAGTTTTGCTGGATTTAGAATTCTTGCAGAGGGTTTTTTCTTGGGACTTTGATCCATTCCACCTCTCCCTTCTGCTCCTGAGATTATGATACTCAGCTAGCTGCCATCCTCCTGGCTATACCTGCTATCCAATGAGCCTTTCCGTAGCATCACTTTCAAGGTTTTCTGAATTTTGCTTTCAGCACTCTGGCAATTTGACAGTGTACATTTTAGGGCATGCCTTCAAGTCTTAGTCAGCTGACATCTCTAGTCTTCAGAGCTTAGAGCCTCAGGGTTTGTAAAGGTGGGCTTTGGAGGCCCTCTCACCTCAGACCATGTAGCTCTGCCCATGTGCAAGACCCTATGTATGAACAGTAGACAGGGATTTAAAATTTCTCACTCATAATACTCAACAAGACAAGAAGACAAAAGACACACAAACAAACAGAAGACTTGAGCAGCACTATTAACTAAGAGACTGAAGAAAACAATACTGACTTCTAAAGCGTCAGGAATTTGTCAGTATTCTTCAAAGCATCCAATGTTGTGGTTCTCAATCTGTGGATCTTGACCCCAAACTCTTTTGTTATAATACTATATTAAATTTTGTCAAATGTTTTATCTGGAAATATTGAAATGATCTTAAGGATCATGTCCTTTATTTTACTATTCTGTATTATATTCTTTGATTTCAAATGCTTTTTTTAAAATGTGCCTTTATTTATTTATTTATTTATTTTCTTTTTTTCTTTTTTTTCTTTTTTTGTATTGGATGCTTTATTTACATTTCATATGTTGTCTCCTTACCCCATCCCCCACCCACCCAGGAACCCCCTATCCCCTCACCCCTCCTCCTTCTTCTCTGCGGATGTAACCCCTGCCTACCCCGCCACTCCCACCTCCCCACCCTCAAAATTCCCACCCCCTGGGGCGTCCAGCCTTCACTAAGTCAAGGATCTCTTCTCCCACCTATGCCCAGCAGGGCCCTCCACTCTTAAGTATTCAGCTGAAGCCCTGGATCCCTCCCTAAGTGCTCCCAGGCTGGTGGTTTAGACCCTGGGAGCTGTGGTTGGTTGGTATTGTTGCTCTCCTCATGGGGCCACAAACCCTTTCAGCTCCAATGGCCTTCACTCTAACTCCTCCATTGGGAACCCCATTATCAGTTCAATGGCTAGTTGTGAGCATCTGCCTCTGAATATGTCAGACTCTTGAAGACCTCTGAGGAGACATCCATATCAGGCTCTTATCAGCATGCACTTCCTGACTTCCACACCAGCATCTACCTTTGGTGACTGCACATGGGATAGATACTCAGGTGGAGTGGTCTTCAGACGGCCCCTCCTTCAGTTTCTGTCTCTCACTTTGTCTCCATATTTGCTCCCTTGAGTATTTTGTTACTCCTTCTAAGAAGAACTGAATCACCCCCACTTGGTCTTCCTTCTTTATAGGCTTCATGTGGCCTGTGAGTTGCATCTTGGGCATTTCAAGGTTCTGGGCTAATATCCAATAATCAGTGAGTGAATACCATGTGTGTTCTCTTGTGATTGGCTTACTTCACTCAGGATGATAATTTCTAGTTCCATCCATTTACCTAGGAAACTCTCAAATTCATTGTTTTTAATAGCTGAATAATACTCCATTGTGTAAATATACCACATTTTTTGAATCCATTCCTCAGTTGAAGGACATCTGGGTTCTTTCCAGCTCCTGGCTATTATAAATAAGGCTGCTATGAACATAGTTGAGCACATGTCCTTGACTCCAAACTCTTTCACAGGGTTTGCCTAAGACCATCAGAAAACACAGGTATTTGAATTATGATTCATAACAGCAGCAAAATCACAGTTATAAAGTAGCAATAAAAATGATTTTATGGTTGGGGTCATCACAGCATGAGAAACTGTATTAAAGAGCTGTGGCATTAAGAAGGTTGAGAGCCTCTGCCCCACCCAGTGGTTATTTTGTTCCCAGTCTTTATCTTTCAGGTTTTCTGGTTAGCCTTTTTTGGTTTTGTTTTTTGTTTTTGTTGTTGTTTGTTTGAGTAATTCTTGATTTTCATCTCAGGCAACTACAAACTTAGCCAGTTACCTCTAATCATTCCTATAAATGTGTCTAAGAAGAAAGATTTTTGTACTGAGTAAATTCTAAGTCAGTCCAAATTAATCTTGTTTATGAAGTTATCCAGAGAAGCATCAGACAGATTTTCCTAGCTGGTTGATTTTGTTTTTGTTATCATTGTTGTTTGTTTGTTTGCTTGACATAGCTAGTGTCCTCTGAGAAGAGGGAACCTTAATTGAGAAAATGCCTCCAGTGTAGTAGACTGGCTGTAGTAGACAAGCAAGCCTGGTGAACAGTCTCTTAATTAGTGATTGATGGGGGAGTGTCCAAGCCAGTGTGGGTTGGGAAACCCTTGTGCTTTTGGTCTGGGTTTTATAAGAAGTCAGGTTGAACAAGCCAGGAGGATCCTACCTGTCAGCAGCACCTCTCCATGGCCTCTGCATCAGCTCCTGCCTCCAGGTTCCTGCCCTATTTGAGTTCCTGTCTTAACTTTCTTTGATGATGAGCAGTGCAATGGAAGTATAAGCCAAATAAACCCTTTCCTCCCTAGGTTGCTTTTGGTCATGATGTTTCACCACAGCCAGAGTAACCCTCACTAAGGCACATATCATACTATGATAGGGCTCTATGGATGCCATTCTGAAAGTAACAACCATGTCTTGTACCTTAGGTGACTGCCAGGCTTAGTTCTCCCTGAGCTAGCAGTCTGTTGACTTAAAGCTACTCCTATGCTAGAGAAGGGAGAAGATAAGAATTGAGCATATAAAAACAATACAAAGCTCACAGTTCTTGTGTAGTTTCAGCCATTTTCTTTAATACATGTTCCATAGATTACTTTTGTGAGAAAGTTCACTGTGACTACTTTTGCTCTGTGGAAGAGACGTTGTGAGGGTCCTTGCTTCCCACATGTCACTGATTTCCATTTTCTAGTCACATCTTTGGACAGAGCCCACGGTTCCTTTGGATTGTGTTGGTACTTTAGTTGAAAATTAGTTGGTCATATGTGTTTAGATCTCACTGTAGACTTTCTGTTACGTTTCATTGTATTTTCTTTTTGCTACTTTGAAACTCTTAGCTATCTATTCTTATAATTAAATTGCATTCTCTAGCTGTTATTTTCAAATTTGTTGTAGCTATTTATTTGTTTTGTTTTTACATGGACATTTTAGAATAAGTTAATAGATTTCTGTAAACAGTTTTGCAGCCATTTCATTGGAGGTTAGAGAGCACTAATATCTTAGAAATATTACATCTTCACTGAATATCGTGGCTTACATCTATAACTACAGCAGTTGGGAGGATCACCAGGAATTCAAGACCACCCTGAACTACATGACTAGATCCTATTTTGAAAAAGAAAAAAATTGAATATTCAAAGCCATAAAGTATACTTCTTTGTTTTATTTAAACTTGATTTCTGTCATTCATATTTTATAATTTTCAGTGTTATTTATTGGTTATATTTTATGATATTTATTTAGTGTAATTTCATGGTTTTAGTATTGTAATAGAAGGCCTTTTGTTGAAACATACTTTATAGCTCTGGCTAACCTAGAATTCACTATGTAGACCAGGCTGCCTGCCTCTTCATCCTAAATTCTGGGATTAAAAGTACCATACCTGTAATTAAATGATATTTTAAAGAAATATAAAGAGCCAGTTGTTTGTTGCTTATTGGCCCTCCTTGTCTGTGGGTTTCATATAATTGAATTCAACTAATGATAAATTGAAAATATTTGGGGAAAGCTACATGTATACTGAGTATATATAGATTTTTCCCCTATTGATTGTTCTGTAAGCAATACTCTTTACATTGTGTTAGATGCTAAGAACAGTCTAAAGAGAGCTTCCCATATACAAAATGATACACAGGCTATATGCAAATATCACATAAAGATGGTACAGGTTATTTGAAAATGTTGTGCATTTGGCATATGAGACAAGAATAGTCACACATTTGTGTATACAAAAGGGTCCTAGAACCAATCCACACAGATACTATGAATATTTTTTGTAAAAATGCAGTCAATTTGATCTTGCATCCTTTAATGTTGACAAACTCATTTTTCTAGTGTCTGTTGTATACATTTTTGGAAATTCCTAAGTCACCAATCTCTGTTGTGAATAGAGAGAGTTTTATTTCTCTCTCAAATCTAGTGTCCTCCTCCTTTTCATTTTTTATTACACCAGCTATGGTCTTCTTATGAGGCTGACTAGGGATGATGACAGCAGGCACTCCTGTCTTTTCCCCTAGCTTAGGAGGAAAATGCTTAATCTTTAGCATTACAATTCCTATTAGCTTTAGGATGTTTTAATTAATTTTCCTATTTTTGAAGTTAAAACACAATGATATCATTTTCTCCCTCCTTTTCCTTCAACACTTCCACTAAATTCCTCCTGTTCTCTCTCAAATTCATGGCCTTTTTAATTGTTGTTACATGTATGTGTAACAACTACCTATATAACTATATGAATACTACTTGCTCAGCTCATATAATGTCACTTGTATGTATGTATGTATGTATGTATGTATGTATGTATGTATATAATCTCAAAGCTGACTACTTAGTATTAGGTAAACAGTTAGGGGTGTGGGGCTCCTTTCTACGGGAGACTGTTTCTCCCACCCTTGACTTTGCTTAATTACAGTAGCTATCATGATAGCAGAAGGAGACATGTAAGTGTCCAAAGGAAGAAAGCAACCAGCAGTTCTACCTAGCTGTAATACCAATGCAATGTAATACAATGTAATATAACAGCAGCACACGGGTCATGATAACCCCATGGGTACAACAGAAGCATACATATTCTGGTAGAAACCAACAACTCTCTTACTGAACTTAAGGCCTGTTCAACCCAAGGGAAATCATACTCATGATGGAAACCTAACCAAGTGTGGGATTTTTTGTAGATACAATTATATCAGATAGAGGTGATTGTTTTTCATAATTTTAAGATGAGTTTTCCTAAACTCATAAATCAATGTTGAGTTTTTAAAATATATATTTTTATTGAAATGGTCATATGGTTTATCTAAAACAGTGTATTGGTGTGCTAAATTATACTGGTAGTAAATCATATATACTATCAGGATAAACTTCATCTACCTCTTATCTCTACTATATATATTCCCAGATTAACTTTGACAATATTTTGTGGAAGATTTTTGTATCTATTATACACAAACTTGGAATGATAAACAAATACCAAATACTAGAAGGAGCATAACTACCAATGATAATGACTTCTTTACTTCTTCCAATATCAACTAGAAAAGAAATAGAAATTGTAAGAAGCAGTGAGTAAAAACTCACAGCAACTATGACAGCACATACAGGCCTGGACAAGTTCAAGCCAGATGACCCCAGCCCTGAGAGTGGCAAGTGGTCATGGCCCCACACACCCTTGACCAAGAAGCTACCTGAAATTGATATCTTCTGGCAAAATAAAAATTGGTTTTCTCCAAAGGAGTTTCACTGAGTGTATTAACCACACTCCGGGAAAGGGTCCCATGCTCAGGAGTGGTTGGCCAACACAAAACAAACTCAATGGTACTTTTGTCCTTTGTGTCTCATGATGCTTTGTTTGGGCATTGATTGTCTTACTGGTCTTCTGCTTGTATATTCTGGCTTGTGTTTTTGTGGAGCATTTTTGTGTGTGTTTCTTTTTTTGTTTGTTTTTTAAAGAAAGACAGGCCTGGAGTTGGATGGATGGGGAGGTGGAGAAGATCTGGGAGAAGTTGGGGAAGGGGAAAAGCATGATCAGAATATAATGCATGAGAAATTTTTTTTTCAATAAGGTAAAGGTTGAAAGAAAACAAAAATAACTAGTTTTGAACATTCAAAAGCTATCAAACAAGACTCATGAAAACCCCACTCTTTGAGACAGGAAACATGAGCATAGGTTCCCTTCTAGTTTTCAATTCAACTGTTGCTTTAAAATAAGATTTATTTTGTTTAAAATAATTTCTTCTCTCTTTTTGTTTTCAAAGGAAGACGTTAATGTGTTGAATCAAAACCTGCAGACTCTAGTGAAAGAAAATAAGCAACTGACAGATAAAATGGCTTCCCTTGAACATCACAAAGCCACTTCTGACTACCATGGGGTGGGTATAAAAAGGTCAGTCTAGAAGAGGCAATTGGGAGAGTTCTAAGTGATTGTCACCAGGGATTGATAATACTGAAAAGCACAAATGAACTTGATGTTTAAAAATACTTCCTTTTACATAAATTATGATGAAGAAACTTATATTTCTTACCTTTTTTCCCTCCATTAAGCAATCAGTAATAAGTGTGATTTCTAAAAACTGTTTGATAAGGTCAGTGCATTACAAATATATGGTGTTCATTCTTTCAGCATCTTCAGGTGAAGAGGACTTAGAGATGATCATTCTCTAAGCGAATAATTTTCTTATGTGTTTGAATTTCTGGAGAATGATTAATGCTGTCTTAGAACATGCAAGAGATTCTTTAGATTTCACAGAATACCCTAATCTCTTTTTAATCTAAGATTAATTTTTACTAAACCCTGTCATAAAGTGCTTATTACTTCAACTCTGAAGAATTACATGGTCTAAATCTTTTATGTTTTCATGGCTTTTGAGTTTGACTTTCTTGCTATCCATTTTGCCTATGAGAGAAATGACATTTAATCTCTTAGAGCCTCAGTTTGTTAATCTATCAAAATGAGGATGATACCATTGCTATAAAAGTATTTGAGGATTAAGTTAATACATGTAGAATATGTAGCAAATAGTTTTAAATTCTTAGTTTCTGGGGTGTCATGGACAGTGGGAAGTCTAGCAGTGCCTGTTGGGATAATGAGACCCATTGATTGTGATTCCTGCTATGATCTTGCTCCAAGATTAAATATTCACTCATGTCCTTTGCTTATTGTCCTGGCCTCTGTTTGGTTTGTCTAACTGTCTGTAAGGCCACATCTGCCTGCCCAATTTTCTGAATCCATTGCCAATGCCAAGTCTATGGTCTCTTTCTACTAGTGATTGTGATACATCTTATCAGTCATTTACTTAGTATTCCTTCCTGTTCTTCCTGCTCTCTGTTGTTTAATGGCTCATAGTGATAACTTATACCTCAGTTATGGCTTGAGTTTTGTCTCTACCTAGAAGCTTTTCCATCAAACCTTCACAGAATGTTTCAGTAGAACATATGAGTCTAAGCTGTGAAGCCGGGCTGTCAGGATTTTTTTTCAGCAGTTTTGTACTTTCATTAAAATTATTACTAGCCAATGCTGGCAACACAATTTTTGTTTGTTGGGACTTAAAACTTAAAATTGTTAATAAGGGGTAACTTGCAGTATGATTTCTCACTGGTCTTTAGAGATACACCTTTGGAGTATATTGCATCACATCACAGATTTGAAATTAAAGCCTGATCTTGCCAGGTTCTTGGGATTGCAGGAGGATTCAGTGCCAAGTGCCCATTGCAAAGCTTAGCATGCAATGTGCATCAATAAATACTACTATTATTTTCCTGCATGTTGCCTAGTTTTCTGTTGCCCTGGTTTGCTTTTCTATTGCTGTGACAAAACAATATGACCAAAAGCAACTTGAGGAAAAAAAGGAGTTTATTTCACCTTAACTTACAGTCCACCATGAAAGGAAGTCAGGATAGGAACCTGGAGGTGAGAGTTGAAGCAGAGACCAAGGAGCACTGCTCATGGACTTGCTCAGTTTGATTCCTCCTATAACCCAGGGCCATCTCCTCAGGTGGTACTGCCCCCAGCGGACTGAGCCTTCCCACATAAATTTATTTTTCATTTTTTTCCATTTTTTATTGGATATTTTATTTACATTTCATATGTAATTGGTAAAGATCTTTTCCCAATCTATTGGTGTCCGTTTTGTCCTATTGACAGTGTCCTTTGCCTTACAGAAACTTTGCAATTTTATGAACTCCCATTTTTCAATTCTTGATCTTAGAGCATAAGCCATTGGTGTTCTGTTCAGGAACAACCAAATAACCCTATTAAAAAATGGGGTATAGAGCTTAACAAAGAATTTTCAACGGAAGAAACTCGAATGGCCGAGAAGCACCTAAAGAAATGTTCAGTGTCCTTAGTTATCAGGGAAATGCAAATCAAAACAACCCTGAGATTCCATCTTACACCAGTCAGAATGGCTAAGATTAAAAACTCAGGTGAGGGCTGGAGAGATGGCTCAGTGGTTAAGAGCACTGATTGCTCTTCCAGAGGTCCTGAGTTCAATTCCCAGCAACCACATGGTGGCTCACAACCATCTGTAATGGGATCTGATGCCCTCTTCTGGTGTTTCTGATCATAGCAACTGTGTACTCACATAAAATAAATAAATCTTAAAAAAAAAAAAAAAAAACTCAGGTGATAGTAGATGCTGGCGAGGGTGTGGAGAAAGAGGAACACTCCTCCATTGTTGGTGGGACTGCAAGATGGTGCAACCACTTTGGAAATCAGTGTGGCGGTTCCTCAGAAAATTGGACATAGCATTACCTGAGGATCCAGCTATACCACTCCTAGGCATATACCCAGAAGATGCTCTAACATATAACAAGGACATATGCTCAACTATGTTCATAGCAGCCTTATTTATAATAGCCAGAAGCTGGAAAGAACCCAGATGTCCTTCAACTGAGGAATGGATTCAAAAAATGTGGTATATTTATACAATGGAGTATTACTCAGCTATTAAAAACAATGAATTCGAGAGTTTCCTAGGTAAATGGATGGAACTAGAAATCATCATCCTGAGTGAAGTAAGCCAATCACAAAAGAACACACATGGTATTCACTCACTGATTATTGGATATTAGCCCAGAACCTTGAAATGCCCAAGATGCAACTCACAGGCCACATGAAGCTCATGAAGAAGGAAGACCAAGTGGGGGTGATTCAGTTCTTCTTAGAAGGAGCAACAAAATACTCAAGGAAGCAAATATGGAGACAAAGTGAGGGACAGAAACTGAAGGAGGGGCCATTTGAAGACCTTTCCACCTGAGTATCCATCCCATGTGCAGTCACCACATGGGTAGATGCTGATGTGGAAGTCAGGAAGTGCATGCTGATAAGAGCCTGATATGGATGTCTCCTCAGAGGCCTTCAAGAGTCTGACATATTCAGAGGCAGATGCTCACAACTAGCCATTGAACTGATCATGGGGTTCTCAATGGAGGAGTTAGAGTGAGGACTGAAGGAGCTGAAAGGGTTTGTGGCCCCATGAGGAGAGCAACAATACCAACCAACCACAGCTCCCAGGGTCTAAACCACCAGCCTGGGAGCACTTAGGGAGGGATCCAGGGCTTCAGCTGAATACTTAAGAGTGGAAGGCCCTGCTGGGCATAGGTGGAAGATGAGATCCTTGACCTCAAGAAGCCTGGACGCCCCAGGGGGTGGGAATTTTGAGGGTGGGGAAGTGGAAGTGGGGGTGTAGGTAGGGGTTACATCCACAGAGAAGAAGGAGGAGGGGTGAGGGGATAGGGGGTTCCCGGGTGGGTGGGGGATGGGGTAAGGGGACAACATATGAAATGTAAATAAAATATCCAATAAAAAAATTAAAAAAAAAAACAGAATGGATCAATTTGCATTCTTCTACATATTGTCCTGCAGTTGAACCAGCACCATTTGTTGAAAATGCTGTCCTTTTTCCACTGGACAGTTTTAGCTCCTTTGTCAAAGATCAAGTGACCATAGGAGTGTGGGTTCATTTCTGGGTCTTCAATTCTATTCCATTGATCTTCCTGCCTGTCTCTGTACCAATACCATGCAGCTTTTTATCACTATTGCTCTGTAGTACAGCTTGAGGTCAGGGATGGTGATTCCTCCAGAAGTTCTTGTATTGTTGAGAATAGTTTTCGCTATCCTGGGTTTTTTGTTACTTCAAATGAATTTGAGATTTTCTCTTTCTAGCCCTGTGAAGAATTGGGTTGGGATTTTAATGGGGATTTGATTAAATCTGTAGATTGCTTTTGGCAAGATGGTCATTTTTACTATATTAATCCTGCCAATCCATGAGCATGGGAGATCTTTCCATCTTCTAAGATCATCTTCTAGCAAACCGAATCCAAGAACACATCAAAACAATCATCCATCATGATCAAGTAGGCTTTATCCCAGGAATGCAGGGATGGTTCAATATTCGGAAATTCATCCACATAATCCAGTACATAAACAAACTCAAAGAAAAAAACCACATGATCATCTCACTAAATGCTGAGAAAGCATGTGACAAAATTCAACATCCATTCATGATAAAAGTCTTAGAAAGATCAGGAAGTCAAGGCCCATACCTAAACATAGTAAATGCAATATACAGCAAACCAGTAGCCAACATCAAACTAAATGGAGAGAAACTTGAAGCAATCCCACTAAGATCAGGGACTAGACAAGGTTGCCCACTCTCCCCCTACCTATTCAATATAGTACTGGAAGTCCTAGCCAGAGCAATTAGACAACAAAAAGAAGTCAAAGGGATACAAATAGGAAAGGAAGAAGTGAAAATATCACTATTTGCAGATGATGTGATAATATACTTTAATATACCCCAAAACTTCCACCAGAGAACTCCTAAACCTGATTTAAAAATTTCAGCAAAGTGGCGGGTTATAAAATCAACTCAAACAAATCAGTAGCATTCCTCTACATGAAAGATAAACAGTCTGAAAAAGAAATTAGGGAAATGACACCCTTCACAATAGTCACAAATAATATGAAATACCTTGGTGTGAATCTAACCAAGCAAGTGAAAGATCTGTATGACAAGAACTTCAAGTCTCTGAAGAAAGAAATTGAAGACAATCTCACATCAATCGTTAATCAAGAAATACCCTATTCCTTCAGTCTAGTCATATAGAAGTATTTTCTCAATTAATCTTCTTTCTTCCTAGATGCCATGTTGATAAAAAAAAAAAAACCTCCTATAGGTGCCTCCCCACCTCTCCTCACATCAGGATCCACTCCCTTTCTCCCTTTTATTATAAAAAAAAAGGGGCCTCTAAGAGCTAATATTAAAATAGAACAAAATAAAATGTAATAAGATAATGTAAAAATTATCACATCAAAGTTGGAGAGAACAAATCAACAGAAGGAAAAGAGACCAAGAGAAGGCACAGGAAGCATAGATCCACTTGTTTGCAAAATCAGGAATTCCATAAAAATGCTGGAATTCCATAAACATTCCAAAAAAACCTGGAAGCCATAATACATATGCAGAGAACCTGGTGAAGACCTGTGCAGGCCTGCTGCATGTTGTGAGTTCATATGAGCTTTGCTCATGTTGATTTAAAGGGCTTTGGTTTTGTTGTGTGTGTGTGTGTGTGTGTGTGTGTGTGTGTGTGTGTGTGTGTGTGTCCTCCATTACTTCTGGGTCCTACACTCTTTCTGCCTTCTCTTCAGAGGGGTTTCCTGAATTTGAAGGTAGAGATTTGATGATGACATCCCATTTAGGGCTGATTGTTCCAAGGTCTCTCACTCTCTATATAATGTGTGTCTATGGGTCTCTGTATTTGTTCCCATTTGCTGCGGAGGGACATTTCAAGGATGCTATTCAACCTTGTATATACCTTTGTGTCCAAATCTAATATTTTACTTTCAATCTGTATCATGTTTTAAATAAATGTATACTTATAAAACAACGTTATAAGAGTCTAATATTTCTGGTTTTTAAATTCTTTAAAAGCTTTTGTTAACTTTTGATCTCAAAAGATGATTTTTAGGCTGAGATGCAGCTCAATGGGTAGAACTCTTGCCTAGTATGTACAAGGCTCTAGGTTTAGTTTCCAGGACTGTAAGAAAAAATCCTAGAAAACAATTTCTAGGTGTTTGTATCTTTCCATCATTGTGTAACATGCCATAGAATATTGTCAATATAAAGAATTATTTGGGTTCATAATTTTGGCTGTTTCCATGATTAGTTGTATTGTGGCTTTTGAGCCTTTGTAAGGCAGAACAACCTTGTAGGGTGTTTGTGGCAGTGGAGCTACTCTCCTCTGAAAAGAGACAGAAAGGCTCCATGGCCTTGTTCAAAGGGCACATCCCAGTGGTCTAACACATCTCCACTTGGCCTCATCTCTAAAAGGTTCTGATGCCTGTGGCTAGTAACCATGCAAAACACATTCTTTGTGGGGTACTTTTCAGATCTGAGCTGTGGGACTGGTTATCCTTGCTAACTTATCTTTCTTAAGGTAATTTTTTTAAAGGCAACTTCTTGATTATCTATGTACTGCTTGCTGCTTTTGTGTGTCAAAAACTATATTCTAGCAGACTGAAAATTTTAATATTCTTTATATAGTCTAGCAGACTAAAAACTAATATTCTAAAAACTTTTGTGAGTCAAAAGTTATATATTGTAACGGAAACTATCATTTCTTCTTTGTATGCTATTTGTCAAGTAATTTTCCAGTTTCTGTTTTGATCTGTTAGTAGCCTTTATAATAATACCAAGGTTATCTAAGCAAATGCTAATTTTATTTGTATTCTCTACGTGACAAGGTCTGAGGTGTTGATTCATTTGGGTAATATCTAATTTATGTTCTTCCATTATTTAAAGTTCAGGGACAATTTAGTAGCCTGTAAACAGGAATTTAAATAAGCGCCTAACATCTTTTATTTTTAAAAATTAAAATGTAATTACATCATTCCTCCATGTCCCTTTTTTGCTTTCCAACCCCTTCCATGTGCCCTCTCTAGACTCTGCACATCCTTTCAAATTGATGGCCTTTTTCCTGTTGATTATTATTGTTTCATCAGTCTGATTGTCTGTCTATGTAGATAAATAGATATTCACAAATATGTAAACATAGCCCACTTCTTTTTAATATGTCTTGTGTGCATTTGATTTACGGCTGACAATCATGTATTGGATGACTGATTAGGGACTCATTTCTAGGTAATTCTCCTTTTGTTGGCAGTCATCAATTGTTGCAGTTCTTTCTCTAGGTGTGAGACTCTAGGAGATGTCCCCCTGCTGAGTTAACACCTCTATTGATATTGTCATTGTTCAGATCTCTATTAGACAATCATATTTTTTGAGGTATACTAGGTATCATATCACTTCCCTGTCATTTCTAGGAGATAGGATTTCACAACAGGCTTCCATGTTCTCTGCTTCTACAACCTTTCTGTCCCTCTTCTGTGATGTTTTCTGAGCCTTCATGTGTAGGAGGTGTTATATAGATGTGTTTGCAATTGTGTCCATTGTATCTGGGATCCTCTAAATCCATTGATCTCTACTTAGGGCCAATTGTAGGGTTTTTTGTAACAGTCTCCATTTGCTGTAAAGAGAATCTTCTTTGATGAAGTGAGAATTGCACTAATTTGTGGGTATAGAGATAAGCTTTAGAATATGGTTAGGAATTTTGCTGATCTGATAAAGTGATAGTGATGGTTTTAAAATCCATGACCTCACTAGATCTGGAAGTTGGCTAGGTTTCTAGGATCAGGGGTAATTTTCCTCCCATTTTTTTGGGCCATGAATCCAATTAAACAGTTGTTGGTTACCACTATGATATGGGTGCCATGATTGGACTTTTCGTGATATCTTGCCATGCTTGTTTTAGTTCATAGGAATCACATCAGGATATGACTGTTCATTGCTTCCCTTTCTTGGCAGCTTACATAGTACTTTTTGGTACTATGAAAGCCAAACCACAGGAAAGATGTTCATGTTTAGATCCAGCTCAGATCTTTCCAGCCAGCCGTGTATAAAGGATATGGTATCTTCAAGATAGTACTTATCTTCAACTTTTGAGAGGTGATTTTTTTTTAAGCCGTGATAACTAAAGGGTCTTCTACTGCCAGAGGTTATGGTCATTGTTCCTAAAAACCTGTATGGTTCTCTTCAAGCAGCTTACATTCACTATTACAAACTGTACCACATCTAGGGAAACATATTTACCAAAGATTAACAAGTCAGAAACAAACAAAAGAAGAATGCAGGTACAAAGGACATCACACTCTGATACTCCTACAGCTTTGTATCTTCATTGGCAATCTCTGTACGTGTTTCCTGTCAGCAAAATGATTTATTGCCTAGGGGAAGGTTTTATAGGCTGCTGTACATTCCAAGTAAATTTTGATATTATTTCTGTAGAAATAGCAACAATATTAATCCTGTTTTCAAGGGATGTTATAATCATGTTGAATGTAATGGTAATGATATGTGTCTTTGATTTATCAGTTTGCTCAACAGAAAGTGGAAAAGGCCTTGGAAAAAATTACTGATAGTAAAAATAAGCTTGCCTATGAAAAGGGGAAACTCCAGGTATGAGATTTATCTTCTAATTTTTGTCTGATGTTTAAAATTGTAATTGTTGAATGGATTAAATATACAGAATTTTAGAAAATCTCTGTCAGTCAGTAACTCTGTAGCCTCTGATCTTCCTTAACTTCATTTCTTCATTATCAACCAAATGACATCTGTTTATAGACCAATGATGTAATAATGAAACCACAACCCATTCTCTGTCTGAAGCTTTATAACAGCCATCTTGTACATGGCCATGCTGTCAGAGCATAGAAAAAAAATCCCTGACAGATTTGAGTCTGTAGTACTGAGTAGTGTGGTGGGATCTGTGGTACCTGTGAAGGTACTGAGCTATGGTTGCCACCAGTTTTACTTCCATGGTTCCCACACTGCAGGAAGCTTGCCACTGATGTGGCTGAGCCTGACTGAGACCAACCCGAAGGGAAACACTAATCTCTAATATCTCTAATTTTCGAGTTCTAAGTCTTAAGTACAGATTAGAATCCGGTGGAATTTAAAAAAAAAAAAAATAAAAGGTCCCAGCGGTAGGAAATGTATGTTTACCATTTCGTTTGAAACATATCTAATAAGGAAAAGGAGATCAGAACATGGCTTGATGGGTTTTTTAAAATGAGATAAAGGTAATTATGTAATCAATACTCACACCAGGAAGTAGAATATTCATAGCACTAGGACCTCCTTTCAGGGACTGTCTCTACAAGTCATTACCATCCTGACTTCTGACACCTCTGGTTGGTTACCTGGACTTTGATTCTGGATAAGCATACACTATGTGTTTTCTCCTTGTCTTCTTTCTCTTCTCAATAGTATAAATGCAAACTTTGCTGTACTGCTTATGGTGGGTCTGTGGTGTAAACTGCTGGGTGGTATATTGTATGACTATTAGGCAAGGGCCATAGAAATAAAAATGGCCAGACTGTATTAAAATTGCCATAGCTGCCTGAATGTATGTCTTATTTGTAGTCAAAATGTATTTGGAGTTGGGGCTTCGGACAGTGGTAGGATACTTGCCTAACATGCCAAAAAGCTAACAGCTGGACTAAACAATGTAAAATGAAGCCCACTTAGGCTCCAGACTGGACAGATGAAATGTGGAGTAATCTCACAATAGGCTTGCCAAACATGTCAGCATTCATTCTTCCCTCATAGTAAAGTTAGCAGACAAATGAGGTTCAGAGCTGGAAGGCAAAATGAAAGGTAGTTGATATGAGTTATGCTTATAGAATGGTCCTGGTTTACTCTCAGTGCCACAAAACCAAACTGGAAGTTTTAAAATTGGCTATTTGGGTTATTTCTAACTCTAAATCTCATTTCAATTTATAAATGAACTACCATTATAGCTATGTCCTACTTTATTTCAATTTTTCAGTGTATACTAAAATTATCTGGGAAATGTAATGAATCAATATTTATATTACAGTGTAAACAGGTTAAAAGGGGGCTCTTTTAATTTTTTGGCTGTCTCATAATGTATGTAGCTATGGGTACCAATATATATTGCTATATAGAGAGATATTATATTATATATAGTGTATGTGTGTGTGTGTGTGTATGAGTGTGTATGTGTGTGTGTGTGTGTGCATGCGTGTGTGTATGCGTGTCTATTCAGAGCAATAGAACAGTATGAACATCTGACCATGGCCTAAGTTAGTCATGTTCCCAGACTTACTGATAAGCTGGTCATAGAGTGATTTTTAATGCTCATCAAATCACCAGACTTGAAGGAGCTTCTGACCAGTGCTTCTGTGTTCCTTCCCATCTTAAATATCTTGAGTAAGAATTCCTACCGAATGACAAAAGATAAAGTACCTTAGCTGATGGTATGCTGCACTTTATTGTTCCTCAGTGGTTACAGTATGATGAGTCCTAAGAATGAGGTAAAACTTATTTTTATTCCATAAAAAAGTAATCTTATTTAATAACTCACAATAATCCTTCTGCCTCTGCTTCCCATGGACTGAGATAGCAGGTATGTACCACAATGCCATTAGGAGGTAACTTTAAAATGCAGTGCAACAAATAAGCACTCTATTTAACTTTTCCTCGTTTTCTTTGAGCAAAACACCTCTCTCTCTCTCTCTCCCTCCCTCCCTCTCTCTCTCTCCCTTCCTCCCTCTCTCCCTCTCTCCCTCCCTCCCTCCCTTCCCCCTCTCTCCCCACTAGACTTCTAATTTTCCACATTCAGAAAATGTTCTGAATACTGGTGCCACAGTTCACTCAAATTTGAGATGTATCTACAGGACAGTCTCATGGAATTATTCCTGATAGTGTCCATTTGGACTTTCCTTGAGCCACAGAAAGCAGAAGCATTGTCTCAGCTCCTTTACACAGCTGTAGCCTGCTTGTAGCAATGAGTTAAGACAGAATTGTTTGCAAAATTAGAAAAATGTATGATTTGCTTTTCAAGTTTCATGTGTTCTGTAATTTTTTTAAACAAAAGGTATGACATCTTCCTCCACTCATTATTTATTTTCCTTGTAGATAAAAGTTAAACAGCTAGAAGAACAGCTGCATTCATTTACTGAAACCAGGCTGCAGAACGACCATCTACACCAACTGAATAAGGCTTTAGAGATCAAATATACTCAGGTATGACTAGTGTCTGCAGAGAGCGATTGCTATGAGGTACGGTTACGATGCTGCAGGTTTGAGGTGTTGCTTGGTGCTTCTCCCCTCCCCTATGCAATCCTGCAAAGGTGAATATCTTCTCTTGACTCAGCTTAAACCTCTGCTATGTGTAAGATTCTGCTGAGACATAGAAAGAGTTATAAAGATGCCTTCACCAGAATCAGAATGTTCAACATGCTTCATCTTTATAAATATAACATTCATGAAAGCTTGTTGAACAGGAAGCTTTCTGCCTTTAGGAAAAAATCTGTTGTTTTCATGACCACTCACAAGGATCATTGTTATGAAATATTTGTATGGGTTTCATAAGCTCAGAGCTTTTTGAGTTCGAGCCTTAACTTTTTTTTCCACAAATGTGAGGAACAAGTATCTTTGTTTTTTTAATTGTAGGCAAACTCAGAGCTGAGTGCCAGCAAGGCATATCTGCAGCAGTCAGAAGCTCACCTGAAAGAGGTATTAATAGTGAAGCAGCTTACTTAGCACAATGGCTGGAGAGGCTCACAACTGTTGTAGGTCACATAACATTTCAGTAAATGAGTTGTTAAGCAAGCGAAGTGTAGAAAGTGCTTAGTAAGGGATTGAACCCATGAATATTTTACTGAAAAAAAAGCAATTCAGTTTAGTGATTACAAACTTGGCATATTTGTATCTATGCTACAAATAGCATATTTTACAATGATTGTAAAAATCTTTAACTCATTATAAACTGAAACCTTTGTCTGTGACTTTGTGTTCAAATACCACCATTACCATGGTTCTAGAGTATGTCTTCAAATGGAATGCCCAGGGGGTTCTAACCAACTGCATCTGCTGATGGGTGTTGAGGTCACAAAGCTCTAAGTTACTGTCATTAGCGATAGTGTCCTGGGGAAGCTCAGGTTGTGGCCTGCTTCTTCACTAGCTCATAGAACCTAGTGATCTTTTTTCATTCTTGAAGCCAAGGAATATATTTTCCAGCTTCTTCCCAAACTTTTTGCTATTTTTCCTACTAAAGTGGGTATTCCTTGAAAACCAAGCCTTAGATTTACTTGATACTGTTACTTGTGACTAGTAATGCCTCCAAGAAGAAGGAAATCTCCAGAGAGGTCCACATCTTCTAAATCCCTCGAAGGCTCTCGGGTTTATGCCAGTAATGTAAAGGAAAGGGCTGCGACAGTCGCCTTGCCTAGTGTTATTCCGAATGTGACACGACGAGTGAGCTTTGCACCTACCTTGCCTTCTGTGAGAATGTCTCAGGAGATGGGAGACTCCAGAATCTCTCTAAAGACTCTTTTAAATGCTATTAAAACCATGGAAGGAAGGCTAGAAGGCAAAATAGAAATTCTTGCCTCAAGACCCTTGCTAAGTGAGGAATCATCAAATTTTCTTAAACAGGATTCGGTAAGTGAAGATCATACATTGAATCTTTTGTTTTTGATTTGTTATTTTATTAATTTACATTTCAAATGTTGTCCCCCTTCCTAGTTTCCTCTCCACAACACCCTTCCCCTTTGCCTCCATGAGGCTGCTCCTCCACCCACTCACCCACTCTGGCCTGACAGCTCTAGCATCCCCAACACTGGGGCATCAAGCCTCCACTGGACCATGGGCCTTCTCTCCCATTGATGTCAGATAAGGCCATTCTTGCTACATATGTAGCTAGAGCCATGCATCTCTCCATACATACTCTTTGGTTGGTGGTTTAGTCTCTGGGAGCTCTGGGTGGTCTGGTTAGTTGATATTGTTCTCCCAATGGGAATGCAATCCCCTACAGCTCCTTCAGTCTTTTGCCTAGCTCTTCAATTTGGGTCCCCGGACTCAGTCTGATGGTTGGCTGTGAGTATCTGTATCTGTATTCGTCAGGTGCTGGCAGAGCCTCTCAGAGAATAGCCATATCAGGTTCCTGTCAGCAAGTGCTTCTTGTCATCAGCAATAGTGCCAGGGTTTGATTCTGCAGATGGGATGGATCCCTAGTTGAGGTGGTCTCTGGATGGCCTTTCCTTGAGTCTCTGCTCCATTTTTTTGTCTCTGCTTTTCCTTTAAACAGGATCAATTCTAGGTTAAAAATTTTGAGAAATTTGTTATTTTGGCTAATGTCATTCTGTTGGGTCCTGGGAGCCTCTTGCTTCCCTGCCATCTGGGACTTTCTAGTGGCCACTCAAGTTCCCCATCCCCCACTGCTACATATTTCTATTTAATTTCCTGACCCTCTGTACTTCTCTCCTGTCCCTTCCCACACCTGATCCTACTCCGATTTTTTTCCTCCCCCCTCCTGTCTCCCTCCCAGGTCCCTCCCTCCCTCCACCTCTTGTGATCTTAGGGAAATTTCAGACTTTTAATAATTTAGAATACAGTAACAATCTAGAAACATGTTTGACTAGATGAGTAACAAGGATTTCACCAATAATAAAAACTAGTTATGTAAATTAAAACAATCAGTTTTGCTGTCACATAATTTCATTTGGGTCATAGAAAAGTTGGTTTAATAACAACTGACTTTTCCAAAACAAGCTTTGATATTTTAAAATTCAAAATTTATGCATAATCATAATTTGAATTGAAGTGATTGGCCAAAGATTGCTGTTAAACTAGAAATATATTGATCTAAGAAGTCCCAAAATATTGAACATTTAGTAATATTTTGGAGTAAATTTGTTAAAGTATCAACCTTTGCTTCATATTTACAAACAGTAACTACCATAGCTTATCTTCCAAAGGAGATGTGAATATATACTCTCAGTATTTTTGCTGGTAGAAATACATATAAAAATAATTAGGGAAATATAAATAAAACCAGAATGAAATACTACCAAGCATTATTGGATATGTTCAGTCTCTTTGTATTGGTTTAAGGGCTTATGCAGATGTCAGAAGCGGCCAGCTTGTGCGCCTTATGTATATGCAGCTTTCTGTATGTCTGTTACACTTCAGTAAAGCACTGTAGAAAGAATTAGATGAATTATTACATTAAAAAGATTTACCTATTAAGATGGTCACCAAGAATATATGTTGGGGAATGGCTAGTATCTCAGGGAGCAAATATAAAAAGGCATAAGTGCTGGTGGAGCAGCTCTGTGGCCTGCTTATCCAGGGCACTCAGATACTCACATGGGATCAAACCACACAGAGCTCTGTATATGCACATCTGTGTGCATGCACACAGACAAACACACACACACATACACAAATGAAAGTTGAGAAGAAACCAATTGAGTTCTGTAACCTGGGTGGTGATAACATGACAGTTTGAACCTCAGGATATTCTTTGTACTATTTTATAACGTTCTGAAACCCTACAGTCATTTTGAGATAGTTTTAGGAAGAGTAGCATGAAAAATAGTATGCTAATCTGAAGTTATCATGCAGATGTATGAAAACTGTCTCAAACTTAGAAAGTTCTAATGTTCATGCCCTCTGGATTTTATTAAATCAATTCTCCATTTACATTTCATTTTTCTTTTCTACTTTATCCTTGTTTATTCCACCTTCCCTCATTTTAGGCCCCTTCATTCTGTATACTAGTTAAACATTTTTATATACATTTAAGTTTAGATTTGACAAATCATAGAAAGTGTAATATTTTCCTTTCTCTTTGGCTTATTTCACTTAATATGATGACATCTACTCCCATCAATTTACTGCAAATAGCACAACTCCATTCTTCTTTATGGCTGAATAGCATACACTTTGAATATATATACCACATTTTCTTTAGTCATTCTTCTTTATGGGAATGTGGCCTGGTTCCTTATCTGAACTATTGTGAATAATTCCTCAGTATAATGGATGTGCCAGTGTCTCTAGTTTGCTTAGATTCCTTTATGTGTACACTCAGTAGTAAAGCGGATTCAGTTCTTTCAGAAACATGGTGCCACTTTCCATGACGGGTATACATGTTTATATTCCCATTAGCAGCGAGAAAGGTTTTCATTTTGCCACATCCTCACATATGCTTGCAGCCACTTTCCCTTGGTGATAGCCATTCCGAGTGGGGTGAGATATACTCTTCAGGACACTTTACCTTAGCTTTCTCTGGTGACTGAGGATATTGAGTACTTTTTCACATATTTATTGCCACATATATTCTTCTTTTGAGAACTACATGTTCAATACATTTGCCTATATATTGATCAGATGATTTGGGTTTTTTTTGTTTAAGTTTCTGAATCCTTTATACATTTTTAAGTATTAACCCCCATCATCACTGTAGCTGGCACGGGTCTTCTCTGATTTTGTATGCTGTTGCTTCCCTCCGGTGCTTGGTTCCTTTGTTGTGCAGAAGCATCTTAATTTCTTACAGTCCCATTTGTCAGTTCCTGGAATTAATCCTGAGCTATCAAAGTGAGTCCTTTTCATAAAGTCTTGATTTGTTTATTACATCTATTTATTTTGTGTATGTAGAGGGTGTGTATTGTTATAATACACATGTGAAAGTCAGAGGATGAATTGCAGGAGTGGGTTCTCTTCTACCATGTGGATCATAGGTTCTAACCGGTCATAGTGCTTGTTAGCATTGCAGGTCTTCACGGACCTACTTGAAGTATAAATAATGACATGAGACTTCTCTTATAGTTTCAAGCTTAGGCTTTTGCTGGAGCAGCCTCCCAGTTACTATTGTTTAAGAGAAAGGGACTTTATTTTGTTTCAGTTTCACTGGGTTGCAGTTCATCAAGGAGGAAATGAAAGGTGACAGGAACATGTGGTAGTGGGTCTTCATGTGGCGAGGACCAATTAACTAGAACAAAATTAGGAGTTACTGTGATTCTCATGGCTTAATCCCAGTAGCTTAGTATAAGTACCTGTCAGGTTCTGTGTCTTTAGTGTTAGTCACCTCTAAGTGAAGTGCATCTCTGAGAATCTAATGCAGTAGTACAGCAATGCCTCTTTTCACACACATGGAAATGTTACGGTGAAAATCAGTACTTTGTAAAATAATGCATTAATAATTATAGTTGAAACTAAAAATGACAGTTCATTGAATATTAGGAATTACATGAACACTTTGTCCTATAATACATTGAATCAATATTTTTCCCTTAACATATTATTCATTTGACTTTACTGAGGGAGGGACTCCACAGCCTCCTTGTATCAGAACCACTTAACCAGTGATGGAAGCCATAAATTCTGTTTAAATAACTCGGTATTTTAGCCTACAACTCACCACATGGATAGTTCCCTGTTCTAGTCCCTGTCTGCCCTTTTCATGACCACTCTCAATATACCATCTTCTGTTTTCTTCTCTCTACATCACTCCTCTGACCTACATGTTAGAAAGTAATTTCACCTGCTGAGCCAGCATGACAATCCTATTCCCATGTTTTGGGTTCTTGTATATGCATGTTACATGTGTGTGTTAAGTCATATATATATATATATATATATATATATATATATATATGTTGGTAATCTGTGCTGAGTATTGATTACATCATTCCCCTCCCTGTCCTTTTCCCACTTCTTCCATGCTTCCACTACCACTTTTAGAATTCATGATCTCTTCATTAATTATCATTATGACATGTGTACATAAACAGAGCCTGCTGAGTCCACTTGGTATGGCTTGTATGTGCCATGTGTTTGGGAATGACTGCTTAGGATTGCATAACTTTTCACAGGGGTCTTCTCTTGAGAAGACTGATTCTCCCTTCTTAACAGCCATAATCACTCTTCATCTAGGAATGGAGTCTCATGAGATTCCCCATTTATGTTGGCATGTCAACTGGTGTTGTCATCCTACAGGTCTATTTAGGTGACTACATTGTTCAGGTTTAGTGTCACATTTACAAGACAGTGTTCCTACAGCAGATGCTGAAGCTCTTAGACTCTTTCTGCCTCTTGTGTGATAGTCCCTGAGTTTTAGGTGTAGGAGTTATGTTGTAGGTGTATTAGTTGGCAGTGACACCCCCTAGTCAGTTGTTATATGCATTTTGACCAGCTGTGTGGGTTTCTATAGTGGTCTCTGTACTGTAAAGAAAGACTCCCTAATGAGAGCTTAGGTCTACACTCATCTGTAGGTATAACACAGTGAGACAAGTATTTAGAATGTAATTAGAAACCGTTCTGGTTGGTGATGGTGGCAGTGGTAGTTTCTCCTCAAGAGTCCGTGACCTCATCAGTCACGATGTGCTTTCCCATGTTTTCCTCGAGCAGTTTGAAAGTTCCCATCTTAAACTAAAACCATTTGAGTTGATTGTGCAGGTGGAGAGATTTGGATTTACTTTCGTTCTTTAATGTGTGTGTATCCAGCTTTCCTGGAGTCATTGGTTGATTGTCTTGAGTGTTTGTCAGTGTATGTTTGTCACCTTTGTTGAAAATCGGTGAGCATCTGTGTTAATTTCTTGGTCCTCTGTTTTATTTAGTTGCTCTGTATGTCTGATTTGTGACAGCTGCATGGTATTTACATCACTGAGGCTGTGGTATAATTGAACACAGTTAATGTGATATCTCCAGTGGTTTTGTTTTATCCAGGACTGCTTTGCTACTTGGGATCTTATGGATTTACATACGAATTCTTGTATTTTCTAGTTCTGCAGAAAATGCTGCTAGATTTTGTTGGATATTGTGGGAATCTGCAGATTGCTTTTATAATATTACTGCTTTGTGAATATGGACAACTTTTCTGTCTTCCAGTGTTTACTTCTATTTTTTTTAAAAATGTCAATCTGTTTTATTTGATTGATTGATTGATTGATTGATTGACTTTTTTTTTAAACAGGGTATCAGTGTATAGAACTAGCTATATGTACCAGACTGGTCTTGAACTCACAAAGATCTGCTTCCCTCTGTTTCCATGTGCTTGGATAGTAGGCAATACACTATGACACCCAGCTCAATTTCTTTCATAAGTCTTATAAAGTTCTCATTATGTAAGGAAGAGTCTTTCCCTTCCTTATTAAGTTTATTCCTAGGTATTATTTTAAGATATTCTAAACAGGAATTCTTTTCCTAATTTTTTTCCCTCAGGATGTGCTTATTACTAACACATAGAAAAGTCACTGGTTTTTATAGGTTGATTCTACATTCTGGTATCATGTCATATGGGTTTGTCAGATCTGAGGCTTTTCAAGGAGGTATTTTTAGGGTCTTTAGGGTAGAGGATCTCTATTGGTTTCTTATTGCTGTGAAAGAAAAGCAATGTCTAAATGCAGGTTTTGTTTGGGTGTTTAGGTTGAAGATCTAGTTCTTACTGGCAAGGAAGGCCTGACAGAGTTCCTTACAACAGGAAGATACAACCAGACTCCCAAGAGACCAGGAAGCAGGGAGCAGACGATGTCGGTTCCCATTCTCCTTTTTCATGAGTCTTGCACCCCAGTGCTTAGGATGGTGCCAACCACATTCAGGGTGGGTTTTCCCTCAGCCAGGCGTCTCTCTAAACACCTTCACAGACAGCCCGAGTTATGTCTAATAAGTGTGTGCAAGTGCATATATGTGTGCATGTTCATGTAGAGACCAGAGATTAATAACTAGTATCTTCCTCAATCTTTATCCACCATAGTTTCTGAGACAGAATTTTATAGAACCTAGAGCACATGGATAGCTAATATAGCCGCTAAGCCCATAAACTTTTCTAGTCTCTGCCTACCCAGCCTTGGGATTTATAGATACATGCTGCTGCACCTTGATTTTAGGTGGGTGCCTGTGACCAAACCATATGCTTGTGTGGCAGACACTTGCTAACTATACTATCTCCCAAACCCCATGAGTCTAAATTCAGCCAAGTTAAAAGTGAAGGTTAATTATGCCATAGGATTTATCATATTTCTATAGGCAGGAATTATTTGACTGCTTCTTATCCTATATTTTTATTTCCTTTTCTCCTCTTATTACTCTAGCTAAAACTTCAAGCATTATCTTTAAAAAGAATAGAATATGGTCACCTATAAAGGTTTCAAGAAATCTGTTCAATTTTTCTTCAATTAATCTAATGTTTACTATAAACTTATTATATAGTCTTTATTATGTTGCCATATATTCTTTCTACCTAGTTCTTCAGAGTTTTGATCATGAAGGAATATGGAACTTTGTCCAAAGCCTTTACTTTGAGTCTATGTGTTGTGTTACATTTATTAATAATGCATGTCTAACCATCCTTGTATCTCTGGAGTCAGAAACCAACTTGATTATTGTGTATGGTGTTTTTCATGTGTAACTGAATTTGATTTGCAAGTGTTTTATGAAGAATTTCTGTGTCTATGTTGTTAGGAAAATTGGTCTTTTTATTGTTGTTATGTTTGGCTTTTTTGTTGATATTTTCTACAGTCTGTGTTTATATAGAACAGGCTGCTCTCAGCTCACAGAAATTACCCTGTCTCTGCTTCCCAAGTGCTGAGATTAAAATCAGGGACCACCATGCCCAGCTTTTGTGTATTCATATCTACCTTTATATTAGGGTAATAGCTGGCATTGTAGAGTGATTTTGATGTTATTTCCATTTCTGTTATATGCAACAACTTGAGGAACATTGGTATTATTTCTTCTTAAAAGCTGACAAAGAATTTGACAGTAATTCTTCCCATCTGTGTTTCTCTTGCTAGAAGTCTTTTTTTTTTTGACTTTTTACTTTTTATCGATTCTTTGTGAATTTCATATCATGCACCCCAGTCTCACTTCTCACTCATCTCCCACTCCCCTCATACATGCCCTTCACTCTTCCCTCCCTCCAACAGAAGAAAAGAAAATCTCATTGTGGAAGCTAAAGTGTGTCACAGTGTGTCCCACTATATACCCTTTTGTCCACACTTTTTTGCTTGCAAATGTTCCTTGCAATGAGTCATTGGTTTGGTATGAGGCCTCTGGCTTCTGCTATGTTATCAACACTGTAACCTCATTGGGACACTTCTTGGATATCCTGTTGTTGCCCTGCGTCATCCAGTAGTTTTGGATCTGTAAGACTGGCTCCTTCATGAGATTCCAGGAGTTTATCTATGGGGTAGATGTTGGGTGAGTCAGTTCAAAGCCCTGGGACCCAGGCCTAAGAAGTGTTTGAACTAACCAGTCCACTAACTCTCTCTTGCCAGCTTTCCTGCTTCCATGTTTGCTGCTGCCTCATCTGGTCCGACACCATCAGGGCCAGCTTTACTGTGCTGCCAAGTGAGGGGTGAGGGGCTAAGCTGGCTCTCCTGCTCTCCCTCCCTTTAGGCTGATTCTCCTACACACACACACACACACACACACACACACACACACACACACACACGCAAGCACGCACGCACACTGCCCAGCCAGAGCAAGCTCTACCCTGCTGCCCAGGTGAGGCACAGGGCCCACCCACTCTCCCAAGTATTGCAGATGGTGAGGGACAAGTCCAGTTCTCCCACTCTCATGGCCCCAGGGCCATCTCTCTCATCTGACTTAGGTGGTGAGGGATGAGAGAGGAGAGGAGGTCATCTCTCCCTAGTCCATGCTACTGCACAGCAGATAAGAGTCAGGATCAGCTCTCTCACACCCAGGATGGCTCTCTGCAATTCTGTGTCCAGGGCCAGCTCTACTGTGCTGCCTAGGCAAGGTTCAGGGCCTGCTCTTGCTGGGAGAGTCTTTATTACTGCTTCAATCTCCTTGTTGATTAGAGATCTATTTGTTTTGTTTTATCTTAAATTAATTTATACATTTTTAGAAATTTATCCACTTGCTTATCTCTGAATTCTTTATTCAGCTTTTTAAAATATAAATTTCCCAAATTTTTCCTAATGATCCTCAGGATCTTATTGGTATTCGTTGTAATCTCTCTCTTTATTTTAACTCTTTATTTTATTAATTTGATTCTCTCTCTCTCTCTCTCTCTCTCTCTCTCTCTCTCTCTCTGTTTTGTTTAAGGAATTGTCCATTTTACCTTTTGGCAAGAACCAACTGTTTCATTGGTTGTTTGCATTTTTTTTTTATTTTAGTGTTCCATTTCATTAATTCATTATTTCTTTGAACCTGTTGCTTCTAGACTTGACTCATTTTGCTTCTATAAGACTTTGAGTGTATCACTAGATTATTTGAGGGCACTCTGATTTCTTACTGCAAGCACTCGTGAGATATGTTGTCTTTTCATTTCATTTGATTCTAGGGTTTAAAACATTTTCCTTCCTGATTTTTTTAATCACCCACTGGTTATTGGAGAATAACTGTTCAATCTCAATATATTTGAAGTTTCTGTAGCTTCTCCAGATTGATTTCTAAATTTATTCTAATATGTTATGCTAAGATACAAAAATTATTTTGATAGTTTTGTTTCTGTTAAGACTCACTTTATCACCTAAAATGTTACTAACTCTTGGAGAGGGCTGTGTAGGATTCTGTTATAGTAGTTTTTTCCTTGGCATATAACATGACTATCCCATCCCCTTCCTGGAACAAAGATACCTTTTCCTTGTAGTCATAACCATGAAATGAGCAGAAGAATGCTGATAGCTGGCTCCATGGAAATGAGGAGCTATTACTATTCTTCAGGAGAAGAGGCAGGGAGCATCAAAGACCCACAGCTGCAACACAGTCATCATTCCTTTCTGCTTCCCAACTGCATGTGACCTTAGGAAGGTTCTAGACTAGAGTACATGGGGGTGGAAGAGTAACTGAAGACAGAACTCTGGTATTGCTTCAGAGGGGTTGTTATGAACGTTGGACTTTCCAGTGACACAGATGTGTTTCTGTAAGCCCTAAACTCAGTGAGTCCAAGTTGGATCCTATTAGGTAGAATAATCATTTTGGTTTTCCATTGGCTTAAAAAAATAGATATTTGTACATATCTCCTCAGTAAAAGTCTTGCAGCAACTGCTGAGATGAATGTGCATTATACTTCTGATAAATGGAATATTCTGTATATGTCTGTTTAGTGTGTTAGATGTATGGTCCATTTTAACTATTTTTTTCAGACCATATGATGTATATATTGAAGCCTGTATCTGTCTATCCCTTCATGCTCGGTAATGTTTGGTTTATGAAATTGACTGCTTCAATATTTGATGTATACACATTTATAATTGTTATATCTTCCTGATAGATTGGTTCCTGTATTGATATCTCATGGCCTCTTTTCTTCTATTTTGACTTGAAGTCTACTTTATGTATGAAGAGCTACAGCAGTCTATTTTGGCTTTGATTTGCTTGCTGTGTTGACTTCCATTGTTCAACTTTTGGTCTCTGTGTGTGTGCCTCAGTAGATATGTTCCTTAGCTACAGAAAGTACTTGCATCACATGTTTATTCTATCAACCGGGCCACAAATTTTAATTGTAGAGTGAACATGACTCACATTAATGTTTTTCCTTATTTTTGAGAGGCTTACTAACTTCTTTGATTTTGTTGGTTGTTTGCCTAGCTGGTTTGGTTACTGTTGATTCTTTTATTTCCTTTCTTCTTAGGATATTGCTGGCTAATTGATTTAGATATAGCTGATTCTTTCCTATTTCATCTTTGTTTCTTGCTCTTATGGAATTTATTCTTTCCTTTGCTATCATGATTGAGACCCTTCAGATCCTTTATGTTTAGGATTCCTTTAGATATTGTTTGTGTGGCTGGCTTGGTGCCCATGTTTTATTTTGGTCTTGTCTTGGAATGTCTTTATTTCCTCCATCAATTTTAAAATATAGCTTTATTGGCTATAGTAATCTTGGTTAGCAGTTACATATTTTGAAAGCCTCAAATATATCATTTCATGCTTTCCTGGGTTTGGGATTTCTGTTAAGAGCTCTGATTTTATCCTATGTGTTTACCTTTGTAGATGAGCTGCTGTTTTGCGTTATAACTTTTATTTTACTTTGACCTTAGACTTTTTTTATTGGCTGTTTTCTTTTTTTTTTTTTACATTTCTTTTTTTATTTACATTTTAAATGTTATCCCTTTTCCCAGTTTCCCCCAAAAAACCCTATCCCAAATCCCTCCCCCTGCTTCTATGAGGGTGTTCCACCACCCACCCACCCACTCACACCTCCCCACCCTGGCATTCCCCTACAGTGGGGCATCCAGCCTTCACAGAACTAAAGTGCCTCTCTTCCCATTGATGCACAACAAGGCCATCCTCTGCTACAGATGTGGCTAAAGCCATGAGTCCCTCCATGTATACTCCTTGGTTGGTGGTTTAGACCCTGGGAGCTCTGGGGGGGGGGTCTGGTTGTTTTGATATTGTTGTTCTTCCTATAGAGTTGCAAATCCAATCAGCTCCTTCAGTCCTTTCTCTAACTCCTCCATTGGGGACCCTGTGCTCAGTCCAATGGTTGGCTGGAGCATCTATCTCTTTATTTGTCAGGCTCTGTCAGAGTCTCTCAGGAGACAGCTCTATCAGGCTCCTGGTAGCAAGCACTTCTTGGCATCCACAATAGTGTCTGGGTTTGATGACTGTATACAGGATGGATCCCCAGGTGGGACAGTCTCTGAATGGCCTTTCCTTCAGTCTCTGCTCCACACTTTGTCTCTTTTTTCCTCCCATGAGTATTTTATTCCCCTTTCTAAGACAGAGTGAAACATCCACACTTTGGTCTTCCTTCTTCCTGAGCTTCATGTGGTCTGTGAATTGTACCTTGGGTATTCTGAGCTTTTAGGCTGATATCCACTTATGAGTGAATGAATGCCACATGTGTTCTTTTGTGATTGGGTTACCTCACTCAGGATGATATTTTCTAGTTCCATCCATTTGCCTAAAAATTTTCTGAAGTCATTGTTTTTAATAGCTGAGTAGTACTCCATTGTGTAAATGTACCACATTTTCTATATCCATTCTTCTGTTAAAGGACATCTGGGTTCTTTCCAGCTTCTGGCTATTATAACTATGGCTGCTGTGAACATAATGGAGCATGTGTCATTGTTATATGTTGGAGCATCTTCTGGATGTATGCTCAGGAGTGGTAATACTGTGTCCAATTTTCTGAGGAACCACCAGACTGATTTCCAGAGTGGTTGTACCAGCTTGCAATCCCACCAACAATGGAGAGTGTTCCTCTTTCTCCACAACCTTGCCAGCATCTCCTATCACCTGAGTCTTTGATCTTAGCCATTCTGACTGGTGTGAGGTGGAATCTCAGAGTTGTTTTGATTTGCATTTCCCTGATGAATTTTGTCAAATGCTTTCTCAGCATCTAATGAGATAATCATGTGGTTTTTTTCCTTTGAATTTGTTTATATAGTGGATTATGTGGATGGATTTCTGAATATTGAACCATCCCTGCATTCCTTGAATAAAGCCTACTTGATCATAATGGATGATTATTTTGATGTGTTTGTGGATTTGGTTTGTGAGAATTTTATTGAGTATTTTTGCATCAATATTATAAGGGAGATTGGTCTGAAGTTTTCTTTGTTGAGTCTGTGTGGTTTAGGTATAAGCATAATTGTGGCTTCATAGGACGCATTGGGTAGTGTTCCTTCTGTTTCTATTTTGTGGAATAGTTTGAAGAGTATTGGTATTAGTCTTCTTTGAAGGTCTGATAGAATTCTACACCAAAACCATCTGGTCCTGGGCTTTCTTTTGATTGGGAGACTTTTAATGACTGCTGCTGACTCTTTAGGGGTTATGGAACTGTTTAGATGGTTTATCTGATCCTGATTTAACTTTGGTACCTGGTATCTGTCTAGAAATTTGTCCATTTCATCCAGATTTTTCAGTTTTGTTGATTATAGGCTTTTGTAGTAGGATCTGATGATTTTTTTTGAATTTCATTGGTTTCTGTTGTTATGTCTCCCTTTTCAGTTCTGATTTTGTTTATTTGGATACTATCTCTGTGCTTTCTGGTTAGTCTGGCTAAGGGTTTATCTATCTTGCTGATTTTCTCAAAGAACTAGCTCCTGGTTTTGTTGATTCTTTGTATAGTTCTTTTTGTTTCTACTTGGTTGATTTCAGCCCTCAGTTTGATTATTTTCTGCTGTCTACTCCTCTTGGGTATGTTTGCTTCTTTTTGTTCTAGAGCTTTCAGCTGTCCTGTGAAGCTGCTAGTGTCTGCTCACTCCAGTTTCTTTTTGTAGACACTTAGAGCTATGAGTTTTCTTCTTATCACTGCTTTCACTGTGTCCCATAAGTTTTGGTATGTTGTGCCTTCATTTTCATTAAATTCTAAAAGTCTTTAATTTCCTTTTTTTGTTTCTTTCTTGACCAAGTTATCATTGAGTAGAGCATTGTTCAGCTCTCGTGTGTATGTGACCTTTCTGTTGTTTATTTGTTATTGAAGACCAGCCTTAGTCCTTGGTGATCTGATAGGATGTGTGGGATTATTTCAATCTCCTTGTATCTGTTTAGGCCTGTTCTGTGACCAATTATATGGTCAGTTTTGGAGTAGGTACCATGAGGTCCTGAGAGGAAGGTATATTCTTTTGTTTTAGGATGAAATGCTCTATAGACATCTGTTAAATCCATTTGGTTCATAACTTGTTTGTTTCACTGCATCTCTGTTTAGTTTCTGTTTTCATGTTCTGACAATTGTTGAGAGTAGGGTGTTTAAGTCTCCCACTACTATTGTGTGAGATGCAATGTGTGCTTTGAACTTTAGTAAAGTTTCTTTTATGAATGTGGGTGCCCTTGCATTTAGGGCATAGATGTACAGAATTGAGAGTTCATCTTGGTAAATTTTTCCTTTGATGAGTATGAAGGGTCCTTTCTTACCTTTTTTGATAGCTTTTAGGTGAAAGTCAATTTTATTCACTATTAGAATGGCTACTCCAGCCTGTTTCTTGGGACCATTTGCTTGGAAAATTGTTTTCCATCCTTTTACTCTGAGGTAGTGTCTGTGTTTGTCACTGAGGTGTGTTTCCTCTACGCAGCAAAATGCTGGGTTCTGTTTACATATCCAGTCTGTTAGTCTATGTCTTTTTATTGGGGAATTGTGTCCATTGATGTAAAGAGATATTAAGGAAAAGTGTTTGTTGCTTCCTGTTATTTTTGTTGTCAGAGGTAGAATTATGTTTATATGGCTATCTTCTTTTGGATTTTTTTAAAAAGAAGATTACTTTCTTTTTTCTTTTTTCCCCCTAGGGTATAGTTTCCCTCCTTGTGTTGGAGTTTTCCATGTATTATCCTTTGTAGGGCTGGATTTGTATAAAGATATTGTGTAGATTTGGTTTTGTCATAGAATATCTTGGTTTCTTCATCATGGTAATTGAAAGTTTTGCTGAGTCTAGTAGCCTGGGCTGGCATTTTTGTTCTCTTAGGTTCTGGCTTTTATAGTCTCTGGTGAGAAGTTTGGTGTGATTCTGATAGATCTGCTTTTATATGTTACTTGACCTATTTCCCTTACTGCTTGTAATATTCTTTGTTTTGTGCATTTGACGTTTTGACTATTATGTGATGGGACCAATTTCTTTTCTGATTAAGTCTATTTGGAATTCTGTAAGCTTCTTGTATGTTCGTGGGCATCTCTTTAGAGTAGGGAAGTTTTCTTCTATAATTTTGTTGAAGATATTTACTGGCCATTTAAGTTGGGCCAGTACCCCTGAAGTTCTCTCCTCTATCTCTTGTATTCTGTTGGTCATCCTTGCATCTATGACTCCTAATCTCTTCCCTAGGTTTTCTATCTCCAGGGTAGTCTCCCTTTGAGATTTCTTTATTGTTTCTATTTCCATTTTTAGAGTCTATATGGTTTGTTCAATTCCTTCACCTGTTTGGTTGTGTTTTCTTTAAGGGATTTTTGTGTTTTCTCTTTAAGGGCTTCTACCTGTTTACCTGTGTTCTCCTGTATTTCTTTAAGGGAGTTATTTATGTCCTTCTTTCAATCCCCTATCATCATCATGAGAAATGATTTTAAATCCAAATCTTGCTTTTCTGGTGTGATGGGGTGTCCAGGACTTACTATAGTGGGGACCTGGGTTCTGATGATGCCAAGTAGCCTTGGTTTCTGTTGCTTATGTTCTTGTGTTTGCGTCTCACCATCTCGTTATCTCTAGTGCTACCTGACCTTGCTGTGTCTGACTGGAGCCTGTCCTTCCTGTGATCCTGGTTGTATCAGGACTCCTCAGAGTCCTGGGATCTTGTGATTCTGAGATCCTGTAATCCTGAGTTCCTGGATATGTCTGAGCTCCTTAAAGTCAAGCTGGGATCCCAAAATCCTGGAGTGACCAAGCTCCTGAGATCCTGTTGTGTCAGAGCTCCTGGGAGCCAAGCTTTCTCTGGGTGTTTCAGGGGTGGATAGGGAGCCATAGCCCTGGGTTTACTCTGGGCACAGGTGCAAGCTGGAAGGATCTCTTGCCTCTAGTTGGGCAAGGTTTTGTGTTTCCCTGGTTCCTATGGGGGTCCCAGTTATCCTGGGTATTGAAAAAGTTGTGGCTCAGCTGTGATCTTGAGTGTGTCGTTCTCCTGGGAGTCAAGCTTCTTCTGTGATTCTGTGATCCTGTGATCCTGGGCATTTCAGATCACCTGGAATCAGGTTCCCTCTGGGTATTTTAATAGTGGGTACAGAGCCAGCATCTCAGGTCTGCTCCAGGTGCAGGTTAAGACTGGAAAGAACTTGCGCCAATGCCTGGGCGGGGGTTCCTGGGTCCCTGGATCCTGTGGAGTCCCAGTTAATCCAGGTGTTGGGGCAGATATTGTGGCCTCCTCACCTATGATCCTGGACATGTTAGAGTACCTGGGAGTCGAGCTTCCTCTGGGTTTTGTGGGGTTGGGTGCAGAGCCAGTGCCCAAGGTCTGTCCAGGGCACTGGCTCAGATTGGAAGGACTTGTTACAACTTTTAATATTTTTTTTTGTGTGTGTACTTTTGACATATTAACTGAAATGTGTCAGGGAAAGGTTGTTCCCTAGCCGTGTCTATTTGTATTTGAATATTAATTTTTCCCTAGATTAGGAACATTTCACCTATCCCTTTTCTTTACTTTTTTAATTTGGGGAAAATGTCTTAATATATTTTTCCTTTTTTATTAAAATGTTTATTTCATATATTTTAACAATATTTTTACTCTCATCTAACTTCTCCCAGAACTTCCACAACTCTCCATACCTACTCAACTTTATATTCTTTCTCCTCCTCTTTAAATAAAATTTTTTTTAAAAAATCAGCAAGATAAAAAACATCAAAGAAAACTAAACTAAAGAAAAAAATGTTCCCAACAAAAAAGCCTTAGAGTTAATCTTGTGTTGACCAGCTAACTCCAGGATATTGGGCCTGCCTTGATATGTGTTTGATATACCCCATGACCCTTTATTGGATCAGCTCTAATTTTTAAATAGATATCTCTGCCGTTGATTTTTCTTCCAACTCCTTTTATCTCAGTAGATTCTTACATTTGATCTGGAAAGTTATGGTCATGCTTATTTGTTTTCCTTACTGGTTTCTGAATGCAGTATTTCCTCAGTCTTCCATGACTAATAGTCTTCCTTTACTTGTGTTTGTTGTGCTCTACATTACATGTGTGGTACATGTTTGTATATGTACATGTGTGGGAATGTATACATGCCCATGTATGTACATGCAGAACTCAGAGAAGGACATCAAGCATCTTCCTCTACTTTTCTCCTCTTTATTCTGGTGAGGCAAGATCTCTGTCTAAACCTGAAGCTCTCCCTTTCAGCTATGCTGGTTGGCCAGGATCTGCTTGTTTCTGCCTGCCAGTTCTGGAGTTACAGGCATATATAGTCGATAATGGGAATTGAAACTCTGGTCCTGATGTTTATATAGCAAGTGTTCTTACCCACTGAGCTATTTCTCCAGCTCACTGATCTTAATCAAATCTATTGCTTATGCTTCCTTCTCTGCTTCATTTCTAACATTCTATTCTCTTCCCCCCCCATATCAGTTTTCTTGCTATAATTCCTCAACCATGTTGCTAGCTTACTGAATTACCCATGTTGCTAGCTTACTGAAT
>NW_021604613.1:8586709-8613906 GCF_004785775.1 Grammomys surdaster
CTGAATTACCCATGTTGCTGGCTTACTGAATTACCTGTGCTCTAAATGAACTTCCTTACTACCTTCTATGCTTACTTTTTGAAGTCGTTAGCATTTTTTTAAAGTAGACTTTTGGATTTTTGGTTTCACATTTGAATCATGTCAGTCTCTTTGCATGTGGTAATTGATGAGCATGGTCTTTGGAGGTATCTTGCTCCTTTTTCACGTATCCTGTGTTTCTGTGTTACACTTTCTACATCTTAGGGTGGAATGTCTGCTCCTATTTCACTGTGACTCTTAGTAAGCAGTCTACTCTCAATCTCCAGTACCGCTCAGGAACACTCACCGTAACAGCAACAATTTCAAACAGAACAAGATACAGGAATACAATAAAAATTGATAAAATACCAGTAACCATGGAAATGGCAAAAATAATTTGAGTATTGTGGGTATACTATAAAGTTAAATTTTATTTATGGTAAAAGTAAAAATAAGTGAGTAGCATAAAAGAGATGGCTCAGCATTAAAGCCTGATTGATGATCTGAGTTTGATCCCTGGAATCCTTGGTAAGTTGGAAGGAGATAATTGTCTCAACAAAGCTGTCCTCTTGACCTATACATGTGTGCTGTGGCACATACAGCCATAAATCACACATTGCATATAACAACACACAATAATAATAACAACAATAATGATAATAACAATACAATAACAAGTTTTAAAAAGCAAAGCAATGTGAGAAATACTACTAAAACAATTTCTTTTGAATAGGGAATACACATAGCAGAAGGAAGATGAAATACTGGAACAGCTTCTTTCTAGGTCCTGTAAATTGTCTGCCAAGTAGAAAGAAGCAGTTAGTTAAAGTCTGCCTTTTCTACCATGTAGGACAGTGCTGAACCAGGCAAGTCAGATGCTAAACAGAGTTTCCTTTAAGAATGTCCCTCCCCTGTGTACCAAAGGCTATGCTGACCACCATTAGCTTTGGATCTTGTCCCAGCAGATTTTCCTGCACTCCTGAGACTCCTAAGTTCCTTGGGTGTCTAGTACTGTTGGCAAAGGGCGACCTCTGACTGTGTTACCATTTGTAGCAAGCAAGCAAAACACTGAAACCTACATACAGAGTCTACTCTGTGTTCTTAAACCTTTAGGACTATAACCCCTAGCCAAAGGGATGAGGCTGAAGTGCAGTAACCCACTTGTCTACAAAGCAGTCAGTGCTAACAACAGTGAGCCCCAGTACAGATAAATGACTTCAGGAGATGAATTCATCTGTTTACTTCAAGCCCAAGGCTGTGAGACTCTTCATCTATCCTGAGGTGATGGACTACGGTCCCAGGAAACAAAGGCAGTACTCCCCATTCTCTGTACCTTAACTGCCCAAGTGGAGCCTTCTGTTACTTCAGCTCCTCTCCAGGTTCCTTGACTTCTGACTATTAAGTTTGCCCATGTGTCAGAAGCCATCTAGGAAAGGCTAAAAGCATACAAGTAAACTTCTGGAGATGACACATCATATTTATTGTATGGTCTGAAATAGATAATTTTGAATTGTGAGGCTTTCAGAAATCTCATCTGAGGATTGAATTTTGCAGCTGATATGCCTTTCCTGTCATTATTAAATCAATAATTTTATTAATGGTTTAATTATTTTATTAACAAAATATTAAATAATAAATTATTAATTTAATATTAATATTATTATAATAATAATACCTGGACATTAGCCCACCATATTGGGCAAATTTTCTGCAGATCAATGAAGATATGCTCTTTTGTAGCAATGTTATGTAGACAAACTGATGATTTCATAATTCCTAATAATGATTCTATAGAATTCCTAAATTTATACAAGTAATATTGAGCCCTGTATAATATAAAGGCTACAGTTAGGGTTCTGTAAACCTTCATGTGTTATGAGCTAATAGCACTAAGATAGAAAGCAGGTTTGAAACAGATTTACAATCAGTGAGAACATTCTTACTGGGCTGGCTATGAAATCATTATCTGATAACTAAAGGTCATAAAACTGGGTATGGGCAATTTATTGTAGGCGCAAGGACAAAAAATAAAATATTGTCTGGACTTAGCTATACAAAACTTCAATACTAATGAGACACAAGGCACAGATGATTTGCCTCTAGACAAAACCATGCTAACTTAGATGTAAGAATTATTGTCTTAAATTCTTAATAGCCTGTAGAGCTAGTGGCAGATAATGAATGTCTAGCTAGATAACTAGTCTTAATGGAAACACATGTAAACAACTCTGTTGTAACTCCTTATTCAATTTATGATTTGAAAGCATGTTTGAACTTGTGATTCTAAGCATTTTTTTAAAAAATGCTTATAATACCATGTGATCATGTGTCCTGAAAAAATACAAGAACTACTCGGAATGATGACATTAAGCACAGAAGCAGAATAGAAGCAGAGCAGACCAGAGCAGGAGAGCAGAGAGAGCAGGCAGGCTTCTTACCATGAGATAGGCTTTTGCTGAACAGCAAGTTTCTTCTTACTGACAAGGACAGGGTATTTTCCACAATAAAAAGGTAGAAGTTTTTTCTTTCTCTCTCTAAACAATAGAGGTTGGAGCTTATTTTTCATCCAGAATGCATGAGTTCTTTCTGCACTGACACTTGCTCAATGAGACCTGCTCATGGGGACTTTTGCTCCATCCACCAAATATGTGTGTGTGTGTGTGTGTGTGTGTGTGTGTGTGTGTGTGTGTATTTGTAAGTATAAGTGTGTGTGTGTGTGTGTGTATTTGTAAGTATAAGTGTGTGTGTGTGTGTGTGTGTGTGTAAGTAAGTTGATGAGACAGATGCTTGGGCCCAACAAAAAAGTGAATGTGTACATGAATGTGTATATGATTTTGTGTGTATGCATATTTGCTTGAGTAAAAGTTTTTCTTTCTATGAGCATGACTTTGTTTTCCTGGTTCACTAAAAGTTAATTGCTCCAAGCCTCCTTCTCACTTGGCCACTGAGAGATGAGGCTTCCAGGCAAGGGAAAAAGGAGCCTTAGCAATGAATCTTCTACTGAATTCCGTATGGCATATGCATATGGAATTAACATACACCATTCAGCATATGTTAATTGCCAGAGAAATATGAGGTAAGTTTATAAAATGTTAAGTTTTCCAGTGCTTACTGAAGCACAGAGAATTATAAAGTAGATACTAAGAGAGATAAAGTGTTGTTTCCCCAGCATTTAGTGAAGCACAGAACAGTAAGAAAAAGTAAAGTTTTTAGTACAGAACAGAGAGTTAAAAGGCTGGAGGTCCTCAGTCTTCTGGCTTGCATCTGATGCTGTGTTCTACTTCAACCCATTTCAGCCAGGGCAAACTCCTGGCACCCCTGCTTATTCACTGATTTGGTTGTTAAAAATTTTTACTCTTTTGTAAAAGGATAGACAACTAATGGAAGTAGGCTTATTTATTTAAGTGGATAGGCATATTTAATTTTTCATGTTTGCTTATAAATTTTTGTGCCTTATTACACTCACTGGTTTGTTGTGCTTTAGAATGTTATGCATTCTTTCCTTTTTCCTTCCAAGATGAAATCTATTCTTGGGAAAAATGAGGAAGAACTGGCCCAAGCAGTGAAGTGTCGAGATGCTGCTCTGAAAGAGAGCCAGAAGTTGAAAGGGGACCTGGAGGCGCTGGAGGACAGGGAGAACAAGAAGGCAAGGCGCCCTCTCTGAAAGTCTCTCTGGCAGGGACATATGAAATCTGACAGGCCACGTTCCCTAACTTCCTTTTCTCATTCATGAAAAGAGGAGATGTGATCAATGAAGGGTTAAAATAGTTCTAAATTTTTCTGTAATGACTCACTATGACTACCAGGACAGTCTGATTGTTTTCTGTTGGAGTCCATCTGATGGATGGATAGATGGTGTAGCCACCTCTGAGGGTCCTCTGCTTACCTGTTTCTTTGAACTTCTCTTGTTTTTTGCAAAGGGTATGACCATGTCTCCCAGGCTGGTCTGAGAGTGTCTTAGTTCCTGGCTAGCCCCTGACCCTGGGGCTGAATTTATGATTTTTACCATCCTGCCAGCCTCCCCTTTGCATTTAATTAATGTGGCATGGCCTTGCGGTGAGGCTTCACCTGAACAATGTTCCTGTGGGACTTAGCAAGAGCAGCAGTCCCCTCCCAAACGTCTTTTTAAAATATGATTAGACATTGCATTTGTACATTATATGACATTTTAATACATCTATAATCCTAGTAAGAGTCATACCATACTCAGCATGTCTGTCATCTCAAACATTTATCAGTCATCCTTTATGTTGAGAACACTTGACATGTATAGGAGTAGCTACTTATACTGCTTGTATGTGAAACATTCAACTAATTCTTGGCAGATATGTCCTTATTGTACTCTTTTTGTACAAATATGAAAAATTAAATATGCTTATCCACTTGAATAAATAAACCCACTTCCATTAGCTGTTTATCCTTTTACAAAAGAGTATTTTAAAAACCATTAGAGTTTCCTCCCATCCAGTGGCACCACTGCACTGGGTAGGTATCACATGTCCAATCCTCTATCACCTTTCCTAAGCTCTAGAAATCACTCTTTTCTACTTCGTTGAAGTCAGGTGTTTAGCTTCCACATTTAAGTGAGCATATACACTATGTATCTTTCTATGCCTGAGTTATTTCAGTAAAATCTAAAGTCTGCCACTTCCACCCATGTTGCTACAAATAACAGAATTCTGTTATGTCTGAATGATATCCAATTATGTATGTTGCCATATTTTTATTTCTTCTATCCATACCTCAAACTTCATACACACATACACACATGCACACACACACACACATACATACATATAATTTGTTGCTATGTGGATGTGTGTGGATGCATTGTGGAGGTCAGAGGAAAATTTGCAGGAGTCAGTTTTCTCCTTCTATCATATGGATCCCAGAGAGGGAGCTCAGGTCATCATGCTTTGCGGCAGTGCTTCCCACTCTTAACCATCTCACTGGCCCATCTCAAGCTTCTTGACAACAGTCTTCTCCAAGGGAGAGACCTATGGACACATGAGAGACCTATGGACACATGAGAGACCTATGGACACATGAGAGACCTATGGACACTTGAGAGACCTATGGACACATGAGAGATCTATGGATACATGATTCTTTAGCAGCTTCACTTTCTCTCCCAGTCTTTTATCCTCAGATAATTTCAGATATGTTCTCTTTTTCTGAGCCCATCAGAAGACAACTGAGCATACTTCTCCACAATCACCTCTGACCCATAGAAGACCCAGTATGTTCACTTAATTGTGTGCTATGCTGTGGTGGTAGTCAGGAGGCTGCCACATGGGGTGACATTTTTTTCTCCTCAAAACACAATAACTTTTTGGTTGTTGTTGATTCAAATATATTTTGCTATTTTTCTAACTCTGAGATTCTATTAGATAAAGAGGATTGAAACAATCCTAGAGACATTAAAGTGTCACAACAAATTTTTGTCATAAGTTTCACTTTTATGACATAAAAAGTGATAACATGAATTCTACTATCTCGTTTCCCATATAGCATACCTATAATTTACAACTTTAAAGCACAGTAACTTAAGAAACAAAAGTGAACCGTACTTTTCTGTTTTCTGTCTTGTTTTATTTTCCTTTAGGTGGGGAACTTTCAGAAACAATTAGCAGAGGCTAAAGAAGACAACTGCAAAGTTACAATCATGCTGGAAAATGTGCTGGCTTCTCACAGTAAGATGCAGGGAGCCCTGGAGAAAGTCCAGATAGAGCTCGGGCGGAGGGATTCAGAGATCGCAGGCCTCAAGAAGGAAAGGTACTGCGATTATGTTTTCAGCCATGTTAAGGAAGAACATGAAGTCTCTTGAGTATCATTTTCTTTGAGAAACTATTAAAATGGTGTTTGAAGAACTGGCAGGTTAGGTGCTAAGCCTGCAGTTAGAAAGCTTTTCAAACAGTCCGAGTTGCCACTGCTAGAGTGGCACGGAGTAAATGTGTCCTTGAAGTCTGTGGGCTTTGAACCTGGGCTACTTTCTGCACCATTCAAGCCGAATTGAGAGATGAATAATTATCTTAGGTCAGTCAGCCTGAGAATTACTTTTAGCTGGGTTTAATTACTGGACTTCATTGAATATTTCAAAATTACATAAAATGACAAACAAATAAAAGATAAAGGAAAGTCACATTTAATATTTCTTTTGTGCTAAGAAAAAATGGTCTGCGGCTGATAGTGTCTCTGGAGTAATTATGCATATTCCAGTTCATATTACGTCTATGTCATGAGAAAACGAGTTGTATTTTCTCCACTGTACTTATCTTTATTTTGTGTATTATAAATGTGTTCTCTAGTACATTAACATTATCTTGCCTAATATATAAAATATGTTTGCTTGTCACAATACATCTCCGAGTAGCTGTTATATTTAGAAGTAAAAATCTCAACCATAGGCCAAACCTTACCAAGCTGGTAAAACAGTACACTAAATTACCATGCCAGAAGTCAGTCAAAAACATGGATTGATAGCCTAGTAAGTAAGTGTGGTTGAGTCACACATGAGACAGTGTTTTAATTTCCTAGGAGCCTTCCTTTCTTGCCCTGAAGATGAAGCATATGTGACTGCTAATAATGCAGTCTGAGCTTCCAAAACAAAGGCATCTTGGACCTTACACATGGTACCATCATTCCTGTACCCTCCTTTACAGTCACCTCTTATGCTTTCTATTTTTAGATCTCTAAATCAACAAAGAGTACAGAAGCTTGAAGCAGAAGTGGACCAGTGGCAGGCCAGGATGCTAATTGTGGAAGCCCAGCACAGCAGTGAGGTAGAGCCAGGTGTTAGAGATGGCCACACCCATCTGCTCAGTTCTATTGTGACCTTAGGTTTTAGAAAGATGAAATGAAACAGAGAAGGTTCCTTTTCACTAAGAATTCTGGACAGTGACATATTTATGAATAAGAAATGAGTAATTGCATAATTTTGACTGATTTTTTTGTCTTCTGTTATCCACATTCTTCTCATTTATTAATGCACAGGTTATTTCAGAAGTGAAATGTTTTAGAAAATAATGTATAATCTCAGAGGTAGCTGGCAACTCTGTTAGTGAGAAGACATGTGCATACATGTGTGCCCAATAAGTATCTATCCACACATACATATTTATAGAAGGAATGAATACACCTTTTAATGTTCGTTTATTTGGAGGCCAGAGTACTTGTGTACTCTGTGTGAAGCACACATGTGTGGAGGTCATATTGCAAATTGTGGGGCGCCATTTTCTCCTCTGGGTACAAGTGACTGAACTGAAAGCAGCAGGCTTTCAGAAGTCAGGTGGCAGGTACCTTCTCCTACTGAGACTTCTCGTTAGCCCTCAAAGAAGCCTGGTTTAGGAATAGACGAGGAATAGTTGCCGGTTTTTAAACTCCTAGGGAACGAGACCAGGAGATAGAATCAGTAAGAGAATAATTTAACTGGTGAAACTCTTGAAAATCGGAGTAATATAAGCTAGCTCTATTCTCTCATGCTCTCTAATCTACAGTGGAACTGCCTTCTGAGAGTGGTGTTGGTGATGGAGCGTGTGTCTGTGTGTGTGTGTGTGTGTGTGTGTGTGTGATGGTTTACCTACAGTGTTTCTTTCTAGTTCTGACTGATCATTTCAGTGGTACTTACAGCCATAGTATAAGGAGTAAAGACTGACTGCCCTGGACTCATGGGCACTCCTCTCTCTTTCAGATGGAGCCACTACAGAAGTCTCTAGATGTAACTAGAGAAGACAACAGGAAACTGGCCATGAGCCTAGAGCAAGCTCTCCAGACAAATGGCCATCTGCAGTCTAAACTTGATCACCTCCAAGAAAAACTAGAAAGCAAAGAGCGTGAGCGGCAGAGTCTGGAAGCCTTCAAGTAAGGACAGTAGATTCCTGGGATGGGGAGAGTGCCTCTGGAGAGAGAGGGGCTGTCTGGAGAAGCTAGTGAAGCTCTTTCTCTTGCATGAGCTAGTGCATCTTGCCCAGTCCTTGACAGCACCCAGGCATAGCTGAGCAGCAGCTGGTGATAGCTGGCTGGAGCATGCCTGTGTGGCTTTCCTTTGCAGTTCTTTGCCCATTATCAAGCTGATTCTTTATGTGAAGTTAACCTAAACTTAAAGACTACTTCAAGGAACACTCATGTTTCTCCCAAGCTTAAGCTATTCTTTTAAAGTATCCTTTGAGCCAGGTATAGAGGCACACACTGGTAGTTTCAGTATTTAGAAGGCTGAGGCAGGATGATCATGAGCTTGAAGCCAGCCTGAGTTACAGAGTAAGATCCTATCTCAAGAAAAACCAAAGGAAGGGCTGAGAAAGGTGGCTCAGTGGGCAGAGGCACAAATGTAGGTCAGGTGACCTGAGTCCTGCAAGGCAGCAAGAGAACCAACTCCCAAGAGTTGTCCCCAGACATGAGCACATGGCACATGCACACATATGTAATATATCTAGATTTGGACAAGGAATCCCAGAAGTCTGGTATAACTCACCAGAAGTGGAACAACTAAGCAGATGATAGGCCATGGATCATTTTTAGTATTTGCCTAAACTTGGTTATATTAAACCATGAAAGTGTTGTTACAAACAGTATGGCAGTAAATGTGATTTAGACACTAGTATGCTCATGGGAATACATATAGAACCTTATCCTTGTCACTAATTGTACATGACAATGCAGGGTCAGGGCAGAAGCTAAGGCAAAGGAGGAGGGTACTTTCCATATATGCAGTCTGTGCAAGTTTTACCTTACATTTTACAAACTGTACTGTCACAAGGCTGTGCAGTATTGGCTAAAACAATATGGTGTTTGTATAGTGGCTGGTATAATCATTTAAAAACCTATCAAAGTCAGATAAACTGCATGAGTTTACCTAGTGAGTCATTCTTAACCCTGAACACCCTGGAAATTCTTCAAGTACTCTTTGTTTTCTATTCATTGGTTTGTTTTGCCCTATTCAGATTTGTTTGTTTTTATTTTATCTTTTTACAATTTTTTTCTTTTTTTAAATGACTGTTTTTTAACAAGAGAGTACAAGGAAGGATGTAGGTTTGGGTGGGTGGGGAAGTAGGGTGATATGGGAAGAACTGAGGAAGGGGAACCATAATCAGAATATATTGTATGAAAACTATTTTCAGTCTTTAAAATCATAAAGTATAATCCCTCTCACTATAGCTAAAAGGATTATTGCAAGGGTCGATGACAAGGAGAGAATAAGGTGAGACTCGTTTGCTTCAGAATCTTTCTTTACCTAATTACAGTTCAGATTTTCATAAAGAGCAATCCTATCTCACTCGAAGCTTGCCAACCTCTGGACATTGTGCAAATTTGTTCCAATCTGGGTACACACTTAAGGAGAAAGATAAAGCACAGGAGATACATTTTAGACTCATTGATTTTGAGGAGGAATTATGAGATGTAGAAATACAGGTCTAGTTCTGAAAAGAGGTCACAGTTTGGATTCATCTTTACAATGATGGGAGCTAATGTACTGAAGTGTGTTGTCTTCCATGCAAAAGTGTAGGAAGAACCGAGGTCAGGGCATGGCACTAAGTAAGGAGAAGGGAGAGGCTAGAGAAGGAGCCATTAGCGTTGCAGCTGCTATCTACTGAGCATCTGTAGGTGGTTCATTTCTATAGCTGTAGATTATACAGAATAAGAATGGTCTAGATCTAGAAAATTCCTGATTATATAGAAGTAGAACTTGGGTGATGATGAAAGGCAGGCAGGCAGTGAGAAGATGAAGGCTTGGGGCTATGTAAAAGAGTGTTTCTGCTGCTTTCCTTCCTGGGTCTGTGGTGAGAGCTGGACTCTGCTCTGAGGGCATAGAGAAAGGTCCCACTAACTTGGAGAAAATGAAGAGGAGAAGGGTTGTCATTGAGTTTGAGATTAGGCGAGTGTAGCTCACTGAACCAGAAAACTGTCAGGAACTATCAGTGGATGGTCTCCTCAGGAGAAAAGAGCAGGGTAAATACGTTTTAAAGACTTTTATTACAGGAGGCCCATAATTAACAACACTATGCTATGCATACAAACCTCTGTTTGAATAGATTGCACATTGAGTATTCCTTCTACAATAAAAAGAAAAACTGAAGCTCATATCTACACAAGTGGCAGCCGAAGTGGAAACCTGAAGGGAAGAATAAATTAAAAGTTAACTTAAGGGCTGGTGAGATGGCCCAGCGGGTAAAGGCTCTTGCTGTCAAGCTTGACAACCTAAGTGTAGGCCTTGGTACACAAATGGTAGAACAGAATGGAACCCTGCAAGTTGTACTGTAGCCTCTACATCACATACACACATGTACACAGGCGCACACACACATGCAAACATACACTTATTTATTTATTAAATAAAGATTTAAAAAATTTAAATTGTCTTAAAAGTAGTCTTAATCACAAATTAAATTTAAAATCAATTTAAAGTTAGCATTTGAACTTTAGATTTAAATACTGACAATGATAATGGCTAACACAGAGACTGACCTTTATTATGTTACTACCTTGTATTGGACATTATACTAAAAACTTCCTTAATACCATCTAGGATCATTTGATGGTGGACACTGTTGTTATTTCCATTTATAGATAAGGAAATGAGGTAAAAAGATGACATTCCTAGCCAAGATCAGATATCATGTTGCTGGAGCTCAGGTTTGGATTCAGTCAGAGGCAGCAGACTGGAACTGATTATCTCAATCACATAACAAACAAAATAGAAAATCAAAATATAATATGTACTATATAAATAATAGTTTTCTTCCACATATGTGTATATATGTATATCAAAATATTTTGTGATGGATATGGAGTGTGGGGATGTAATAACAAAACATAATTATTTCACCAGTGACTTCAGGTGTCCCATCCCTTTATGTAATGTCATTAGGAAATTATCAGTGGACAGTGAGATGGCTCACCAGATAGAAGGGTTTGCCATAGAGGCTGATGACTTGAGAATCAATTCCTACAGGTTGTCCTCTGACACTATGTGTGCATGTGTGTACGCACACAAAATATATAAATAAATTTTTGAAATATATAATTTTTGAAACAAAAGACATCCACGTGTTATTGAGATAAATGTAAAATTCTCTGTTGGGACCCCTGAGCGGGCCAGAGATGACAGTGAAGTTACAGTTACACCTTCAGGTCTCCTCAGCACGCCAGCTGGTGGACAAACAGAATTCATTAGCAGAGGCTTTTCTAGAAGCACATAAGGAACATGGATACATCATCCAAACACACAGAAGAGATGCTGGGAGAAAGAAGAAAGGATTGCAGGCAAGGCAGCCACATACTGTTGTTGGTCACTCAGCAGAGCCACTCCCGGAGTCACCTCCACCTGATCAGTCTTAAGCCCACAAGGAGTCATGGGTTAAATCTATTGCTGTCCAACTTTTCATTTGTCCTTGAAAGAGTAGAAATCTATAAATGCCACACACATTCTGCTTGTCATTTCAAGGAATTCCAGCATGTTCAGAAGCCTAATCATTTATCTTGACCAAAGAACCCAAACTAAGAGTGCTGATCAGATGGAAGCCTCTCACTTCAAAAGGGAAATGATACAGTTTAAGGCTAGAGAATGAGTAGCTGCTATCAAGCACCACACAACAAAGCAGTCATCTCAGAACAAAGTAGTCATCTCCTGGGCGTGTTGTCCACTCCAGGTTTTCTGAATGCTTTTTCCACTTAAGGTTGAATCCTCGAACACAGCGTTGGGTTTGGGTGTGCCTGGTAACCTCTCCCCTTTTCCTTGGTTTTGAGCTCTCTTCATGCGGCTGACCTGATGATGGTATGCTGCTCGTTTGTAAGTCACAGATTGTTTAGAGGGCAGACATTCTTTGAAAATCCTTCTTTTTTATTGGATATTTTATTTACATTTCAGACGTTATCCCCTTATCCCATCCCTCCTCCTCCTGCTTCTATGAGGATGTGCCCCCACCTACCCCCCAACTCCCACCTCCCCACCCTCGAATTCCCCCATACATGGCATCCAGCCTTCTTGGGACCAAGGATCTCCTCTCCCACCTATGCCCAACAGGGCCATCCTCCCTTGCATATACAGCTGGAGCCATGGGTCCCTCCCTATGTGCTCCGAGGCTGGTGGTTTAGACCCTGAGAGCTCTGGTTGATTGGTATTGTTGTTCTCCTCATGGGGCCACAAACCCTTTCAGCTCCTTCAGTCTTCTCTCTAACTCCTCCATTGGGAACCCCTTGATCAGATCAATGGTTAGCTGTGAGCATCTGCCTCTGAATATGTCAGGCTCTGGCAGACCTCTAAGGACACAGCTATATCAGGTTCCTGTCAGCATGCACTTCCTGACATCCACATCAGCATCTACCTTTGGTGACTGCACATGGGATGGATACCCAGGTGGAGCAGTCTCCAGACGGCCCCTCCTTCAGTTTCTGTCTCACACTTTGTCTCCATATTTGCTCCCTTGAGTATTTTGTTACTCCTTCTAAGAAGGACTGAAGCGCCCCCACTTGGTCTTCCTTCTTCATGAGCTTCATGTGATCTGTGAGTTGAATCTTGGGTATTTCAAGCTTCTGGGCTAATATCCAATTATCAGTGAGTGAATGCCATGTGTGTTCTTTTGTGATTGGCTTACCTCACTCAGGATGATATTTTCTAGTTCCATCCATTTACCTAAGAATTTCTGGAATTCATTGTTTTTAATAGCTGAGTAATACTCCATTGTGTAAATGTACCACATTTTTTTTTTTGTATCCATTCCTCAGTTGAAGGACATCTGGGTTCTTTCCAGCTTCTGGATATTATAAATAAAGCTGCTATGAACATAGTTGAACATATGTCCTTGTTATATGTTAGAGCATCCTCTGGGTATATGCCCAGGAGTGGTATAGCTGGATCCTCAGGTAATGCAATATCCAATTTTCTGAGGAACTGCCAGACTGATTTCCAGAGTGATTGTATCATCTTGCAATCCCACCAACAATGGAGGAGTGTTCCTCTTTCTCCACAACCTCGCCAGCATCTAATATCACCTGAGATTTTGATCTTAGCCTTTCTGACTGCTGTGAGGTGGAATCTCAGGGTTGTTTTGATTTGCATTTCCCTGATGACTAAGGATGCTGAACATTTCTTTAGGTGCTTCTCAGCCATTCAAGTTTCCTCTGTTGAGAATTCTTTGTTAAGCTCTATACCCCATTTTTAATAGGGTTATTTGGTTGTCTGGAGTCTAATTTCTTGAGTTCTTTGTATATATTGGGTATTAGCCCTCTATTGGATGTGGAATTGGTAAAGATCTTTTCCCAATCTGTTGGTTGTCGTCTTGTCCTATTGACAGTGCCCTTTGCCTTAAAGAAACTTTGCATTTCTATGAAGTCCCATTTGTCAATTCTTGATCTTAGAGCATAAGCCATTGGTGTTCTGTTCAGGAACTTTTCCCCTGTGCTCAAGTATTCGAGGCTCTTCCCCACCTTCTCTTCTATTAGTTTCAGTGTATCTGGTTTTATGTGGAGGTCCTTTATCAACTTAGACTTGAACTTTGTACAGGGAGATAAGAATGGATCAATTTGCATTCTTCTACATGTTGTCCTCCAGTTGAACCAGCACCATTTGTTGAAAATACTGTCCTTTTTCCACTGGATAGTTTTAGCTCCTTTGTTAAAGATCAAGTGACCATTGGTGTGTGGGTTCATTTCTGGGTCTTCAATTCTATTCCATTGATGTTCCTGCCTGTCTCTGTACCAATAGCATGCAGCTTTTATCACTATTGCTCTATAGTACAGCTTGCAGTCAGAGATGGTGATTCCTCCCGAAGTTCTTTTATTCTTGAGAATAGTTTTCGATATCCTGGGTTTTTTGTTATTCCAAATGAATTTGAGAGTTTCTCTTTTTAACTCTGTGAAGAATTGAGTTGCCATTTTAATGGGGATTGCATTGAATCTGAAGATTGCTTTTGGCAAGATGGCCATTTTTACTATATCAATCCTGCTAATCCATGAGCATGGGAGATCTTTCCATCTTCTGAGATCTTCAATTTCTTTCTTCAGAGACTTGAAGTTCTTGTCATACAGATCTATTACTTGCTTGGTTAGACTGACACCAAGGTATTTTATATTATTTGTGACTATTGTGAAGGGTGTCATTTCCCTAATTTCTTTTTCAGCCTATTTATCTTTCATGTAGAGGAATGCTACTGATGTGGGCAGCCTTGTCTAGTCCCTGATCTTAGTGGGATTGCTTCAAGTTTCTCTCCATTTAGTTTGATGTTGGCTACTGGTTTGCTGTATATTGCATTTACTATGTTTAGGTAGGGGCCTTGACTTCCTGATCTTTCTAAGACTTTTATCATGAACGGATGTTGAATTTTGTCACATGCTTTCTCAGCATTTAGTGAGATGATCATGTGGTTTTTTTCTTTGAGTTTGTTTATGTACTGGATTATGTGGATGGATTTCTGTATATTGAACCATCCCTGCATTCCTGGGATAAAGCCTACTTGATCATGATGGATGATTGTTTTGATGTGTTCTTGGATTTGGTTTGCAGGACTTTTATTGAGTAAGTTGCATTGATATTCATAAGGGAGATTGGCCTGAAGTTCTCTTTCTTTGTTGGGTCTTTGTGAGGTTTAGGTATAAGTGTGATTGTAGCTTCATGGAACAAATTGGGTAGTGTTCCTTCTGTTTCTGTTTTGTGGAATAGTTTGAAGAGAGTTGGTATTAGATCATCCTTGAAGGTCTGATAGAATTCTGCACTAAAACCATCTGGTCCTGGGATTTTTTTGGTCGGGAGACTTTTAATGACTGCTGCTGTCTCTTTAGGGGTTATGGAACTGTTTAGGTGGTTCATCTGATCCTGATTTAACTTTGGTACTTGGTATTTGTCTAGAAAAATGTCCATTTCATCCAGATTTTCCAGTTTTGTTGAATATAGGCCTTTGTAGTAGGATCTATTTTTTTTTTAATTTCCTCAGTTTCTTTTGTTATGTCTCCCTTTCCAGTTCTGATTTTATTAATTTGGATACTGTCTCTGTGCCCTCTGGTTAGTCCGGCTAAGGGTTTATCTATCTTGTTGATTTTCTCAAAGAACCAGCTCCTGGTTTTGTTGATATTTTGTATAGTTCTGTTTCTACTTGGATGATTTCAGCCCTGAGTTTGATTACTTTCTGCTGTCTACTCCTCTTGGGTGTGTTTGCTTCTTTTTGTTCTAGAGCTTTCAGGTGTGCTGTCAAGTTGTTAATGTATGCTCTCTCCAGTTTCTTTTTGTAGGCACTTAGAGCTATGAGTTTTCCTCTTGGCAATGCTTGCTTTCATGGAGTCCCACAAGCTTTGGTATGAAGTGTCCTCAGTTTCATTAAATTCTAAAAGGTCTTTGATTTCTTTCTTTATTTCTTCCTTGACCAAGTCATCATTGAGTAGAGTGTTGTTCAGTTTCCATGTGCATGTGAGTTTTCCATTGGTTTTGTCATTATTAAAGACCAGCCTTAGTCCTTGTTGATCTGATAGGATGCATGGGATTATTTCAATCTTTTTGTATCTCTTGAGGCCTGTTTTGTGACTAATTATTTGGTATATTTTGGAGAAGGTTCCATGAGGTACTGAGAAAAGGGTATATTCTGTTGTTTTAGGATGAAATGTTCTATTGATATCTGTTAAATCCATTTGGTTCATAACAATTTCAAAGTGTCTCTGTTTAGTTTCTGTTTCTATGATCTGTCCATTGCTGACAATGGGGTGTTGAAATCCCCCACTATTATTGTGTGAGGTGTAATGTGTGTTTTGAGCTTTAGTAAAGTTTCTTTTATGTATGTGGGTGCCCTTGCATTTGGAGCATAGATGTTCAGAATTGAGAGTTAATCTTGGTAGATTTTTCCTTTGATGAGTATGAAGTGTCCTTCCTTATCTTTTTTGATTAATTTTGGTTGAAAGTCGATTTTATTTGATATTAGAATGGCTACTCCAGCTTTTTTCTTGGGACCATTTGCTTGAAAAATTGTTTTCCATCCTTTTACTCTGAGGGTAGTATCTGTGTTTGTCACTGAGGTGTATTTCCTGTATGCAGCAAAATTATGGGTCCTGTTCGTGTATCCAGTCTGATAGTCTGAATCTTTTTATTGGGGAATTGAGACCATTGATGTTAAGAGATATTAAGGAAAAATGATTGTGGCTTCTGTTATTTTTGTTAGTAGAGGTAGAATTATGTTTGTATAGCTATCTTCTTTTGGGCTTGTTGGAAGATTACTTCCTTGCTTTTTCTAGGTTGTAGTTTCCCTCCTTGTGTTGGCGTTTTCCATCAATTATCCTTTGAAGTGTTCGGTTTGTGGGAAGATATTGTGTAAATTTGGTCTTGTCATGAACTATCTTGGTTTCTCCATCTATAGTGATTAAGAGTTTTGCTATACTCTCTGCTATACTTTGATATTTCTTTTCTGGTCTAGTCTATTTGGAGTTCTGTAGGCTTCTTGTATGTTTATGGGCATCTCGTTCTTTAGGTTAGGGAAGTTTTCCTATGTAATTTTGTTGAAGATATTTACTGTCCCTTTAAGCTTGGAATCTCCACTCTCACCTATACCTGTTATCCTTAGGTTTGGTCTTCTCATTGTGTCCTGGATTTCCTGGCTGTTTTGGGTTAGGAGCCTTTTGCATTTTGCATTTTCTTTCACAGTTGTGTCACTGTTTTCCATGGTATCTTCTGCACATGAGATTCTCTCCTCTATCTCTTGTATTCTGTTGGTGATGCTTGGGCCTATGACTCCTGATCTCTTTCTTAGGTTTTCTATATCCATGGTTGTCTCCCTTTGAGGTTTCTTTATTGTTTCTATTTCCATTTTTAGATCCTGAATGGTTTTGTTTAATTCTTTCACATGTTTGTATTTTCTTGAAATTCTTTAAGGGATTTTTGTGTTTTCTCTTTAAGGGCTTCTACCTGTTTACCTGTGTTCTCCTGTACTTCTTTAAGGGAGTTACTTATGTCCTTCTTAAAATCCTCTATCGTCATCATGAGAAGTGATTTTAATTCTGAATCCTGCTTTTCCAGTGTGATGGGGTGTCCAGGCCTTGCTATGGTGGGAGAACTATGTTCTGATGATGCCAAGTAACTTTGGTTTCTGTTGCTTATGTTCTTGCACTTGTCTTTCACCATCTGGTTAACTCTAGTGTTACCTGCATTCACTGTGTCTGACTGGAGTCTGTCTTTCCAGTTATCTTGCTTGTGTCAGAACTCCTCAGAGTCCAGATGTCTCTGTGATTCTGTGATCCTCAGCTCCTGGGTGGAAGAACTCCTGGGACTCAGGCTGCCTCTGGGATCCTGAAATCCTGCTGCTCTGAGTGCAGTGGTGGTTCTAGGATGTCTCAGGATATGGTGTCTCCACAGGAGCAGACCAGCTAGGTGTCTGTCCCAGCCAAAAGGGCCAGGCGTGGAGCAGAAGAAAAGTGGTATTCTGGAGGGATGGGGTTTGGGTTGTTGATGGGACCTGAGCGCCCCTGGCTCCCAGTTGTAACTCTGGGGTGTAGTGTAGTGGGAGAGAGTTCTTACCTGCTGCTTTTAGTACAGTGGCTCCTCTTGGATGGCTTAGGATATGGTGTCTCCACAGGAGCAGACCCAGCCAAAAGTACCAGGTGAGGGCTTGAAAACCCTTCTTAACTCTTAAGATGGTTCTTAAAGTGAATTTATCGTTTCCTTCACAACAGAGAGCGGATTGCTGAGGAATCCAAAGTTGAAGCAGAACTGCACGCAGAGCGCATTGAAGCTCTGAGGAAGCAGTTTCAAACTGAGAGAGAGACTGCAAAGAAAGCATCACAGAGGGAATTGTCTGAGGTATGGGGCCATTTGAGAAAGAGGAGCACTTCCCAAGAGGGTCCCCAGCAGAGCAGGTGCAGAGGGACTACACTTAGCTGTTCTGGTCCCTCTGCTCAGCAAGCCAGACATGCTGCAGCCACCTCTCCTTGCACAGCAACATTGACAAGAAAGCAGTTTTTGATACACACAGTTCCCTACCAGGCAGAGGGGTGCCTTAAGGAAAACTTTCCTATCAGAGGTATGAGATGCTTGCCTGCCTTCTGGCAGATCTAGTCACTGTCTCCTCAGCCTGTCTGTCTCCCCATCCTCTGCATAGCCACCAGCTCCAGAGAGGCACACTCAGCAGCAGTAGAAGGGCTGTGGGTAGAGCTTAGCTGATATAGGAATGCTTGCCTAGCTACATAGAGCTATGGCTTCCATCTCTAACAGCACACAATCCAAGCATTGTGGTCAGAAGTTCAAGGTCATCTTCAGCTAGATATTGTGGTCAAGGTCAGCCTAGGCTTTGTGAGATCTTGTGTTAAACAAAAACAAACAAACAAACAAACAAAAACAAAAGCAAAGAGAGCTATAAAAGATGTGGCTCATGTTATATTCATGAGCTAAATAATCCTTGTGTAGTTGCAATTGCCACTCTGGACATGAGAAAAAATTCAAGAGAGCAAATAGGTGTTCTTGGATAACTAGAGGCAGTGTGCAGCTCTTAAGAAATTCAAAGTAAGAAAAGTTATACTAGTTTAGGGCTAAAAGGCAGGAAACAATGAAAGCATAGCTTTGAGTCTCATGGAGATGCAGAGCTAGGCCCTCTATGCAGCCTGGTCAAAGCTGAGCTACAAAAATAGGAATGTCAGGGAAAGACACGTTGCATCGGCGGGACCTGTCTGAGCCCATGGCCTTACCTTCTACATCACTGGAAGTGAACTCTTAGGAAAGGCTTGAGCGCTCTATGCTCTAAACTGAGGATGATGCAGAACTTAGGATTTCAGTCTAAACTAGACGAGGGTTAAAGAAAACCATAACAATTACCGTAACATGGTAATTGAAAATCGGGGCCAAGTAGAATGGTTGGTGAAAGGGGACAATTAAGCCAAAGGGTTATTTTAAAGGAAGAATAAACATATTAACTGTTATATCATGAACATTGAAGAGGAAGGTATTAATTTTTTCGTGTGCTTTTATTCAGTTACAGTTTTGGGGGTTATGGTTTTATTTTGTTTTCCTGGTTTTGAAGGGCGTTGGGTTTGTTGTGTATTGAATTTTTGTTTGTTTACAGAGAAAGAATTTAAAGTTGTGTGGATAGGAACAGAGAGAAGATCTGGAAGAACTTGAGAGAGGAGAAGAATATCAAAATATACTTAAATTTAAAAATTTGTTTTAAATAATATAAATTATTCTAAAAATAGTAAACATACACATACGGCTTGAGATGGATTGTGTCTTAGTAAATTTATTACATGCAGTAATTGTCATTGACAGATAAACTTTGCAGTTAACTTCAACTAATACTTCTTGCAAAAGCTTTGTGAACTCAAAACCACTGTATAAATAGGTTATAAAAAGCAAGTTCTGTAGGACACAAACAGGTGTCCTGAATGTAAAAATAAACCATTAGTTAGAGCTCATTGCTCAGAACAAATAGAAAATTGAAACCTGGGGCTGGAGAGATGGCACAGACATTAAGAGTGAATGAAAGGGGACCAATGGTGGAAGGGGGTGCCTCCCCAGGCCCTTGCCGAGGCATCTCTTCCCCCTAAGGAACCAGCCATACGAAGGTATAGCATAGAATAGAGTTTATCCAGTGCATGGGGAGGGGAGCCGGGGGGTAGTAGAGGCAGAGAGAGAGAGAAAGAGCAGAGAGCAGAGGAGTAGAGGCTGGCCATGACCACGTGGAGAGACGAGGAAGGGAAGGGGGAGGGGCGAGGGGACAGAGAACCTGCAGGCGCAGGAGTAAGGGGATCAAGAGAGGGAGGAGGGGGCAGGCAGCCCCTTTTATAGTGGGCAGGCCTACCTGCCTGTTGCTAGGTAACTGTGGGGAGGAACATACCTGGCTGTTGCTAGGTAACTGTGGAGGTGGAGTAACTGTGCAGGTGGAGTTTAGACAGAATACTAACAAAGAGTACTTGTCGATATTGCAGACGACCAGAAACAGGTTCCTAGCATGGATATGGTGGCTCACAGCCTCCCTGTAATTCCAGTTTCAGGAGATACAGTGCCCTCTCTGATCTTACTGGGAATGAGGCATACCCATGGTATGCATACATATAGGCAAACAAAATAATCATACACATAAATAAATCTAAAATTAAAAACCTGAAGCCATAAAGGAAGTGTCTGTGATAATGGTGAATATGTGAGGAAACCTGGCAACAGAGAGTGCCCATGTGAGAAGCATGGACCGGAGCTGAGCACTGCTGAGCCTCGCCCTGCTTGTATTAGCCATGCATTCACTGTCTCTAAGCGACTTGATTTCCGGATCCATTTCCTCTGTTGTAAAAGCAAGGTCATCACAACTACTTTTCAGTTTGTTCAAAGAGTTAAATTGTAATAAGCATCTGGCCAAAGATGCCTAGATAACAGTGTTGGTCTACACTGAGGCAGCAGTGGAGATAATAGTGTTGGTCTACACTGCGGCAGCAGTGGAGGATCTCATGACCCTTAGGAATGCAGCAGAAGAGTGTGAGGACTGTTAAGACCTAAAGGACTCCTGTGTGAGATCCAGGACAGAAAGCCTGCACTGTGTGTGCCTTCCCTCTGTTTGTCTTCCTCCTCAGCCACCTCTTTTTAACTTGATGTGCAAACTACCACAGAAGTGTGTGTTGCACTTCATAGTCAAGAAACCTCAAAACAGAAATTTTGGCAAGTCCCTTAAGCCCTAACTCTTAAAAATAAATTCTTTTCAGAGTTCTGCAGCAAATGACAGAGAAACAAAAACACTATGCTGGGAGTGGGAAGGCAGGACAGTGTAAAACCATTCATTGTGATGATGCTTTTGCATGAGACAAAGGTATTAAAATGCTTTCACAGCAAGAAGCACAAAATACATGCAGTGGTAGTGAGCACTGGCCAAGCATGTGTAACCAAGCTTGCTTTCATTTCCTGAGGCATGGGATGTGACAGCAAGGAAGTAGTTACAGCGTGGCAGTGACCACGGAGCAGTGGCAGTGCATGAGGGCTCTGGGTTTTTTTAGGTGATCCACATAGTTTTCAGTTGATGAACCTGAGGCTTAAGGAGGTTCATTATATAACCCACACATAGGTGGTGAAGCTGAGACTGGAAGTTACTGACTCTCCACAGCCTTGTGCATAAAATGCAGCTCATGACTACAGGTTCACATTCTTTATCTAAAGTCTTATTTCCTCTCAAATGTTAAAAAGTATGAAAACTGATTATTGCTTTATAAATCTGCATAATCAGATATCATGCATTGTATCATTTTCTTATTTTTTTTTATGTGTTTAAGCTGTACAAGCAGCTGGTGCTCTCAACTGCTGAGCCACCTCCCAGACCTCACTCTTTTTCAATATAGGAACAAACCTAAATGTCTCTTCCTGAATAGTAGGTGAAAGTTGTTCCTTCTTTTTTGTTCCTTTGTCATCTAAGCTGAAGAAAGCTCTTGACGAAGCCAACTTCAGATCGGTGGAAGTGTCCCGGACAAACCGAGAGCTACGACACAAAGCTACAGAGCTGGAAAAAGTGGTGAACAGTAACAAGGAAAAGCTCAAGAACCAAAGGGCCCAAATAAAGCTGCACTTGTCAGCCAAGGCAAATAACGCACAGAATCTGGAGAGGATGAAGGTTGTTTGAGAAGCCTAACCCTCTCCTCACCCCTTTGGTGTATTGGGAGGGTCCGGGCTGTGTGATATCTGGGAGCAGTTTCAGAGCACTGTCAGCTGTTCTCTGGGAAGTGGGAGGACACTTCTGTGGTGTGTTGCCTCTGCTTTGGTGGAGATACTGCTCCTATCCTTGGCTCGTTAGGGGTCAGTGGGCTAGATAGGAAGTAGAATCCAGCAGAAACTGAAAACTTTACATTCAGTCAGCCCAAATTCATCTACTGATTATCTCTTTCTGTTATTTCTGCATTTACTGTCAGCAAATAGAAATGGAATTGAGGCAAATGGAGTTAATTAAGGATCAATATCAGAAAAAGAACTATGAACAGGTAAAGTATGATTCCCACAACTCTATTCACCATCAATGTAAAATTCTAACTTATATTCACCGAGTTCCCCTCCTCTTCCTATTAGTCACTGAGCATCCAGAGATTTGTATCTGAAATGAACACCCTCCAGAAGGAGATGGAGCTGTTGGCTAAGAGCCAGTATGAGACCTCAGCGAGAAATAAGCAGCAGGAGCTGAGACTAGTGACTGAGCGAAAAACAAGGCAAGAGCTAGAAAATCGGTGCAAGGTAGGGATGCTTTAAGATTCCTCTTTCCTAGACTCTATAGAAAAAAATACATCCATAAAATGGTATGTTCGTTACTTTCCTCATTATAGCGACAAAAGTGCCTAGCACAAAGAAGGGTTTATGTTCCTAGATTTCAGCCGGCAGTTCCTGGCTCTGTTGATTCTGAACCCCAGGTGAGGCAGGACATCATGAGAACAGTGACATGTATAGGAAGAGAGTGTCCCAGAAGAGGGGACTGGGACCAGGTATGTTCTTCAAATACCCCCAGTAACCAGCTAGCCCCCACTTACTAAAGTTTCTGCCACCTTCCAAAATAAAACTCCCAACTAAAGATTGAGCACCTATCATTTGAACATTTTGAAGGACATTTCATACTGAAATCATGGTAGTTTGGGATATGATGTTTGCTTTTACAAAACAGCTAGAGCTTACAGGTGCACTGGACTCTTTAGTCTTCTGGATTTTCAGCTCTTGGTTCTCTTCAGAAAGAATGTACTTGTTGCTACTGCAGGAATCTTAGCTATTCTTAACTAACAAAAAGTGTAAAACCAAAAATAAACTTCAGGAGATCATTGAGCTCCCCTACCTTCTAATAGCCATGAAAGGGTCTCTTATTTAAGATAGAGAAAGAGACAGAGACAGACAGAGAGATAGAGAGAGGACAGACAGACAGAAGACAGACAGACAGACTTAATTAATTTCTCTCAACAGAATCCATAAACTAAAACCAAACTTTTTATGTAGACTATAGATTACATTGTATGAAAATACAAATAGCAGTTCAAAGGTGTCCCATGGGATGTTCTCGATCTAATCACCACATTAGAAATTTGAAGCATTGTGGTTCTATATGGTATATTGGAAGGTTATTAAAATCTACCACATTTTCAGGAATTGGAAGAAACTAACAGACACCTGAAGAAATGTAAAGAAGCGACAGAAAATAAACTAAAAGAAGCCAGTGTGGAGTCAGAACAGGTGAGCCAGGCCTAGGCACTTAGAGAAACACAGACAGCAGCCCTGAAGCATAGAGCGCTGGGAAGTCTGCCACTGGTGTATCTGTCCAGAGTACAACAGGCAAGGGCCAGCAGTTTACTAACCTTCATCTTTACCATCAAGAACTTTAGTTCTTGTTCTATGATTCTATTGATTCTATGTTCTGATGATAGAGAATGAATGCTAGAAGATTAATGGACTCTGAAGTTCAGATTCATACTTCTAAACAGAAGGGGAAAGCAGCAAGGCATGGATCTAATGAATACTGCTTGGTGCCCTGTGAGTTCCCTGGCCCCCAGTTCTTGGATAGATTTACAGTACCAGACATGAGTTTGCCTTCTGGAGAACAGACCTCACGTCTAACCAGAAAGTGGCTGGCTATCACTGTATCATTCACGCAACTACTCTTAGAACCCAAGAGCTGCAGTAATGACCAGCCTCACACATACATTCATGAATGGTACAGTGGCATGCAAAGGAGATTCTTAACATTACTGTCAGTTTGTCATTTGTTCCTGTTATGTCCATTAAGTTACACGATAATATAGCCTGCCAACTAGTATATTAGAAAGAAAAGGACTCTTAATCGCATGTTTGAGTGCCAACTATGATGCTTTCTATATGCCCTTAGTAAAGTTACACTTACTCTCATTTTTGAGTATGCGTATGCACATGCATGTATGTTCATGTATGGGGGGGATACATGTGCACAAGTGTGAGCATGCATGTAGAGGCCAGAGGATAACCTGGGGTATCCTCAGGTACCATCCATCCCCCCCTTTTTTTGAGACAGGGTCTCTTATTGGACTGGAACTCACCAACTAGACTAGGCTGGCTATCCAGCAAGTTCCAGGATCTGCTTGTCTCCTCCTCCCTGGCTCTGAAATTACAAGTACATGCCACAACACTCAGATTCTTTTTAATAGGTGTTCTGGGGATCCAAATGAGGTCCTCATTCTTACACAGCAAGCACCTTACCCAGTGATCTGCCTCCTGTCCTGTGCTCTCTTTCCATGAACTATCTATTGTCTGCAAATTAAGTCAATTAGTTAATGCCCACTACTGTAGGAGGAACTAAGGTGAGAGCTCTGAGTTAGGAGAGGAAGAGGAGAAGGAGAGGAGCTGGAGAGGGCAGAGATGTAGGAGGATGGAGAACCACACAGGTATGGAGAGCACTCGTGGGGAACAACTTATAAACTTATAATTAGGTTAGCTAACTGGAATACAACTCTCTTTGTATGGGCATCTTGTTATTAATCATTATCAAACATAGAAAGCCTTTGATTAATCTATAAGAATTAGAGTCTCATCCTCTTACTGGGCCACATGGATGGTGGAATGGTCTGGGCAATCCCCTGCCTTGCGGAGACAGCGTGGAAGATTGGCAGAGGCATCTCTCACGCTGGCATCTAGTGGGTGGCAGGGCTGGTGTTTCTAGTGGGCCGGTTCTAGCTGCATCACCCATGTGGTCTCTGGGCACAGAACATGGCGGCTGAACCACACAGGGCTACCCGCCGCAGCTTAGACAGTCGGCCTGAGCCAGAGGCCCATTTTAATTATTTACTACAACACACTACTATCTTATTCTAATCAATTTTTTTAGTGAGTTTCAATGCCAGTTTCCTCTCATTTGCCATACAATAGGAGGTATGATTTATGAAGCCATTTCAGCATCTTTCCCTGTACTTCTGTTTTTAAAAAAGCACCTGGAGAAAGGTTGGGTTGGGTTTAGAGAGTGAAGTTGTTGTTATCAGGTTAAACCAACATATCTGAAACTTTTTTTTGTAGTTCCTAAAAGTTAAATTACATTATATCAAAGAAGTCCAGTCCTCTTATCTTACTAGAGTATGCCTACATGCTGGCCTTACTAATATCCGAAAGCTACTTGGCGGCACACATTTGCTGAGACCTACTCTGCCAATGCTTCACTAGGTATTGGATAGACAGTGAGTTCTGACAAGGCGCACGGATAACAGGAGCCTGCAAACGTGCTGTACAGCCTCACCCAGAGAGTACTCCTGCAGACTGATGGCTGTTCAGTACACTGTACAAACATATTGCAAGGAACCCACGTGAGAATTTGAGTCCTCCGATGTCTAGGTACAAATCTCCCAGACCCGAACACAAAAGAACTTGTGGCTGTTTCTATGTTCAGATAACAGCTAATCTGGAAGAAGCTCACCGCTGGTTTAAATGCAGGTTTGATGGACTACAACTTGAGCTGACAAAAAACCGGTTGCAGAGGCTTTCCCGGGAAGACAGCTGGCTGGAAGAGGTGAGGCCGGTGTTGTTATAAAGAAATTTGAGATTCTCTGTCTCTATTTCAAACTACAGAAGCCTTCTAACTTATAGTTTGTCTTTACTCTACAACTTCTAGGAAACTAATGGACTAAGCTTTTTCACCTTTCCCAAACTGTCTAGATCAGAACTACCTATCTGAATGTAGATGTGGTGTTAAGGAGCCCAGCGTTAAAGGCTCGAAGTACTATGGGTTCACAGCAGACAAGAGTTGGGTGTTATTTTTCCTACAGAATCAAGATATGAGGCGTAATGTTGCAACCAGCCAATCTGTTCTACATCGATGGGAAACTAAACAGAACCTTGGGCTTATGCCCAAGAAGTACCACTCTGACACAGATCGGAAGAAGTGATCTTGACACGGAGTCTCCTCCAGAGAAGCTATTCCTCTGTGATTCTGCTGGCCAGCAAGTGGGGCTGGCCTGTTTCTACATTATAAGAACATGGTGTGTGCTGAAGATTTTGGACTTTATCCTTTAGAAACTCTTTTGTATTACTGCAGAACCAACTTATCTCTTTGTCCCTTTCCCTATTTTCTTCCAAATAAATTTAAACTAGTTTGTTTTATGATAGTAGATGCTGTCACATGATATTTGTTGTTTTCAGAAAGAATTTAGTGTTGTGTGAAATAGCCACAATAAGATGTTCTAGATGTAAGATGTTGTAAGATGTTCTCTAGAAATTAAATTATTTGTAAAAATAGTAGACACCCTTCTATAGCTTCTAGACACACACACACACACACACCTACTTCTGAGATGCCACATGTCAAAGACTATGTTTACAGCCGCATTGGTCACTAAAAGGTTGTTCACTAAACACAGGAGTCTGCACTAGTCCAGTAGCCCTTCTGGTAAGTATAGCTCCTTTCACATGAATAAGGAGCAACTTGAGCTTTATATTTGCTATTTCAATATTAAATGGTGGGTTTTATAATCAATCTATACGTAGCATATGTAATGGACTGGCAGAATATCTCGCTGCTTATGTTGGTCTTACCAAGCCCTAATGTAAGTGAACAATTATGATAATGCAAAGAGTAATGACTACAAAACAGACTGGGGCTGGGGAGTCCAACACTCAATTTCTGATGTAAAGTAGCAAAACTCAATTTGCTATATTTGAAAGGAGAACCATATGGTTCAGGCATACTCCTGAGCACACTGCTGACCTTTTATTGAGGTTGTGGGGCCAGGGAATTCAAGCATTAGAGGCTTACATGATTTTGGAGGCTTTCATGGGTTGATATATGTATTAGAATTATATGGGTGAGACTGTTTATTGACTGACATTCAAATCAACTGCTATTTTTCTGGCTTTCAGAAGTAGGTAATTCTCATAGCTTGGTGGGTTTAAATAAACCACATACACTAAAGGAAGCTGCGATTGGTTTAATAAACAAGCTTGAAGACATCTGAGAACTATTTGTTACCATGACCTTAGAATATCCATTCTTAGAAAGGTAGTATTTTATTCTTTGTTTCATATTACAACAGTGACTATATTCACATTTAAGATTGAACAGAAAATAATAAATAGCTTTCTAGCTTAGGAGGAGAAATTAACTTTCATTGCTCATAACTATTTTTGTGTTATATTTCAAATATGTCTCCTCCAAGAATTTATGTTGAAACTTAATACCCATTATAGTAGTATTTAAAGATTGGGGCCTCTGAGGATGTAGATTATACCATGAGAGCCTTTAGGAATGGATTCATGCCCTTAAAAG
>NW_021604613.1:8613916-8690353 GCF_004785775.1 Grammomys surdaster
AGATTATACCATGAGAGCCTTTAGGAATGGATTCATGCCCTTAAAAGGGGCTGTCAGCATCTGGCTTTCAGCTCTTCTGACCCTTCACCTGTTACTATGTGATGACAAAGCACCTAGCACCCCTAGAAGATACCAGCAATAAGATGCTACCTGGAAGTGGAGAGCAGAGTTTCATCACACACCAACCTGTCAGCAACTCCATCTTGGACTTCCTGGCTTCAGAAACTGTGAGAAATCATTTCTGTTCTTTATATACTTCCTACCCATAGTTATTTTGTATCAGTTTGTGTGAAGCAAACACAAACTGAGACATTTGGTTAAGGAATTTAAACTCATTTGTGGTGTCTTTGAGTCTTGGACACTATTGCTATTGGATGCTATTATTATCCATAGAAGTCTTTCCTCAGAAAGATATCTGTGCCTTAGGAGTGTGTGTGTCTGTGTGTATGTATTTGACAAATATATCTGTGGTATATATTTGATAAATGTATACATATATATATATATATATGATATGAATTATATATACTTTCATATATACATATGAAAGTATTAGGGCTCCATAGTCTTGAATCAGCCAGAAGTCCTATAGATAACTAACCTTGATCCTGGGTGAACACTGAAAACCTGAATTCATATAAGAAGTTAACAATTACTACACATGGGATATGATCAACTTTGGTGGATAGACATATGATGCTGTCGTAATTATTTATGACAGTCACAATTACATGCCAAAATATTCATATCCTCCTGATCTAGAACAAGAACACTTTTCTCTACTTAGGTATCACCATCCAAAGGTATTGTTATTGACATATTCATTTAGATTACCTATTTGAGTTTTGTAAAGGGAATTATAGTTAGATTGTTGACCATTTCTAGTAAGAGTGTAGTTATTAGTAAGGGAGATATGCAACTAAATCAAAATTACATAAGCCTAAACTACCAAAGAATATGATAAAAGAATATGATCCAAGAAATGCATGGCATGAGACAAAAATATGCAAATCAGTAGTGCAGAAAAATCTTGTTCTGATGATCTTAGGCACCTGCTTGTGCCGAAGCTCTTTTAGACTTTGTGCTGGGAAGCTTTCTGAGGGAGTTTGGCCTCTAGTAGTTATAACCCAATTCTGTAAGGCCTTTCTGGTTTTCTAGAAACTCAAAAATTATCTGAGCAATTACAGTACAAGACAGTTTATTTGCAGATTCAAATTATGAGTAATGCTGCTACCTTCGTGTGTCCTTGCTTGTCAGATGAAATGTCTTTGTAGTAAAAACAAAAGCTAATACTTTTGTAGCCATTTTTAAGTGTATGGCTTCTACAGAAGGCTCCATCCATGCAGAAAAACAATCCTATTATTAATATATAGCATTTTAGAATGACATTCTCAGTGTCTTAAATGTACTTCTAATTCATACTTTACAGTTTTTCCAGGGTATGTTACATACAAGCCACCTCTCTGCTGTTCTCAGTATTTTTCTTATGTGCCACATTTCCCCTACACTATTAGATTATTTTATAGAGGGTTTTAGAAGTAGGTTTGCTGTTTTAGCTATTGCTACTGAGTGTAGTTTTAATAGATCTTCTCCTCACTATCTTCCTGGAATTTCTTGAATTTGATGAAAATGTTTGATGAATTTAAAACAAACTTCTTGAACTTTTCCATGAATTTGCTATTTGTTTGTATGTATATGAGTGTGTGTGTGTGTGTGTGTGTGTGTGTGTGTATAGTATCTTTGTATAAGGGCTTTTTCTAGAAGACCCAGTTTCATGTGCTGATTTGCGTAAGTGTCTCTACAGTACTTAAGTGTTTAGAATGTCCCTTGTAGCACAGTGAAGTGACTAGGGTGGAGCCATGACTCTATTTCATGGCTGCCTAGAGACTCCTCAGACTTCTACCCCATCCCACCCCCAATAGCAATCAACATCTGCCTTGGTAATACTTTTGGGAGCCTTTGTGACTCTGACCATGGTCCAGATCTATCAACCATAATAATTAATGTTTCTGCAAGTTAAAACTAAAATAATTAGAAGTAGTATAAATCAAAAATAAATGTCTTGTGATATATGGAATATACTGCTAAGCTCTGCAAAACAGACAAATTTTATAAGACTATTTTCAACCCACCTCAACACTGATCGAGCCTTGTCTTTAAAAACACGACACCTTGAACTTCAGCACCTAGATACATTTGGGAGGTGTTAGCCTACTCTCATTTTGGCCATTATTAGAGGATTCTTCTACAATTAATTGGAGTAATTAGAGTGGCTGTTCGGCAGAAATGTGGGCCCTATGTGTCTGACCGTAGTGTCAGTATCCGAGTGCTGTCAGGGTGTCACACTGGTTCACTTTGATGCTGAGTTTTAAGGAATACCTGCTGGAATTAAAAGATGCTTTCCTGTCAGGGACATTGGCCCATAGTTTTCTTTCCATGAGTCTTTACCTAGTCTTGGTATTAAGGTAACACTGTCTTTATAGAATGAGTTTAGAAGTGCTCCCTCTCTCCCTCCCTCCATCCCTCCCTCCCTAACTCACTCACTCACTCTCTTCCTCTTTCCTTCCTCTTTCTTTTTTTCTTTCTTTCTTTTGAATAATTAGAAAGTGTTAGCTGTAAATCTTTGGAAATTTTGGTTGAATTCTGCTGTAAGTGCATCTGGAACCTGGGTTTACACTGCAGGGGGGGGGGTCAGAAGTCTTTTTATATTATTATGATTTCTTTGTTTTTAGTGTTTGGTTTGTTGATCTCTTCATAGTTTAACTTGATAGTTTGGTTGAATTGAGAAATCCACCCATGTCTTTTATATATTCTTGTTTTGGTTTTGGGAGTTTTTGTTTTGTTTGAGAAAAGGTCTCACTATGTATCCCTGGATGACCTACAATTATATAGACCAGGATTCCCTCAAACTTGCAGAGATCTGCTTACCTTTACCACTTGAGTGCTAGGGCCAAAGGTAAACACTAATATTCCTGACTGTTTTAGATTTTGTAACTTAATGGATTTTAAAGTATTCTCTTTTCAGACTGGGCCAGCTCATAGGATTTGTGAGTAGGGTTTGGGAGGATGCAAGCAGGGAGGTTTAGGGAGTTTACCAGACTAGACCTGAACGTGGCTCTGATACGCAAAATAGACCTAAAAATCGGATGTGCTGCAGTAGGCTAGGTCCAGGCATTCTAATTACACTCCACCAGCACACAGGATGTGTGATGGAGCCAATCCTCAAGGCTGGGAGTAGTTCAGACAAGATTGTTCAGAATGTGTACTTCGATTTATTTTTGAGAGTACTAATTGTTCTGAAGCAAGGGGATAATGCCTAATTTATTGGATCAAGGGATACTCAGTGGTTCTTCTACATTGTCTATATTGTTGACACTCTTAGAGCATGGCCTAACCTTTTCATATTTGTAAAGCTCTTAAGAAGAATCTATATGAACTCTATATAAACTTAGCTCCCAGATTTAATATGCCTGTGTAATTGTTTAGTCTTAATAGATCCATCTATGGTGATTAAAAGTTTTGCTGAGTATAGTAGTCTTTTTTTTTTTAATGTTTTTCTTTTTTTTTTCTTTTTAAACTATTTATTTATTTATGTAAGTACACTGTAGCTGTCTTCAGACACCCCACAAGAGGGCATCAGATATCATTGCAGATGGTTGTGAGCCACCATGTGGTTGCTGGGATTTGAACTCATGACCTCTGGAAGAGCAGTCAGTGCTCTTAACCACTGAGCCATCTCACCAGCCCCGAGTATAGTAGTCTTGATTGGCATCTGTGGTCTCTTAGGGTCTGCAAGACATCTTCCCGGACCTTTTGGCTTTTAGAGTCTATGTTGAGAAGTCAGGTTTAATTCTGATAGCTCTGTCTCTATGTGTTACTTGGCCTTTTTCCTTGCAGCTTTTAAATTCTTTGTTCTGTACATTTACTGTTTTGGTTATTATGTAGAGAGGACTTTTCTGATCCAATCTGGTGTTTTGTAAGCATCTTGTACTTGTATAGGCATGTCTTTCTTTAGGTTAGGGAAATTTTCTTCTATGATTTTGTTGAAAATATTGTTAAAGCCTTGGAGCTAGAAATCTTCTCCTCCTTCCATTTCTATTACTCTTAGGTTTGGTCTTTTCATAGTGTCTCAGTTTCCTGGATGTTTTGTGTCAGGAACTTTTGAGATTTAACACTTCTTTGATTGATGCATTGATTTTTTTTTCTGTGTCTTTTACACCTGAGATTCTCTCTTCCATCTCTTGTATTCTGTTGGTGATGCTTGCATCTGTAGTTTCTGTTCTCCTCCCTAGCTTTTCCATCTCCAGGGTTGCCTCAGTTTGTGTTTTCTTTATTCCATCTATTTCCATTTTCAGGTCTTGAGTAGTTTTATTCATTTCTTTCATCTGTTTGATTGCATTTTCCTGGATTTCTTTAAGGGATTTATTCATTTCCTCTTTAAAGACATCTATCATCTTTATAAGATTGGATTTAAAGTCATTTTCTTGTGCTTCATCTATGCTAAAATATCCAGGGCTTACTGTAGTAGGGTAGCTGAACTCTAGTGGTGTCACATTGCCCTGGCTCTTGTTGATTGTATTCGCCATCTGGTTGTCCCTGGTGCTAGTAGGCCTCTATAAATGCCAGCAGAACTGTGGGTCAGAAAATGGATCTCAGGGGACAGGGCATAGCTCACTGCTGCTCTGTGTGCCCCAGGGGGACTTGGCAGGCAGAGAACTGGAGAGTGGGATATCCCTGGAGCCCACAGCTCTGCGTGAATACAGGCAGAGCCATGAACAGTACGAAAGAGCTCCGAAGATAGTGCACAGTTCACAGCTGGTGGGTGTGTCCCAGAGGAATCCAGCAGGCAGGGGTCTTACCTGGGTGTTTCTGGTGCCTGTACAGCCCTGAGATTAATTTCTTAATAATATTCTATAAATAGCCATTTGTATTTTAAGACAAAATTTTATCTCACTAAAAGTAAGTTTGTCCTTTTGTTTTTTAGACAGCTCTAAACTGTTGTTCTTCAGGGACTTCTATTCCACAGGGGGTAGAATTAAATGTGGGTAACACTAATATCAATAAACATGCTCAAGATGATATTTTCTCGTTCCAGCCATTTACCTGCAAAATTCCTAACATCCTTGTTTTTAATAGCTCTTTCTACATAATAACCAAACCCCTAAATGTACAGAACAAAGAAAGAATATTAAAAGCTGCGAGGGAAAAAGGCCAAGTAACATATAGAGGCAGACCTATCAAAATTAAACCTGACTTTTCAACATAGACTCTAAAAGCCAGAAAGGTCTGGTGAGACCCCTGCCTTCTGGGTTCCCCTGAGACACATCCACCACCTGTGAACTGTGCCCTATTTCATTCTGTAAATGAATCACATTTTCTGTATTCATTCTTCAGTTGACTGACATCTGGGTTGCTTCCAGTTTCTGCTATTATGAATAAGATTTCTATGAACATAGTAGAGCAACATGTCCTTGTGATATGGTGGGGCATCTTTTGTGTATATGCCCAGGAGTAGTATAGCTGAGTCTTCATGTAAAACTATTTCCAATTTTCTGAGGAACCACCAGAGTGACTATACAATAGTGGAGTGTTCCATCCTGAGTGAAATAATCCAAACCCAAAAGGATGTGCATGTGTGTACTCACCGATAAGTGGATATATTAGCCAGAAACTACAGGATACCCATGATACACCCTACAGACCCTAAGTAAAACAAGAAGGAAGACCCAAGTCTGTATGCTTAAATCCCATTTACAAAGGAGAACAAAATAATCATGGGAAGCAGAGGGAAGGAGGGACATAGCAAGAGGGAGAGGGGCAGGGGAAAGGAGGGTGCAGAATAAGAATGGGAGAAACAGGAGAGCTGGCCCAGAGGGCCAGGAGAATGAGTAGTAATATACAGCTGCCAGGGGTGGTAAGGTGGGAGAAACTTAAAGAAAGTCACAGCGATCTGAAATGAGGGAGGCTCCCAGGACTCAATGTGGGTGACCTTAGCTGGATATGGAACCTGAAGCAACCACCTCCAATAATCAGACAGCACCCCCCAGTGGACGGATGAGAACACCAACCCACCTACAAAATTTTCTACCCAAAATTCCTCCTGTCTAAAAGAAATGGAGGGACAAAAATAGAGCAGAGACTGAAGGAATAGCTGACCGGTGACTGGCCCACCTTGGGATCCATCTCATGTGTGTGTGTGGGGGGGTACCAATCCCTGACACCATTACTAATGCTATGTTGTGCTTGCAGACAGGAGCCTAGCATGACTGGACTCTAAGAGACTCTATTAGCAGCTGACTGAGACAGATGCAGATACTTACAGCCAGGCATTTGGACTGAGGTTGGAGACCTGTGGGACTGTAATTTGGCCACACTCCCCAGAGCCCAGAGAGGGGGCGGAGAGAACAAATCTCTGCCTCAAGATTTCCCTGGCTCCGCCCTTCTCCGTTTCCAATATATAAGCAAGACACCTTCCGACATTTTTCAGGAGAGCGTTTCATCATTCACCACCCAAGCCCGTCATCTGTTAATAAATCAACATATTTTAAATCGTCACATGTCTCTTAAATTCTGGACTCTTCGTTCAAGTAAGTCAAGGCTTGCGCGCGCCCCTGTCAGCGCGGGGCAGGGGGAGGAAGAGAAGTTGTTTGTCCGCCCCGTGCTCTCTGTACTCTAGTTAGCAGCGCGGCTTGTGTCCTGTGTCTCTTGTTGCTGCACGCCAGCTCACGGGACAGGGGATGAGAAGCCTTTTTCTCCGCGGTCGGGTCTGCACGCCCGCAGTCCTGAGACTGCCCTGACATCTGTGTGCGGGCGCATGGGCTCCGGCTCGCGCCCACACCCAGGCTGCCCCCGCGCGACCCGGGCATGAGATCTTCCCTACAGAGACCCCTATGGGAGAGTTAGGGGAAGGACTGACAGAGCTGAAGGGGATGGCAACCCCATAGGAAGACCAACAGTGTCAACTAACCTGGACCCCTAGGAGCTCCCAGGGACTGAGCCACCAACCAAAGATCATGTTACACAGGGTGGTCCAAGGTCCCCAGCAAATATGTAGCAGAGGGCTGTGTTGTCTGGCCTCAGTGGAAGAGGATGTGCCTAATCCAGTGAGACCCAATGCCCCAAAGTGGGGGGATATCCAAGAGGGGACACCTTCTCAGAGGTAAAAGGGAGGAGGATGGGGTGAAGAACTTGGGGAGGGGGCAACATTTGGGATATAAATAAATAAAATAATTAATAAAAATATTGTCTAGTTTTTGTCTTACACATTGGCCATAAGTTACATAGATTACTAGTTACTTACTTTTCAATGCTATATAGTCGGATAGAGTCTCCATATCTGAAGTCCACTACACTATGTTTCTTGGAACATACTCCTAAGGAATAAGTGGGAATTAATGTACAAAGAAGACTACAAGTCAATATTAGTCATGATGCAAAAACACTAAAATAATAGACAATGTAGCTTGTTTACCATGAATGAAGACTCAGGTTTGATCTTCAGCACCACAAAACAAAATTTATATGATCCCTACAGATTTCTGAAAAGGCCTTTAATAAAATTTTAAGACAAAAATGGAATTTAACACTTACTAATGATAAAAATATAGAGTCCTACCAAGCCTAATGATCTGGTTTTGATCCCCAGGTCTCACTTTAGAAAGAGAGAACCAGCTCTGAGAACCTACTCCCACAAGTTCTCATCTGACTTCTGCATGTATCTCATGACATCCATACATACACTAAATTAATAAAAGTAAAACAAAATAATAAAAAGATAAAGTGGAACTAAAAGGTACTATTGTTTAGCATGGTCAAGTATATATAAACAAAAAGTGTATAAGCCTACTTAATAATTGTTAATATATGAACACCTATTGCTAAAACTGAGGGGAGGACAGCACAGCTTCCATTACAAAACACGGCCCTGCAAGCATGAGGGTCATGACTGCACATAAGAATGGGGAAAGCAAAAGCATCTGAGTATGATAGGATAGCTTACCTGGAAAACAAGAAAAGAATGATCACACAACTTAAACAGTACACAATAAGCAAGCTAGAAGTATACAGAGTAAACATAAAAAGGAATAGCCTCGTTGTGTGTGGGGGTGCTGGGGATCGAACCCAGGACTTTGCACAAAGTAGAAAATAGAAGCATTTGTGAGTGAATACATAATGGGGTGCAAAGGGAAGGTGATGAACATGCAGCCACTCAGTTACTGACCAGCTCTGAGAAGTGTTGCCTGTGTCTGTGTGGAAGTCTAGGAGGTTAGCCCAGTCCAGCTGCCTGGACGAGCATACAAAGGCAGCTAGTAAAAGTCTATGGAAAGCTGCTTTGTGTGGTAGCCAGTTTGAGTTTGGTCTACTTTTGGGCACCTGAGTAAAAATCAGCATTATTACATCACATAGTAATGGCTACTCCCTCACATCTACCCTCCACATGTCACACAGGCTCCCGGGTCATCTCTAGTATGAAAAGCACAGGGAGATAGACTCTGAGACACGATTGCAGCTTAATCAGACTGGCACAGTTCAGACTACGTAAGAGAACATCTGTAACCTACAGGGACACTAATGATAATGTCCTCTTTCTTGGTTGAAATGGCAGTAATAGATATGATACATACACACATGTATGTATGTATGTATGTATGTATGTGTGTAAAAAGTACTGAAGAGGCCATGAATTTGAGAGAGCAAGGAGTATATGGGAGGGTTTTGAGGGAAGAAAGAGAAGGATATAAATGATGTAATACAATTGTAGTCTGAAAAATAAAAGAAACAAATGAAAAAATAATGCTATCCCAGCCCTATACAGGAAGTGTCCCATGCACTTGGAAAGTTCTGTGGACCCCATGTTCCCCCTAGTGGCCAATTACTTCCCTTGTCTCTTTGTTGTTGATCAGTAAGACCTACACTTGAAATGGAGAAAATTCCTAATACCCAGTGTCTCTGTGTAAACAATACAAAACTCGGCTTGGAAAGTATGCCTTTAGAAAGTATGCTTAATCAATTTGCTCCACTCAGACCCCCCTCTTTCTAAATAAATATTTTAAATGTGTTTTTAGGTTTTTTTTTATGTGTTTTGCCTGCATGTATATATGCAGTGCCTGCAAAGGCCAGAAGAGGGCATCAGATCTCCTGAAACCGGGGATTAGATGATTGTGAGCCAATATGGGTTCTAGTAATCAAATCCAGGTCCTCTGAAAAAGCAGCTAGTGTGCTTAACCACCAAGTCACCTTTTTTGCCACCACGTCTTAAGAACGAACACACTACTTTTCCCACCCCATGCCTCCCTTTAGGTCCTCCCAACTACGTTCCCTTGAGCCCCTCACATGTCCTCTCCACTCTCAAATGGATAGCCTTTATATTGTTACATATTGTGCATATGTATACATGCATGTGTATATTTGTGTATATACACAAATACATGTAAATACAACCTGCTGAGTCCATTGTGTTGGTGTGTATATGGTTTCAAGGCTGACTACTCTGCACTGGACAACCAATAGGGGTCTCATCCCTGGGAGGGCTCTTTCTCCTTCTCCCAGCAGTCATTAATTGCTTGTATTTCTTTCCCAGAAGTGAGATGCTACACAATTCTCTTCTTCTGTGTTAGCATGTCTATTGATACTGGCATTGTTCCAGTCTTGTTTATGCAACCATTTCTAGGAGAGACTGCTTTCCAGCAAACTTCATGGTCCTCTGGCTCTTGCAACCTTTCTGCCCCCTTTCTTCTGTGATGTTCCCTGAGTCATAGTTACAGGAGCTGGGATGTAGCTTGATCTATTGTGACTAGGCTTCCTCTGCTCTCTGCAACATGTTCAGCTTTGTTTTCTGGAATGGTCTCCATTTGCTGTACATAGAAGCTTCTTTAATGAGGGATGGTAGCTACACTTATCCATGAGTATGAGATGAATGTAGTGAAGAATTATGCTAATCTGGCAAAGTGGCAGTAGCAGATTCTTTTCTAAGGCCCATGACCTCACTAGCCCTGGGAAGCTGGTTAGGTTTCCAATACCAGGCATGATTTCCCTCCTGTTAAGTGGGCCTTAAATCCAACTGCAATATGAAGCCATTTATTGCTCCTCTGTGCCTATTTTGCCTTCTGGTCATTACCATGGCTCATAGGTCTTTCAGCTGCAAAGGATGTTTAATTGCTTCCCTCTCTGGGCAGCCTGCAGAGTATTTTCTGAAACCATGGAAGTTAGACTGCAGGAAAGAGCCTTTGTTGGCCTTCCTGCTTGGTTGTGAAGGTGTCCTGGGGCTTGGAAGCCCAGGAACCACACACCACTGAGGGGAGGATGTATCCCAATGGAAATGCATCCTGAGAAATAGGAGCCCAAGAACCACACAGCTCTGAGGATGCCTCCTCAGCAGAGGTATTGCAGCTCCCAGGGGAGGGGATCCCCAACTGAGCCCAGGAGCTCAGGAGCCTCAGCCCCACTCCATTTCTTCACTTCTCTTCATTGCTTCTTGGCTTCCTCCGATGAGAGAGTCATACCAGGCAGCAAATTTCATAAGAGATTTATTGGGAGGGTCCAGGGTGTGGAGGGATGAATACAGGGGTAGCTACCTCTTGTACTAGGAGTGGACAGCAAAAAAATGAGTAGACATAGCCTTTACCTAAGGTTTCTTAGTGGGCAAGACTTTCTAGGGCAGAGATTTCCAGAGTAAGGATTTGTGGGATTCATGTCCTGAGCTTGGCAGAGCTCAGGGATTGGTAAATTTTCCTGTTCAGACTTTTCCCCTAAAATTATCATAATGGGGGTGGGGTATCCTATTAAGGGGCTGGTGATGACCTTTGTGACAGTTACAGAGGTTGGAAGTGCCATTGTGACAGTTAGGGAGGTCTTGAGGAAGGGCCTGGCTGCTGGAGCTTCTCAGGGAGGGGAGGTGGCCACTTTCTTGCCTTGTAGGTTTACAAAGTATACACAGTTTACAAAGGGAGGGGCCTGAGTGACAAGAATAGCCAACACCTTTCAGGTCAGATCCAGCTCATGAGTTCTGTGTCCAAAATGTATGATAATGAAGATATGGTAGAATAGCAGGGAGGGCTCCCACTGCAAAGGAGGAAGGAAGAGGGTAAGGAACAAGTAACACCAAGGTTTTTGATTTTGCCTCAAGGGATCATATTATTTTTACCTGAAATTATACATATTACATATATATGTATGTGTAGCCATACATAATTTTTAAAAAGTTTTTTATTTAACAAATTTTTCACACAATATATTTTTATCATTCTTCCTCCTCCTCCAACTCCTCCCAGATCTTCCCCATCTTCCTGTCCAATCAACTTCATAATCTTTTCCTTTCTTGCTCTAAAAACAAAACAAAATAAAAACAACAATTTTAATTTCTTAAATATACTAAAACAAAGAATATACACAAAATAAGAAAAATGGAGTCCACTTTGTATTGCCCAGTTACTTCTGGGCATGAGGCCTGTCCTAAAATAAGGTTAATATTCCCAATAACACCCCATTGGAAAAACTGACTTTCCCTTTCCTAGCAGGTATTAATTGCAGATAGTGTCTCAGTTAGAGGTGGGACTTTATGTCCACTTCCTCTTCTCAGTCCTGGGATTTTGTCTGTTTTTAACCTGTTTAAGTCTTGTGTTACCAGTCACTGTGAATTCATATCATCAGTCCTGATGTTTCTTTGGTGTTATCCAGCATTTCCGGCATGCATGTAATATATATAATATTAAAAATTGATGTATAAATGTATAAAAACAATGAAATTGTTAAGTTTAACTCTAAACAGATTGAAATGCACTGTCATTTGATATACATAAGAAAATACAAGATGGCGTACCAACCTGGGGAAAGAACTTTTTAAAAATTAATTGGAAATATTGAATGGAAAACAATCATGTGATGTGAGATTAGGAGATGGGGAGAATTAGTTTCTCAGCTGAGTCACATGGTTCTTCCCCAAACTGCACAAGCCTTGGAACAAAGGCACACAGTACCCACGCACCCTTAACAAATGCCCCTGGCTGCCTCAGAGAGTATGAGCTCAGAGGTGCTGGGAGCCCCTGCTGTACAAACAGACAGGCTGCTCAGAAGGAAGACAGAGGCAGACAATTGAGACTGCGCTCCTTGAACAAGCAGATAATCAAAGTATAAGGATGAATAAAATGTAATTTAATTGTTTTTAAGGATAGATGGAGGTATAATGGTAATTGTTTAAGTGTTTTTAAGTATTAGAAGGGAAGTTAATTAAAGTTAAACACATAGGAAAGGATGTTAATTCAAGTTATATATATATATGCATACATACAGAGAAAGAGAGAGAGAGAGAGAGAGAGAGAGAGAGAGAGAGAGAGAGACTAATGTCAATAGAATATAATGAATGAGAAAAGTGCATTAGAAGACATTTGAAAAGGTCTGTGCTGGGCAGCACTAGGGATCTTTTAATGTGGTCTACATGGGATTTCTGGGATTGTTTACCCTGGTTTGAAAATTCAGAGCCTGGAAATAAGCTTACATAGTAAGTAGAAGGGGATTTAACTGAAGCTGAACACATAGGAAAGGATAGGAAGTTAGTAAAATGGAGGCTTTGATCTTAAGTCAAGAGCAGAGATCTTATCTCAGACAGAGTGGAGAAACGTATGTTAATTCAAGTTATATAAAGAGAAATGGTACATGTATATCCACAGAGATATTAATCTCCATAGAAGAGAGGACTCAAGTATACAGATGAATAAACAACTTAGGCCTTGATCTCATGTAGGTCGGCGCAGAAGATGGCAGAGGAACACTATCTCAACAGATAGTATTTTTCTAGACTGCTTTAATTGCTTTGAATTGTTTTGTTTATCAAAATGCATGTGGTTATAAGTTAGTAGTTATATTTAAAATCCTCTGGAAGAGAGGTCAAGCTATACCTTTGATGGTTTCAGGATCCTGGACCAAGGGCATGCTATTTTGGGAGAGAGGATCTGTATTTGTGTTAATAGGAAAGAAGAAAAGGCTTTGGACCCCTTCCAGAGTGATATGGATCAAATATGACAGACAGACCCCCTGAAGTTCTTGGCTACAAGAAAGAAAAATTTGAAAACATCAAGCAGGAACAGGTAAGTTGATTTGCTGATTCCCATACATGGGAACAGACCAATATCTGGCTTAGACATAAAAATGTCTTTAGCTAAAACTTCAGCTAAAATTAGACAATAAATCTTGTTAGTTATAGAATCCTTAAGATTCTTCATGCCCTCCTTCATATGGCATGAATGAAGATTTATTAAATTGGTTATTGATCAAATTAACTCATAAAAAAGACAGTTGTCGCTGGGCAGTGGTGGCGCATTCCTTTAATCCCAGCACTTGGGAGGCAGAGGCAGGCGGATTTCTGAGTTCGAGGCCAGCCTGGTCTACAGAGTGAGTTCTAGGACAGCCAGGGCTACACAGAGAAACTCTGTCTCGAAAAACCAAAAAAAAAAAAAATGACAGTTGTCTTTCATCTGCTCTAACAGGAAGCAAAGATTCATCCTTAACTGATCCGTGCATCTTGCACAATCCACTGCTTCCAAAACAGCTCCAGGGGTAGCTGGTAATTCCAGATGACTTCATTTCATCCAACCTTTCAGATGGAAGTCAACACTTCAGTCAAGTCCTGAGCCTTCTAAGCATACAGAGATTGGATAACAGATGCTAAAACTAGCTTTCTTAAGTCTAATCAAATTTTCTAATTTTCCTACCACTTCCACCCCTTTAAAAAATAATTCATCACCCAATTCAGCAGGAAGAAGCCATGGAGAGTTGTCATCATGATTCCTTGAGTTTGGGAGTCTAGTTATGGTTATTTCATAAATTATAGATAGGTTGTCATTTTAAGGGAGAATTTAGAAATTGTCATAATTTTGAACAGGGAGGAAATAGATGGGATGGATTATTAAATTTACTCTTGAACAAAGCATTGTATAGCTATAATCTTACATTGATAGAAATCTTTATGATTGATGCACAATTGAAGTTATAATTTCTTACATTGGTATAGAATTTATAGTGATATAGATTTAAGGTTTTCATTGTTATAAATCTTTGTATATTGATACAAAATTTGAAATTAATATTGTTACTCTTAGATAGGCATTGTGTCTATGAAATTCATTTAAGAATACAAGGCTTTGACCCAGTACTTCTAGTAGCTGCTATTACAAATTGTTTAAAATGATTAAGAAATGCAAGTTCGGGCCAGATAGCTAACTCATGGTTATATTATGTTCTGATTTAATTATAATAAAGTGTTTTCAATATTATTAAAATAGAAATAGCTTAGAGTAGTTATGGTTTAACAATTTGGATATACTTTACACAGATGGTCTTCAAAAACATCAAATCCACAGAATATGACATTTAATGTTATTTCATTACTGACGATCATTTGACTAAGAGACCTGTCTGCTCCTGACAGTACCTGCTCTACAGTTCAAAGATATTGAGCATCATTATCTCCAGACAGAGCTGCTTATCGCGGCAGTGTAGCCACTGGGCAGGAATGGCCCTAATTCATCTACAAAGAATACTGTTCAGGAAAGGACACACATGCAGGATAGTCGACAGCTTAGCTCTGCCAAGACAAAAGTAAGCTAGTCCTTCACATTTCCTGCTTCACATAAGGTCTGCCACATGGATCTGGGCCAGAAGGCTCCAGTGTTTTAAGAAATTAGGGGACTGTCCAGGTAGTCAGATGTCTCTGCAAATTGGTTACATTTTGAAAGCTATATTTCTGTGCTTCCTATATTTTCAGGTAATATTTCATTTATTCTTGGATCTCTGATGGAGTTGAAGGCTACTTATAATCTCATAATCAAACTTAAGTTCATTACCATTGAGGAAGATGATGTACATTTGAAAGGATGGTTTTCAGATGGTAATGCAAGTTAAAATCAAAACATAATTCAGGTGTAGAATTGCAGACTCTTTCAATTAAGGACAGATAATAGAATATGTATCTAAATTGACAAAATTGATAGACTGGACACTGTTAGTATGTATCATACCTCATAGTTTACATGACTGTTATAATTATGATCAGTGTATATTGGAAAGAAAAGGCCTGTTTAGTGGACAAAAAGGGGAGAAATGTAGCAGCTTGTGTTCTCATGCTAATTATGTTACCCAAAAGCCTGGTTACAGTGTCTCCCCTGTAGGCTAAAGGTCGCTTGCCCCCATTTGGCTCTGATTAGGAAATAAAGTTGCTAGTGGCCAATGGCTGGGCAGGAAGACAGAGACAGGACTTGGCAAAAAACACAGGAGAGGGAGAAGAAAGGACTCAGTCATAACAAGGGCATAGGACAGACCATGCTGGGAGGTGCAGGAGGGTGAGAAGACCGAAATGTAGGTGCAAGGGGAAAGTGGCCCCAAGAAGGGCTGTCCAGAAGAGGTCCTTGGGTAGCAAAGATAAAATATAGATTTAGTAAGTATTAACTCAGGAATATTGGAGGGGAGTGTGTTAGCTGCATAGAGGTTCAGGAGTGGCCCAGCCATTGAGCTAGTTTAGAGCATATTAAAAATAAGACTCTGTGTGTGTGTGTGTGTGTGTGTTTTATTCATGATTTCAGAGATCTTGGGTGGGTGCAGAGGAGGTGCATGCACCCGCTGACAGCATAGAGAGGATCTTTAATAATTTTTTGCTACAGGACAGCTGTCAAATGTGGAGCTGATGCTCTGAACAATTTTTCCTAGTCAATAAAAAAGTTTGTTTTTAAAAAAATATTAAAAATTGATGTATTCAAACAATAAAACAGTTAAGTATAACTCTAAATAGGTTGAAATGTACTGCCATTTAATGCACATAAGAAAATACAAGAGAATGTTTCTCCTGCATTTATTCATGAAATATAAATTGTAAATGAAATATAATAGTTAATAACTGCTATAATGTCAGAAGACATGACATTTTAGAGTATTAAGTTCTCTGAAATATTTTTCAGCCCTTTTTCTATTTTGTCTTCTTAAATTTGTTTTTTTCTATTTCCTCACTGAATTCTGGCATTTAAATGTCTAACCCTGTAAGCCTTGTGCTTTCTGAACTCATTCCTTCTTGTGGTACCCGTTTTGTGGTGTGCTTACAGTATTTTTGCATCCAGATACACGTTGCCTTTATTGGCACTCCAGCCAATGACTGAGCAAGATCAGAATACACAGACCTCACCATGCCAGCCATCTTTAGATTCCTCCAGCAGGCATCTTGTCCAGCTCAGCCATGGAGCTGGAGGTCTCCTGTCCCAAGCCACCACCTATTTTATAAGTGTTATTCACCAGTACACGTTTGTGCAACCCAGTTGAGTTTATTCAAGAATATATTGGAAAGTGAAGTTTTAAAGAATAAAATTACTTCATGTGAGCACTAGATGTGTCTCAGTACTAGAACATTTTCCTGGCATGCCAAACTAGTGAGCTGGTTCAGTGAGAAACCCTGCATGTATATACACATGCGCGTGCACAATAAACAGAGATACTATTAATTCTGACTAGTCAATCAGACATTTCCTAATGCTGCAGCTAATGAAATGGGTGGCCTCATCATTTGAAATTCCTCTCAAGTTGAGAATAAGCCATCAACATGCATTCTTTGGGCCTGGTCATTCTACAAAGATGAAATCACATTGTTTGTTTTTGTTTGTTTTCAATTCAACCCTTATACCACAGCAGGTTTTCTCAAACATTCTACCTCCCAATATATTGGGCTTCAGGGTATCCTGAGCACTGGCCTACTGCCCTTTCAAGGCAGGAGTGAGTCTACTGAGGAGGACTGCATCTCCATGTCCACCTCCATTGGCTAGAATCACGCTGGGACATGTCCTCACGCTGGGACATGTCCTCACGCTGGGACATGTCCCCAAGTAGCTTACAGAACTCATCTTTTATCCATTTCAAAATGTCAGCTCACTAATTTTTTTTTTTTTTTTTTTTTTTTTTGGTTTTTCGAGACAGGGTTTCTCTGTGTAGCCCTGGCTGTCCTGGAACTCACTCTGTAGACCAGGCTGGCCTCGAACTCAGAAATCCTCCTGCCTCTGCCTCCCAACTGCTGGGATTAAAGGCGTGTGCCACCACTGACTGGCCTAATTTTTTTTCCTCTCTACTACCTCAAAAATTGTAATTCATAGTTTCATAACAAAATAACCTGTCTGGGAACTATGGACCTGCAGGTGATGTCATTTTCTAGTTATTCCTTAGCGTGTCTTCATTTGTCATAGCATTCGCTGTTTTGCCTTCAAGGTTTGCTACCTTGTTTAAGTATTATGCTTAAACATTGTATTTTGTCACCCTTCGGGTCAGGTAACAAGGGGTCAAAACCTCCCGAACTGTGGGTCCAAATAAACCACTTCTCATTTTAAATAGATTGCCTCAGGCATTTGTTTCAGTAATGGAAAGCTAACATAGGGCCTTGCCATATTATACTGCCACAGGAAGAGCTGAGCAAGGCTCACTGCTGACCAATTACATATTCTCACATGTCTCTGGCTGTTATACCTGTCTCCTTGTGAAACTACAACAATGTTAAGTGAAAAAGTAGAGCTCAGTTAGATTTGGGTATAATCTACAGAAAAATTTAAGCCACAGTAAGCATTAATAGAGAAGCAATAGAGCCAATGACATCATCAGAATGAACTCAGGACTGTGGCTAGCCTAAGAAAGAGCCAAACACTGTGCCAATTAGGCTGTGTAACTCACAGCCTTTCTTACATTCTCTCTCCTTTCTCAGTAGAATGGCTGGCTGGCCACATACCCATGCTGTTTCAGCTCACACTCAAGAAAGAAGGAAAAATAAAATTCTTGTTTGGCCCAGGTAGGAGCAGAAAGAATCTCAACAGAAGTGAATATATTCAAGAAACCAGAGAGAGTTGGGATGGAAAGAGAAGGGAAGAAGGAAGGAGAAGAATGGAAGAGGCTAAACTACTAATTTTGCTACTGTAAATGAGAACAAATGTTCCTCTGAAGAAATCTCTGGACAGGAGTAATGAATCTTGGCCAAGGGTTTAAACCTGTGTGGAGAAAGTAACAATAAGAAATAGTAATGCCTGTCTTCCACAAAACAAGAAGCCACATAAGTATCTCAAGAGAACTTAAAGGAGAGTAGAAGAGTAACAATCAAAATATGGTAGCCCGTTTAAAATTATGTGATGCTGTTTTGTCTGTTTACAGGCATGCATGTGCCATGGCACACGTAGAGGTCAAAGGACAACTTTGGGGAGTTAGTTCTCATCTTCCACCTTGTTGAAGCAGGGTCTTTCTGGTTGCTCTCTGGCCCATAAGCTCCCACTTCTCATCTCTGCCTTCTTCAACACCATAAGAGAGACACCACCATCAGGGTAAGTGATTACGGCAGACACTTTCACAGAGCCATCTCCCTGGCCCTAGCTGTGATTTTCAATGTTAAATAAACACACAATACAGATTTTTTTCCCTTAGAAAATTGTTAAGACTTGTTTCTACTGATATTGTTTAGCAGATATGAGAAACCAGGCCTGTCTATGTCTATAGCTAAAGAAACAGAGAAGTGAACAGTAAAAGATTACATTACTTGTGTTCCTACCAATAACTGCTTTATTTAATTTTTTTAATTTGTTTTTTTTTTAAACAGGTAACTGATGTAACTAAGTTGGCTCTGAACTTACTGTGCTGTAGCCAAGCATGACCCTGAAGTTCTCCTCTACAGATTGTGTCCACATCTGGTTTTGACTCCATGCACCCTAAGTAGGCTCTGTCAACTGAAATGCAGCCGAGCTCACCCAACATCATTTTGTTAGATGTTGACTGCAGTAACTACTGACATAGAGGCCCCATCTGTCTTTCCTCCACTTTACTACTCAGAGAACTTAGTCCACAGGAATAACCATACACAAAATGCTCACACAGGATTCCAAGACCTAAATTTATCAATCACAGTTAGCTTTATTACAATTGCTTAATGGCATGAAATGAAAAGTTTAAAAGGTGAAATCTCGATTATAAAAATAGGATTTATTTACACATAGAAACAGACAGAATACAAGATGCATTTACTAACTACGTACAAATTCTGCTTTTCAACTGAGGAGTTGAGTATACAGTATAGAGAGGGGAGAACTAAAGTCTCCGCTGTGCTTGGATACTCAGTCTCACGCAGTTTCCCTTTACAACTGGATCAGTCTTAGAATCAATCATACATTATAGCATTTATTTTCCAAGAAACCGTAAATGGTTTCTATCTAGCAAATGGTTGTTTTTCAATCTGAGATCCAAGAACACATAATGAAGAACACTTTCCGTATATCCGACTTCCCCAATCTTTAGTATTCTGATCGTACTAAACTCTCTTGAACTGGAAAGCATGACACATAACTGAACGTCATCATCCCTTTTCTCCATAAAGAAGACAAATGTACTGTTGTTTTGCCTTAGAACATTGGGCTTTAAATTAAGCCTGATTCCACGGCTTATACTCTGAAATTAACATACCCAGATGAATGACAATTTAATCAATTATTTATCTTCCCACCATAAAATCACCTTAAATAATTTTTGTTAGGTGCTGACTGTAAGTAATTATATTACCATAAGTGAACAACTTCCTTTGCTGTGTATTTGAACACTGCCTTATGAGACAGTAATGGCTATGAGAAATGGTGCCGTATATGAATGGAACAAATATTTCTTTCAAAGAAATATATGTTAACACTTTATATTTAAGAACTGTGCAACTGGGTGGTGGTGGTGCATGCCTTTAATCCTAGCACTTAGGAGGCAGAGGCATGCCTGAGGTCAAGGCCAACCTGGTCTACAGAGTAAGTTCCAGGATAGTCAAGACTACAAAGAGAAACACTGTCTCAAAAAACAAAACAAACAAAATAAATAAAACAAAACTGTACAGGCTGAGGATGTAGCTCAGTGGTATATCACTTGCTTAGTAGTAGTACAAGGCCCTGGTTTCAATATATAGCACAAGAAAATAATTACACAAATAATTGTCCTCAGTGGTGACTATCTCAGTAGTGTACTCTGTAATGCCTGAAGGACAAACCACACTGTCTCCAGTATTACCAGCATCTGTCAAAACACCTGGTACACAGGAGATTAGTAGATATTAAGTAGAAAAATAGTATGTTCAGTTCCAACTGACCCAGAAGCCAATACTGTCCATTTCAGTATTAGCTATAATTTTATTGTAGAATGCTAACAAAAAAAGAACAATATGTACATTCTTAAAGGAATAGTAACTTTGCATATATTCCAGAGATTAAAGCAGTGTTTATATTTTCCAAAGGCTTGGATCTGGGGCCTTGTACATATGAAACAAGCAGGCAGTCTACAGCTGAGCTACACCTCCTGCTTCACAGTGGCTGTCATGGTAGCAAGCAGTAATGACAGTACCATTTTTATCAACAAGAACAATGAGGTCTCGATAGAAGATGCTGGTCCATTCATCGTCTTATACGTTACATTGCTTATATGACACAGTAGGTATACAAAAGCTTTTGAGCCATTGCAGTGTTCCCACTGCTCTGATAAATAAGAGACATGTTGTAGGCAATATCTCTTCGTAAATCTAACTGGTCAACTTCTATACCCTAGAAGAAAAAGATAAATATTTTATTTCCATTTGTCAATCATGTCAATATTATGACAAATGTCCATAATTTTCCAAAATGATTTAAATTCATGTACTACTAAAAACATACTTTGGACCTAATTATCATAATCAGAATTTCATCAAATGTCTAACCAACAGGTTATAGAAAAGTCTCATCAGCCAGAGCAGAAGAGATTTAATTCTGACTCATTGTGCAGCACTGGAAAGTAGTTGGTGACCTCCAGTGAGGGCTTGACAACAGTTCCTTAGGAGGACTCTGAACACTTGAGAAATTCCCTTGTTGTGATACTTACTTTCATAGATGGGGCCAAAATAGATGTTGCTACTCATAGTTGGTGTCAGGAATTAAAGTACCAATTAAACTTTAGAAACTACATTAATAGTGTCCTCTTGTCTATATAAGGAGGCTGGGCAGGTGGCTGAATGTGTACAATACTTGCTGCACAAGTGTAAGCATGATGATATGAGTCCAGATCTCCAGGGCTCAAGTAAAAGCTGGATGCATCAGCACAACATCTGTAACACCAGTGATCCTACATTGAGACGGGATGTGAGAGATGAGCCCCAGAAGCTCATGGGCCAACTAGCCTGGTATATGCAACAGTGATCAAGAAAGCCTATCTCAAACAAGGTGAAAGGCAAGGATCACACCAAAGTTGTTCTAGGAACTCTACACATGTGCACAGATTCAAATAGTTTTACTACACAAAAAGAATTCTTGAGATGAGACCTTTCAGTAGCTTGAGATGTCCCTCAGCTTGAGATCCTCCTGGGAGTCCCATGAGATAGATTGTTGACATGTATCACTACACCAGGTCCCAGACAAATTTTACTTTAAAAGTTATGCTTTACTTCACTGTCTAGACCATAATACATAACAGACCATACTTATCTACAGATAAAAGGAAATGACATCTAAGTTTCTAAAGTTACCTCTACCACAAGTGGAGGGAGTGCCAGAGCCTTCTGGTAATAGTGGATTGCAAGGTGCGTCAGCCCCAGCTGATGAAGGCCACGGCCCAGATTGTAGAAAGATTCCTGGCAAGGCCCACGGATGCCGAGGTATCGATTAAGGAAGGAAAAGCCCTACCAAAGAGAAAAGAATGACTGAGTATGCTCAACTGACTCTACCCAACCACACACTGGAAAAGAAGGCCACACACGTTATAAGTCTGGCTATGTCAAACAGTAAATCATCAATGTGTTGAATGTAGTAAATCATACTGACAAGCTTTTATAATCTGTTTTTTGACCTCTTAAGAATTTATAAGAGCTGGGCAGTGGTGGTGCACGCCTTTAATCCCAGCACTTGGGAGGCAGAGGCAGGAGGATTTCTAAGTTCGAGGCCAGCCTGGTCTACAGAGTTGAGTTCCAGGACAGCCAGAGCTATACAGAGAAACCCTGTCTTGAAAAAACAAAACAACAACAACAAAAAAAGAATTTATAAGAATTCACTATATACCCCAATATAGCCTTGAGCATCTCTTACCACCCTGAATAGTACACATCTGGCTGAGTTTATATTCATATTAGAAAAAACTGTATTTTAAAACAGAAAATTTCTCTTCTGCTTGCTTTCTCACACTCTCTCGCAGAGTTAGACATATTCATGGAACTAAGGTTCTTGCAAAAAAAACTATTCTAAATGGATCATAGACCTAAACCTGACACACTGAAACTTCTACAAGAAAACCTAGGCAGTACCCCACACAATATAGGTGAAGGAAAGGACTTCCAAAGTTGGACTCTATTTGTATAACAATTAAGGACAACAATCAACATGTGGATCTTAATAAAACTAAAAAGCTTCTGCACAGTTAAAGAAACAACTGAGTGAAGACAATCTTTGCCAGCTATCCAACTGGCAGAGGATTAACATCCAGACTATACAAAGAATTCAAAAAACATCACCCATTTGAAAAACCTGAGTGTGGGACATAAATACCTCAAAAATTGTTTACCATCCCTAGAAATTATGGAAGTGTAAATCAAAACAACATTGAAATTTTCATCTTACTCCAGTCAAAATGGCAAAGATCAATGAAACAACTGACTAAAAATTAGGGGATGCAGGAAAAGAGAAAACCCTCATTCACTATTGATGATATGGTGGGATTGCCAACTGGTCCAGCCACTATGGAAATCAGTATGGAGAATTCTCAAGCTAAAAATAGGTCTACCGTATGACCCAGCTGTACCATTTCTTAGCATATACTGAGAGAACATCCTACTCCATAAACACTTGCTCAGCTATGTTCACTGCTGCTCTTATCACAAAAAACAGGAAATGGAAACAACCTAAATGTCCTACAACTGACAAATGGAAAATGAAAATGTAATATGCACTTACACAATACTATTCAGCTATAAAAAAAATGAAATCATGAAATTTGCAGTTAAATGTTTTGAACTAGACAAGATTATATTGATATGACCCGACCCAAAGACAAACATTGCATGTTCTCGCTTACTAGAGGTTCCTGGCTCCGTATCTTCAGATTTGAGTACACATAGCCTGTAGTGACTACAGAAATGTAGAAAATAAAATGGAACCACTGCCAGAATGAGGGATGGTAGTGAGACACAGAGAAGAAAATCACCAGCAGGGTCAAGTAACTGGGTCAGGGGACTGGAAAAGGAGATACATATGCAAGGAGGGAGGAGAGGAAGGGGGAACAGCAAGGTCCAAGTGACCTGAGAGGGGAAATGGAAAGGGAGGACTCTACGGAGCTGAAAGGGAGCTAAGAACAGAAGGAAGATAGAGGAAGGTAAAATAACAAGACTGTCTGAAAAAGCCACAAGAAATATACTAATAACTATTTATTTACCTTCAAAAAATAAAGCACATGTAATTCTGTGTATAAATATGCATATATACTTTTAATGAACTTTTCTCATCTGGTATTCCCTAAAGGAGCCAAAAATCAGAATCCCCAATACCAAAACGGAGAAGCCCTTTCTTTGGAGTTGTTGTCTTGGGCTGCCCAAGAGACTCCCAAAACCTACAGCCTAATATTGTTACCCTTGGTTGTCCCCCAAAAGTGGAAGGTAAGTCCCTATTGCTGAAGACACCATGAAACAGGGTCCAGAAACCTGAGTTTCTGAGCTGGAACCAATCTGAATGCCCACTCTTTGAGGACTAGCTTTCATGGTACTAAAAGGAGGAAGGCAACCAATACTCCTACCCAGCTATGACAGCTATGAACCACATTAACAACCAGCATAGCTCAATAACCTTAAGGGTTCAGTAATGGCATGCAAACTTCGGCAAACTTAAGACCCATTCAACAAGAGGAAAATCATACCAGGTACTAGAAACCTAGCTAGCTTCTCAGTGCTAGTAAAGTCATAAAGTCATGGTTATTGGAAGAGGATCTACAAGCACTACTTTACTAAAAGCAATATAATCCCTAACAACAATCTATTAAACATTTGTCCTTATACCCTCAGATACGTGTAGTCCTCAAAGAACCTTTTCTTTGCAACAGAGACCACTACCAAAACAAAAACAAAAAACAAACAAACAAACAAAAAAACCCCACAATCAAAATGCAGAGTCAAGGAGCTAAGTCCCAACAGATACATCTATTACACATTCCCAAGGCTCAGGGTACACTCTGGAAGAGGAGGGCTGAAAACTTTTAAGAACCAAAGGATTGGGGAATCTGCTGTGAGATGTGTCTCCTAGTAATGTCAGAAGCTACACACAAAGTCCCAACAACATGACTGTCCAAATGTGAGCCAAACAAGACACATGCCAAAGTAAACATGGGAAAAGTTCATGAGGTCTCAATTGTTAAGGAAAGTTGGGAGCTGGTTTAGTAAACCAAGCACACTAGTTTGGCTGTCCAGTGCCAAACAATCAGCCCTGAGTACATACAAGTAACATTCTATGAACTGGACAGACTGAACAGGTTGTATTTAGGAACATACACATATGCATCTTAACAACAATGAAGGAGTGTGGGGAGGGGTATTTTGGATGGTTTGGAAAGAGGAAAGGAAAGGATAAGACATTATAATCCCAGAAATTAAAAAAAAAACAACTAATTTTAAGTTTAATAAGAACTAAGAGAATTTTGTTTCTTTTTGGTAGAATAAGACAGACACTGAACCAATAATCTAGCATATGCTAGGCAAGTGTCCTACCACGGAGCAATACTTCTGGGCTAGTTTTAATTGTCAAGTTGACATACAATCTAGAATCACCTGAGAAGTCTCAATGAGGGACTATCCAAGTTACACTGGCCTATGGGCATGTATATGTGGGATTACCTTGGCTACTTTGAGGTAGAAAGACCCAACCCGCCCAGCAGTGGTGGCACACGCCTTTAATCCCAGCACTTGGGAGGCAGAGGCAGGCGGATTTCTGAGTTCAAGGCCAGCCTGGTCTACAGAGTGAGTTCCAGGACAGCCAGGGCTACACAGAGAAACCCTGTCTCGAAAAACCAAAAAAAAAAAAAGAAAAAAGAAAAAAAGAAAGACCCAACCCACTGTGGGGACACCTTAATCAGGGGATCTTGAACTATGGAAGAGTAGAGAAAACAAGTGGTCGAGCAAGCTTTCATTATTCTTTGTTCTAACTGTGGATATAATATGACCAACTCCTTAAGCTCTTCCCACAGTGATTTCCCTGCTATGACTAACTGCAACTTGGGACTGTGAGCTAAAATAAACACTTTCTCCCCTAAGTTGTTTTGTCAAGGTGTTTTATCATAGCAACAGAAAATGAAACTAGAATAATATCTCCTAATCTTAAAAAAATAAAATCAAATTTAGGTGATAATATAACATTCTCCTTAAATGTTCAATATTTTAAGCAATTTGTATTAATTTTAGGGGTGTGGGTGTGTGTTTGGTGGGGGTAGGATATGGGCACACGCACACAAGTGCCAATGGAGGCCTGACGAATTTGATCCTCTGGGAGCTGGGGTTACAGATGATTGTGAACTACCTGACACTGTTGCTGTTAAGCACTGTTTTCCAGCCCCTTATACCAGACTTTAAATCAATTAGGGGCTGGGGAGATGACTCAGCAGGTAAAACTCTTGTTGCACCAGCCTGAAGACTGGAGTTCACGTTAGCACACATATAAATGCCTGGTGGTCAGAGCAGTCTGCCTGTAATCCCAGTGCTAAGAATGTAGAGACAAAATCCTTGGAGCAATGTGTCTAGTTAGACTAGATGAATCAGAGTTCTTTTTTTTTTTTTTTTTGGATTTTTCGAGACAGGGTTTCTCTGTGTAGCCCTGGCTGTCCTGGAACTCACTCTGTAGACCAGGCTGGCCTTGAACTCAGAAATCCGCCTGCCTCTGCCTCCCAAGTGCTGGGATTAAAGGCGTGTGCCACCACCGCCCGCTGAATCAGAGTTCTTAAGGTACAAAACAATTCAGAAAGGTTCTGAGTCCATTTCTGGCCTCTACATATGCAAGCCAATGTGTGCAGATCCACTTATACAGAAATGTGAATAGGTAAACAAAAAACTAATTAAATAAATCTTTAGACTTAAGGTAGTTAGAGCCCCGAGAGAGTATAAAAGAACCTAATTCAAAATCCTGTAGAATCTACCTATGTCTTTACCTGCTATGATCTGACTGTATATGCTCATTACATTGTTATAAATCAGTCTTAATCTTCAGTAGAACAATATGTTGAGTCCCATGAGTCTGGGACATAGGAGTAAATATTGAATATTCTCAACATGTTTATCCAGCAGGCATTGCTTTTGAAACCAGGTTTTTAAAAAGATATTACATATACATACTCACTTCCATGAACACAAGAAAGTTGGTAGAATCAAATGCACTACCTGCACAGTCAGAGCATGTCTCTTCAGCACATACTTCTGAGATGCCATGTGAATAAAGGTGAGGCCTATGCAAAGATTGTAGAGAGGCTCTCTGGGACAGGCGCGGAAGGCTTGGACATACTGTCCTGCAAGGTAAGCAAGACCAGATGATGTGGTAAGAATACTGTTCCTTCGTTCCTCATCACTCAAGTATGTTCTAAAACCAAACATCACTGGTTTTAATGTATAAAGACCCTAGTATCAGGACTGGAGCGATAGCTCTGGTTAAGAGCACTGACTACTCTTCTGGAGGTCCTGAGTTTAATTCCTAGCAACCACATGGTGGCTCACAACCATCTGTCATGGGATCTGATGCCTTCTTCTGGTGTGTCTGAAGACAGCAACAGTGTACTCACATACATAAAATAAATAAATAAATTTTTAAAAAAGACCCTAGTATCTTAAATATCAATCACATCCATATCTGTTTAAACTTTACAGCAACGTACAGCAGCACTATTAGAAGGATCCTCATTAGGTGTATCCTGATGATAAAGAGTAACTTAGGTAGAGATAGACATTTTTATATAGAATAATACTCTAAAATAATTCAGCAATATGATCATAATTTATTTTATGACCTTAAGTTTGTTTTCAAAGTGAAGGGAGAACGTGTATGTGGTGTGTGATGGTGTTCATGTGTACACGCAGTTGCCATTTGATGACTTGTAAACCAAAGCAGGAATAACTGTTGACCTTTAACCTACTTAACCTCTAAAACCACATAACACACAAAACATCATTCTTACCATTATTACTAGTACTTAATACACTTATATAGCAGGCTCCGTTTTAAATACTTCTTCATATTAACTCATTTAATGTTCAAAATAGTCTATACCATAGGTCCTGATATCACTGTTGAAGAGATAAAGTGAATAGAGAAAAAGGCTCCTTTGCAATGGGACAGAGGCCATCATATTTTAGAAATATTTATGTGTGTGTATCTGTGCCCGAGTGTATGTATGTGTACACTGTACAGGAGCCTGTGGAGGTCAGAGGAGGGCTGACCTTCTCCAGAGCAGAAGCCAGCCCCTGACCACCACAACAGTCAGGCGCCAGCACACTTACCAAGTGCATGTTTGAAACTACCAGATACGAATGCATTGTGTCCATTTAAAACGCACAGAGCATGATTATCTGGGTTTTTCAGCATCAGACGGAGACAGAAGCGATGATGTCTTACATCTTGGGAGTGCATGGTAACTTGATTGAAAATATTCCACAGCTGGGGCTTATTGACATTTTCCATTACCATTACCCTAAAACAGCAGAAAGTGTATGAAGGGAAATAAAATTCCTGATTTGTAACAATGAAACTCTTCAGTGCTATCCCCCAACAAAGGAAAAGCAAAACCTCTTATACAATCAAAGATCTTCTTTCCTAGAATATGCTGTTTAAGTTAGAATTTCTTTATATTGTTCTTGATTTTGAAAAACAAACACCTTATACTAAAAACAGCATCAAATGGCTGTTTTCCTTGTCTCTCAGCTTACTATAGCTACAGAACCATAAGCAATGAACAACTAATACAGTGTGTCAGACCCTGTTAAAAGGCTTCATATAAGTATAAATATAAGTATAAAAGTATGATGTCCTTTTACAAATGGGATACTGAGAAAAAAGAGGTTAAGTAACGAGCCTGCTGTCATGTACTGAGGAAGTGTCAGGGTGGGGACCTGACCCTGAGAAATGCAGCTCTAGAGTCCATCCCATGAAAGAACACCTAAGAATCACCAGTGAGCCAGTGAGCCACAAGAGCGTTAAAAACAACACCACTCTTTAACTCTTGACAGTGAGAGCCTCAGTCACGTCACGTGTGCTACCGAAGGATGTAATTAAAGGACGATGGGAGGGCTAGAGCAGCATTTGCAGATCCAGTTCCCAGCACCCAGATGGTAGCTTACAACCACGTGTAAGTCCAGTTCCAGAGGATCCAATGCCCTCCTCTGACCTCCACAGGTTCCTGTACAGTGTATGCATACATACACTTGGGCACAGATATACACACATAAATATTTCTAAAATATATTTCTTATTAGAAAGTCACCTGATATAGTCATATGCCTTTCTGAAATTTTTGTCCAGAATTGCAGCAGAAAGACCAAAGTATTCTAGTTCTTTGCGTTTTTGTCTGTCGTCATAAAATGAGTAATATTCCAGGGAAGAATCTACCAACAATTCAGCTTCTTGGAATCGGGACAAATCACTCAAGGTATATATGGCCTTTAGGAGAAGGTTCCACCAGTCATCTTTTGGCAAGACACTTGTGAGTACAGCAAATATTGCTAAAATGAGACAAATGAAAACCAGTCAGGACATTGTTCCAGAAACAGCAGTATTAGAAAGGAAAATGCACATGATGTTCATACACAGTGCAGATAGCCTTCATAGACTTTGTCCTAAGTTCTTGTTGATAACCTGACAAAGATAAGAACCTTGTTGCTTATGTAGACTCCTTCAATCATATGTCTTTCCACTCTGACTTCAACAACCTGGCATTCCAGTTAACTCCCACTCTGACTTGTCACTACAAAGCCAAACAGATCCTGCTGCCTTTGCTGGTCTGAGCTCAGACACACACTGCTCTAACAAGTGTCCTCTCATGGGTGATCTTATGGACTTCTGCATGCACACAGCCTTCTGATGTTTGGAAAGTGACTTCACTTCCACACTTTATAGATTTGTGTTTCCTTAGTCCTTTTCTAATCTCATTTTTCCTTTCTTTGTCTTAAATTTTCACTTTTCCTTTAACATCATTTTTATTTCTCCATAAGAAGCTCCCTTTTAAGAACCACATTAATAATAGCAAGTCGGACACAGCAGTGAACACCTATAAATCTCAGTACTCATGATGAAGTGGGAGTGTGCTAAGAGTTTAAGGCCAGTCTGAGCTACATGGCAAGGTCAAGACAAGCCAAAGCAATTCAGAGGAAAAGGGAGTGAGGAAGAACAAGCAGGAAAGAGGGAAGGTAGGCAGGAAAAGAAAAAGAGAGGGGGAAGGAAGAGAAGGAGAGGAAGAGTGGGGAAGAAGAGGGGAGAAGAGGGATAGAGCAGGTCACAGGCGGCAGCTCTGTACCCAACACCAGAAAACCGAGAGAAAGAGGGACTCCCAGAAGCTTTAACTCAGGCAGCATCCCAGGTAAAAATGAATCACCCGTGATGTCTGCGGTTAGAAGTTCTAATCCAGATGCTGGCCTCCGAACTTATACTACTCACACCTTTGAAGGGCCACTGACAAGAACATCAAACGCTAGAGATTGACATCACTAATCTGAAGAAATCCCTCGTTTCGCCGTCTGAAGAGACCTCCTAAAATCGCAAAGATCCTTATTGGACTTGATTTACTCTAGTACAATAGAAAAGGCTGTATACAGCTCTTGACCGTGTACAACCCTCAAAGAAGAAGGTTGCCTTTACACAGACAAGACAAGGAGTAAGGTTAAAGAGAGCATGAAATAGGTAGTGAAGCCTAAGAAAAATCAGAGAGAGAGACAGATGAATGCTGGTATAAGAATTGATTTGCAGCCTCTCCAAGGTTGTCAACCCTATTTCCTTCCATCTTGGGACCATTATTTGGGTTCTTTTTGCTTTTTTCTGCTGGTCCCTGGCTCTCAAATAGGCGGACTAACTCTGTGATACAACAGATAAATAATTTGGTAGCAAAACCTACTCAGATATATTATCATAAGTTAGCTATGGAGGACCACGAGACTCAAGATGAGGTGGTTACTTTATACAGGGTGTTTCCAAAACCCATCTCCACCCAACCTAAAAGGGGGGATTTCTGCCCCTAGACCAAGCAGAGAGGGGCCACCCAGAACCCCCTCTGACAGGCGATCTGAATTCTTGCTTAGGCTGCGAGGCTAAGCACTGCAAGGGAATATCAATAAAAGATAAAAATATCTATCTGGGTTCCCTGAGGGACAAGCCTGACTGCATAGGGGTTGATGTCAAAAGTATCCCCTCTCCAGGAAAAAGACATCGGGATGGGTATGGCCCTCATGTCTCACTGGACAACAACAGGGGGACTGGAGCCATTACAAGGTCCCCTTCAATTACTGGAGGTCAGGCCTCTATCCCCACCTTCGCAAGTTTAGAATTGCCACAGCCCTTCTATACTTAGAGAAGGGAGGAGATGTCAGGGGCAGCCCTGCTTACACACTGTAGGCCTAAAATCAGCCATAGGCCTAAAATCAGCAATAGGCCTGTCATACATGTATACTAACACCAAGTCTTGGGTCTCAGTGGAAAAACATTGAAACAGATGGCTATAAGCTATTGTAAACAGGCAGCTTTTGTGGAAATTTACAAGCCTGAGTGGTCATAGACCTTGTAAATAGGTAGCCTTGGCAGACAATACCAACTTAGATAAGGACAAGTGAGTCATAGGCAGAGTCATAGTGACCTGTCCCCGAACCTTCACCCAGCCGATACCCAGTTCTGAAGGTATCTGTATTCCCCCTGAACACCCACACTCCAGTGTCATTCCCTTTCCCATATCCTGCCTTTCTGTGTTTATACCCCTGTGTGAATTATGATTTGAGAAAAAATTTAAAAAAAAATAAAATAAAAATAAAAAAAGAAAAAAAAAGACAGAAAAAAAAAGAGGGGAGAAGAGGGAAGAAGAGAGGGATAGAAACTTGGGCTGGAGATTGGAGCTCAGTAGCAGAGAGCTTGCCTAGCATGAGTAAGTCCCTCAGTTCAGTCCTAATGCTGAAAGAGAAAAATGGAGGGAGGGAGGGAGATAAAATAGAAGGTAAGGAGAGAAGAAAAAAAAGCAAAAAGATTTGGATTCTCTGAGCCCCCAATTATTCTCCTGGTAATCTACTTTAAACAATCAGAACATGGATAGAGCTGTCGTATGAACTATACTTACTTATAATGCTTTGCGTCACTATTCATACACAAAAATATAAAGAAATAATAAATTATATAATCCAATGGACTATTATACATTCTTCAAATACAGCTACAAATACAGAGATATAAAATGTTATGTGAAACTATCAGAGGACAGAGTTGCATGTGGGATAGAGATCAACCTCCAGGTGGAACACGCATTTGCATGTGCAAGGCCCTAAGGTTGAACCCAGCCCTACAAAGTTGCATGTACCATAAAGAAGCTTAGCTCATGCATTCAATCTGATTCCATCTCCACTAAGATGAAATCAATAACTTTACCAACCTAAGAAAAACCAATAGACCTAAAATGAGGAAGGAAAAGGGTAGGTTTTATATGGAGAAAAATAATTTAGGGAAACATGGTGCGAACTGCACGGCTGGAATAAACCCAGAATCTGTGAAGAGCCAGCCAGGCTCTGGAGGCATCTACAGCAGATCGCAGGCAGCTGAGCGTTCCTGACTCAGTCTTCCTTAGACTCCAGTGCCTGTCCTAACAGTTTAATAAATGCTTGTTGAATGAGCTAATAATGAAGCAATTTTGTCAGACTGACATCTCTAGTCTCATTTCCAAAGATCTTTCTCTGAGTAACAACCTCACTCAAATATCCCCGATGTCTTTTTAGCCCAAACTAGATGCCTTTTAAAGTCTTATGACTTTAGACTGGGTCACAGCAATTTATTTTCAGAGAGTTTCTATGACTGTTAAGTTTGTCAAAAAAAAAAAAAAAGAATTTCACAGAACAAAATCTATGTAATTGAAGTAACTGCACATATAATCTGTAATGCCATCAATGTCATCTAACCTGCACAAATTAATTTTCTTCTTAAAAGGTCAAAATTGTTTTACTTTATATTTTACAGAAAAAGATCCAATGGGTATTTCCCTTAATTTTTAAAAGAATTTACAGTTAAGCCTTCTAGTATTAAATGAGTTGGTTATACCTGACAGATTTAGATTGCCATTTTCATTTAATTTAGATTATTACCAGGTATTACTACATTAATCCTTTTCAATGCAATTCATAAGGCAAATGAAGCAATTACCTTTTGCATCATAATTTGATGTTTCTTGCTCATTGTTGTCTGATATTTTATCTCTTGACACTTTAATAAGGTAGAGATGTCTTTCTCCAGACTTGGAACTGGATATCAAACAAACTTGGGCTCTATTCATCGCAACCTGAATAAAAGATGATAAGTAGCTTTAGTCCATAATTTTTACAGTGAAACTGATGACCCATTGAGTAGCACAAACCAGACTGAAAACTCAACAGATTTCACTATTTTCTAAATGCCTAAAAGTACAATGAATTGATGTATTTTTCTTATGAGAGGAATAGCAGTCACTACAGACACATTATAACGGGAACGTCATCAGTGCACATTAGCTGTGATGTGCAAAGTGAACTCTGGCCACTTCCCTGCAAAACGGTCTAGAAATGGATGTCAAACCTTTTTTTGCTCAACATTTTTGCAAAATGAACTGTTTTAATATACACTACTATAAGGCTAATAACTGGTAATACTATTCTCATTTCAAAATAAATAGACTTAAGGTTTTATTTCACTTTTTCTATAATCAAGCTTATATGACCATGTAGAATGTCCCATCTTAGGGCTAGGATATAATTCAACAGTAGAGCACTTGCCTAATGCGTGTGAAGCACTGGAGTTGACCATCGAGTGTTACAAAAGAAGCTCCAGTCAGACACTACTACATCTCTAAATCTTCTGTATTTATCTGCTTCACTTTCAAATGTTGGAGCTTAATACAGAGGAGCAATTACAATTACAAAGCTATACTCTGTTTAATCAAAATTTAAACATAGAAATAAGCAAGGCTACTACCCCAGCACAGGCCACCACCCACCTTTAACAGCATGGCGAGCATGGTGAGCAGGGTGTCCAGATAGCCGTACATTTTGCCTTGTGAGAACAATAGAGTAGACCGATGCAGCAATAACTTCAGTTCCTGAATAAACCAGCACATGACAGACAGTAATAAAACATCTTTGTATAATGGTTTTATTTGTAGAAATAATTTTTTTAGAAACCAGACTCTATGAACATTTGCTTTAAAAAAAATTAACACTTTATAATAATAATTAAAATCTAACACTTTAGAAGCTAAAATTTGTAACTAATAAAAAGTGATTAAAACTAGAGACTAAATGGCTTTTCAAAGCCATTTAATTTGGGGGCTAGGGAAATGATCTGCCAAGAAAGCAAAGACCTGAGTCTAGACTCCTAGGACCTAGATAAAAGGCAAGGCAAACGGGCTTATCCCAGTACACAAGCGTCCCTCAAGCTCACTGGCCAGCCAAATAGATGTGCTTCAAGTTCATTTGAGAGACTGTCTCAATAAACGTATGTGGAGAGAAATCTAGGAAAGATACCCCATACCTGCCTCTGACATACAAACATGCACACACTCACACTACCTAGTACATACAATACACATATCAAACAAACAAACAAAATGCCTCTAAATTTAACACACTAAATTTAATGGCTTTGGCTGTAGCTATATAAACTTGAGGCAAACACTGTAGCAGATGAGGAGAAAGTTCTAGAAGACTCTACCCAGAGCAGCACCCATGTGACGTAGCCTACCTGCTGTGCAGCATTCGCATCTTGGGCTAAGGTGTCTGGGTCATACATGGGTTCCAGAGCTTCCAGAGCTTTCTCAGGACGGCCTAACTGCTGCTGAAGGATGGAAAGTGAAATTCTTGCATCCAAATGGAGTGGAGCCAGATCGACCACTTTACTGTAGCTTTCAGCAGCGCGTTCCATGTAGCCCAAGGCCTTTAAACATTCTAAGATGTTAAAAGATAGTCAATTCTCAAGTTGTTAATTGGCCAAAACTATTCCTTTTCTAATTTAGTAATTTATTTTATTTGACTTTATGACACAGTCTCACTGATTTGCAATCCTCTTGCACCAGCCTCCCAAGCCTGGGTTACCAGTTTATATTGCTTCATCTAACAGTGTTTTTCCCATTTTAAAGAAATATCAGAGCAATATAAGAAAATTATAATAACAAAGGAATGAATATATAGCTAGCACCTTAAAACAACTATCCTATTCTCTATTAATTGATCAATCCAATGATGAGTCTACTGATCTTTTCCCCTAACGGTGCTAGAGATCAAACTCAGAGCCTTATGCATTCAATGGGGTGAGCTACATTCTCAGCCCCACCCCATCAGAATTAACCTTCTACAAGGCTATACATCAGTGTCTATATTCAATTTGGTTTGTCTTTATTCACTTAGTACTATATTTTAAGCATTCTGCATGTCTACACTGGCATTTTTTGAATGTTATACAATAAAATAATCATTTAACCATACTAACACAGGGCCTGTTTCCAAATGTACACTCTGGTCATACCACAGGAACAGCTTAATGTATCTAAAGTTTATGACTGGGAGACCTAACATAATCCATAGACATGTTCATTATGGCACAGTGGTTATTCAAAGTATTAAGTGTCTACAAATTTTAAAATCAGTATTTTATAAAAGCTAGGGTACTGGCTTCTTCTAATTTGGCACCAGCGAGCTAGCTCCCTCCTCCCATATGGCATCATGAGCCCGCCCGCACAGATGCGACGCTCCTTTCTCACTTCTCACCACTATCACATATCCGCTTCACTCACATTGTTACTGGGCTCCCCAGTTTTGTATCTCCCCAACATCAAGTCGCTCCCATTATCCCACTCCACGCCTCAAAATGAGTCCTCAGAAGTAAAATTCCTCCACCAAGCACTGGTTTCTTCTTTGCATTCTGGCAGCACCAACACTGATCCAGCCCTTTCTACATGCCCTTTTCACGGCAATGACCTCCTAAACACTTTGCCTTAGATTGTTTCCTCAACTGTCTCCTTGCATGTGTGGCTCAAACAGGACTGAAAAGCACATGAACTATTTTCTCCCAAAATAACATTAGATATGCATTCATAAAAACGCTTTAAAGTCATTTTGCCCTATCTGATAAGACAGCTCTATACTGTATGATATGAGACATGAAGGAGGGGTATTTACGGGGCATACACATTTATTACCTAGTTGTCTGCAACAAGGTCAACATCACTTGGTAAATGTACTGTCCTCTAGAGAGCACTGTGGCTCTGATGTTTTTAACGTCACTTACATCAGGAAAAGATCCTGGCCTTCCTTAAGTGAAGGGGCTGAAGGACATTGACATGTAGGGTCAAACACTCAGTAGTCTGGCAAGACAATTTAAATACTAATCTTACACCAAAACCAGAAACATTGGCACCAATATTTTACTGTTATAATGGCTACTGGGTTGGGAACATAAACTCTTGCCTGACTTTATGATTACAACTGTTTTTCTTCCACAACAAAAGTATTACCTGCATGCCGAAGCCAAACCACTGCAAGGTTGTATCTTTCAGAGCAAACGAGGGCGCTGAGCAGGGGAAGGGCAGAATTATATTCACCAACATCCAGAAAAGCTTCAGCAACATCAAGATAGAGGTCACCCATATCTTCAGGATTTTGTTCCACCAGTGTTGTCAAGAGAGGCTAAACTCCAAATAAAAACCAGAGGATAAACATTCATTACAAAGAACCATATAATGTTTATCAACTATATGACATAAGCCAGGAAACAGCACGAACTAACAAGAGCAGCTTAGACCAGTTTTCTGCTCATTTCTGTATTTCTGTTAAAAAGATTCACACTTGCATCATGTGCATGCAACACACACATGCCCTTGTTCCTTCATCCATCACTGTGTGGGATAGAAGGCCAACAGTCACTCTGAGTGCCTCCCCTAATAGCCAGCCTGGGCCTCTGGCTCCATGTGTTGCCTGATATTATGAAAAGCTATTCCTTCATCTCTTACCCAAATGTCACATCCTCAGGTGACTACCCTACTAAAAACTTAGAACTTTCTCCCATCCCTATATTTTGTATATTCCTTGTTTTTCTTCAGAACACTTTTCACCAACTGATAACTTACATATTTTATGAATGTATTTAATCTCCTAGAACCAAGGATCCATGAAGGGAGGAATTTGTTTTACTTAATACCTCATGCTAGGGTCAACAAAGCAGATTTCCAAATGTATTTTTTTTTTGCTTTTACTCAATGAAATACTTGTTCCAAAAAAGTCAGAAAAAAAGAGAGTAGCTTCAGTCCTTCTTAGAAGGAGTAACAAAATACTCAAGGGAGCAAATATGGAGACAAAGTGTAGGACAGAAACTGAAGGAGGGGCTGTCTGGAGACCATTCCACCTGAGTATCCATCCCATGTGCAGTCACCAAAGGTAGACGCTGATGTGGATGTCAGGAAGTGCATGCTGACAAGAGCCTGATATAGCTGTCTCCTTAGAGGTCTGCCAGAGCCTGACATATTCATAGGCAGATGCTCACAGCTAGCCATTGAACTGATCATGGGGTTCCCAATGGAGGAGTCAGTGTGAAGACTGAAGGAGTTGAAAGGGTTTGCAACCCCATGAGGAGAGCAACAATACCAACCAACCACAGCTCCCAGAGTCTAAACCACCAACCTGGGAGCACTTAGGGAGAGAACCATTGCTCCAGCTGTATATGCAAGGGAGGATGGTCCTGTCAGGCATAGGTGGGAGAGGAGATCCTTGGTCCCATGAAGGCTGGATGCCAAGTGTGGGGGAATTCAAGGGTGGGGAGGTGGGAGTTGGGGGGTAGGTGGGGCACATCCTCATAGAAGCAGGAGGAGGGGTAATGGGATAGGGGGTTCCTAGGCGGGAAGGGGAGGGAAATGGGGTAAGAGGATAACATCTGAAATGTAAATAAAATATCCAATAAAAAAAGAATTAAAAAAAAAAAGAAAAAGAATTTTCAAAGACTGCCTGAAGGTAAATCACAACTTCTCATGTTTGGATGGTTCTTACTCTAAAGTAAATTCCAAGCCCAATTTCAAACCACTTTGTTTTTATGAGCCATTCCTATGAAAATAATTTGATGCTTACTGTGTCCTCCCTTTATTAAGAAATCTGAAAATCTAAGGTTGGGTTATAATTTCTAGTCCTGGGAAGGAGAGTATGCACCTAATGGGAAGGGTTTAGCACTCTCCTACAGGTGCAGCTCTCAGTACTACTTACATTGAGTGGCTCTAGGATGTTGAGATGTACCAGGCAGACCATGAGCTTCACTGTGATGTCTATTGGCACACTGTCAGGTATAGAGCAGGTAACGGTCTCAGCAGCTGGGGAAACATCAGACATGGTATTCCCACGTGTGAGCTCAGGATGTAAAGCAAGCGAAGGCAACTCCAGCCTGTATACAAGATCCCATTTCCAGCTGCTCAGGGAGTGCTCCTAGTCAGTGCTCCCTTTGGTCAAAGTCTATTAGCAGCTTCTTACCCCTTCAGCCTGTCTTCTGTTTGTACTTACTCTGCCTCCGTTCCTCAGATCAACTTATACACAACTTTCCATGACTTTTACCAGATTACACAGAATTTAAATGATAAAACTGACCAGATATACAAAAGCTCTCTGTTTAAATTCTTGTATTCCAAAGCTTCACTTAGAATTTACTATAGAGATGCTTCTAAAAGGGGTCAAATGCTTTTCCGCTTTCTAAAACTTCATTACAGCAACATGACTTTTAAAATTCTGGAAAATTAAAGGAATTCTAACCTATATTTAATTCTTATTTTGCACATTAAATTACAAATCAGTTTGTTTCCATTTCATAAAACTGTATAAGGATATTAGTGATGTGTCTTTGGCAGTAGAATCAAATTTAAGTTACTTAAAATAATATTTAAAATAATATTATATAATGACAATATATAATATCATGTTTTGCAGAATTTGCCATTGACAATCTAAGTTAACTAAGCCATAGGAATATGGCTTGATTAGGAGACAGACTGTTAACAGTGAACTCCATGATAGTAACTGATAACACAAATTTAACTTTGATATTTATTCTACACAATTTTCCGACCATGAAATTTTGCTCAGTCAAGACCTAAGCTCCCTGAAGGCACATACCACCAAGTCTACCTGACTCAAGGCAGTGCCTACAGCATATTCCTTCTGTAGGTGGTATCTACAGTCACTCACCTACAAAGGACTAACTAATATGGTCATTGTAATGAGCTCTGTGACTTCTAAAATGGGATTCTACTTAGATATGAGTTCTATATTCCAAATACTAGCATCCTGGTCTACTGTTTGTATCCTGGTCTGAATGTTTATATTCATGTCCTTAGAAAGAGGCCTAAGGGAGCTCCGTGTCCTCACAGCAAGATGGTAACACATCAAATCTCTCATGCCTTAATCTTTACACTTCCAACCCTCTATAATTTTCTATTTCTAAAGTATTTTGATACAGCATCACAAATAACTATTTAATGGAACACACTTAAGGATACACTCAGTGTAGATGTATAAATTAACAATCTTGGTTTCTACATCAAATTGCAAAGTAAAAGTCAACTTTCTGTTGACTATAAGATGTCTGTCTCAAATCAAGAAACTCTAGACTCCTGCAAATCATAGCTCTGCAGAGCCACACTCTCAATAGTAGATTAACCAGAAACTGTATCAGGTATATCTAAACCATAGCAGGGACTCAGGAAACCATGGGAACTTGAACCTCCAGGTGTCATCTAAACCACAGAAATCACCAGCTTCAGAGGGGATCCCTTCAACCAGATAACCACAGCCTGAGCAAAACATTTAAACAGGCCAACAACTTGTCAGTAGTAAGAAATGTGTTTTATTCATGTGAGAGAGAGAACATGTAGTCCGTCCCTACAGCATACGCAATACATTATTAGATAACACCTAATTTAACATTATTTATCTATTTAAAAGGGCTTGTCTTGCCAGATATGGGGCATGTGCATATAGTCCCAACACTTCAGAGGTAGAGGCAGAAGCAGGAGGATTTCTAATTCTAGTCCAGTATGGGCTAACAGAGAGATTACCTTTTAAAAACAAAACAAAAATCTTGGTGTGGTATCACATGCCTATAATGTCAGCACTTGGGAGGTAGAGGTAAGAAGGACCATTTCAAGGTCATACTTGCTGCCTTGAATGTTTGAGGCCAGTCTGGATAGGCTACAAGAGATTGTATTTAAAAGGAAAACCACAAACACAAAAGGCTGAGGATGTAACTCTGTTGGTAAAGTGCTTACCTAGCTTGCACAGAGAACTGGGTTTGATCCCCAGCACCAATGAAAAGAGAAGTAGTAACAAAAACCTGTAAAGCCAGGGACAAGAGGATCAGAAGTTCAAGGTCACCCCTGGACACGCTATGGCCACAAAAATGACAGATCTTGTTACAACTCAGAGGAAGTCACACATGTTAACATTTTCACAGAATAGGTTAATGGGTGTGGTGTAAAGATCACACAAGAGCTGAAAGAGACCCAGCCAAGGCACAAAACTACTCAGCTCTGTGATTTTTGCATCCTGAGCAAAATCACACGGGGCAGAACAATCATACCAGTTTCTACCTTTGAAAATTACTAAGTTTAAAGTAGAATTTTCAGTAGTAGATCACTTAAAGCCCTTTTTAGGAATGCCTAAGGTTCCGATCTATTCAGTAACTCACTCTCTTCTAAGAATAAGGAGCTGAGCCAGGCAGTGGTGGCACACGCCTTTAGTCCCAGCACTTGGGAGGCAGAGGCAGGCAGATTTCTGAGATTGAGGCCAGCCTGGTCTACAGAGTGAGTTCCAGGGCAGCCAGAGATATACAGAGAAACCCTGTCATGAAAAAAGAAACAAACAAAAAATAATAAAAATAAACAAATCAAAACAAACAAACAAACAAAGAATAAGGAGCTGAGTATGGGGATGCACACCTATAATTCCAGCATTTGAAGGCTAAGGCAGAAGGATTGCCATGAGTTTGAGGCCAGCCTGGGTTACATGGTAAGTTCCAGGTTAGACTACAGAGTGAGATCCTATCCACACACACACACCCCAAAAAAACCAAACAAACAAACAAAACAGAATAAAATAAACATAAGTAAGTAAAATGTAACAGGGACCAAAGAGAATCGGCCAGTTCAGATGGACATATCAAAACAAAAACCCAAACCATTTTTTTAAGATTGCTTATAAACCAAGAGCTAGTAATCTATCTCAGTGTAGAGTGCTTGTCCTTCAGGCACATGGCTCTGAATTTCAGCCCTAACAACACAAAAATAAAAGAAGAAAAATCACTTAAAAGACAATATAGACTAGAATCACGCTGCAGACAATGCTCTGGAAACCTTACCAACTCAAGACCCCACAGCATCTAACAAAAGAGGGCTATGTACATGTTGCTGTACGAAGTTAACTACAACCTTTATTCTCTTCTGAGGTGCCTTCTTCCAAAGTTTCTTTTTCTAGGATAATTCCAGAAAAATCTGTAATTACCTAAAAAAAAAAATAGAGAAATAAAAGTTATATAAAAAACCTTTTTCTGAATATTTATTTCGAATAGTTTTTATAACATAAAATAGTATTGAAAAATATAGTCCTTTTGAAATAAGGAATTCTAACTGTGAAACTTTAACATTATTATTATATGTTGACTAAAAACTAGAGATTTATCTGTCTGACCACAAACCAACCTCCGTTCTCCAACAGGAGTAGCTTTAGTAAGTCCTGCTATCTTTGTGCTCTACAGGAGCAATATCATTTCTATTTCACATAGGATCTAGAGATCTATTACTTCCTCATAGAGTTTGAATATAATTTAGTTTATAATTTAAATGATAAGATGCTAATTTCTAAGCATTTCTGGAAAACAAGAACAGGTTTATACCTAAGACAATTGCACACCAACATTCCTACCTCCAAAGCTTTGTCATACTGCTTGTTGGAAATATATAATTCAGCTGCTATGTTAACATCTTCCATGGAGACTAAGCCTTGGTGTTTTGAGAAAGCTTCTTCAATTATGTTTATAGCTGAAGTACTGTCATTGGCCTCATAGTAGCTCCTTAAAAAAGGGAGTGGAAAGTGAACGCATGGTTAATGCTGATTACAAGACTCTCTGTCTTGTTTAGGCCCTCTAACAATTCTAAGTTCTCTGAATTTTAAAATACACAACATACTATACTTATAATTTTCAAACTTGTTTGTGATAGGCTGGCACCAGGTACTATCAAAAGAAAGAGGCAGGGTTGATGCCAGTGGAGGAAAGAAGGTTCCTATAGTAAATATGGCAACAGTAACACTGTCACTTCACCTGACTCCACTCAGAGTTTAGTAACACTAACCCTTAAATTCAGAAAGATATGCCCACAACAACTAGGAATAAGATTTACCTTGTTTTGTTAAAAGGGTATTTGAGGAAAAAAAAAGTTAGCCCAAAGAACACAATTATATTCTTTTAGCAGGCTGTATAGTGTTTAGTCAACACCAGAAAGTAAACTAGCATGCGTGTGTATCCTCCATCAAATAACTCTAACCCGTGACTCCCACTCCAGTAAAAAAGGGAAAGGGCTTCATGAGAGCCTGATCCATCTCCCTGATCACTTTATCAGCTCTAGGACTAGTCCTCAGTGTTGCTAATTTGTCTCCATCATTTATCAATGTGATCTATAAAATATATGACTGTTATTAATGATTAAAATCAGATATATTAGGGCAAGGGATTATGCATTATGCACAGTAAGAAAGTGAACACATAACCTAATCTACCCATAAAAATAGAGAGCTGCCCATACTATGGCCTTTAGCAACCAAACTCCTTCCCTTGACTCCCACAAGGAATAACAGGGACACATGAATTCTTTCTTACGTGTGTGGCCTGCAGTTTCTTTCTGATCTGTATTATTATTTATTGTTATTATTACCTTTTCACTTTTGAATAAAGTTTCCTTGCTACTGTGTAGACCCTTATTTTCAAAGCTAGAAACATCTGACCTGACCCACCATTGCTAACATAACCATTTGGCCAAAGAAAACCTCCAGGTAGCTAATCCTCATCACCAAGTCTCAGCTTTTGCGCCATGAGACCAGTCTGCAATGCTTCACATAGACGACTCCCCTGCCTCAATGAAGTGCTTTCTTCAGGAAGTCTAGAATATCACTTGCATCTCCTGGCTGTCTCCTGTCTTTTGCCTGATGTTTAAATGCTGGAATACTTGGGAGTCAGCCCTTCCTTAGAGCTTCTTTCAACTACCCCTCTTCCTTTCCTCCCCATACTTGAGCACATACACAAGCCTGTGCACATACATGTGCACACACAGTTCTCACACCAGTACATTCATCTTTACATGAACTTTAAAGTTACACTGAGAATGTGATTACTTTTTACTACCTATTTCTTCCCGGATCAAGCTATGATTTTCTCTCCCAACTATCATTTCAGTAATTTCCTAACTAGTCTTCCTGTCTCTCCCCTTTTCACTCTTCAATTTTTGCTCAAAAGAGCAACCAAAATTGAGGCACTTAAATTTTAAGTTAAATCACATCATTTTTCTACTCAAAGCCTGTAGTGGCTTCCAAACTATTCAAAGTAAAAGCCAAAGTCCTTACCATAACCCACAAAGGCCATCGCTATGCTCCTCTGACAGCTCTCTGCTGTGTTTACCTTACTGCATCCCCTTCCATCCTGTCCTCTGAACATACTCCACTCCTCTTTCCTAAGTACCAGCTCCCTTCAGCCAGGACCACTAGGAGACAGGGAACCCAGGCCTTCACTAAACTTGTTTTTAAAATAACACATGCCATACTTTGTACATCTATCACTGTTCCCTGTTTAATTTGTATCCATCAATTATCAATGTGATCTATAAAATATCTGACCGGTATTTGTTTGCTACCTATCCCCTTCATAGGACTATAATCTCCATGAGTGCAGAACACTTTGAACAGTTGCTTGGTACTGGACATCCTGGTTCCTAGTACAATGTTTATGTGTCAGATACCCTCAATGAATACTTCTGGAGGGCAAGGGACCAAAGCAAGGCCTAATCAGTCAACTGGCCACTGCCTCTCCTCACATAATACACAATATATATATGAAAAACAGACTGATCCTCACGACTCCTCAGCTCCCACTAGACTAGTCACTGCAGTAGCTACAAGTGAACTGCAGAGAATCTGGGAAGGCCCTCAGTGCTCGTCAGCCATCAACTCAGAGTTGCTTCCCTCACCTATAAAAGTGTATCTACTGCTCCTACATGACTGTCCTGAGAGGGTAAGGGGCAGTTCACAGCTAAAAAGCATCAGAACACAAGTCATTAGATTAATGGGCTAATCCTAATATGCTAAAATCAAGACAGCTAACCCAGGATAAAATGCTGCATCGTACTCTTCAAACAGAAAGAACAGCAGAAAGCATCTGAGCCAAACGCTTCCTGCTTTGTTCTTCAGCACAACATATTAGAGAAGAAAATGCTGTACAGAGTATTCTAAAATAAACCTGTGACAGTAGCATGTCACTTAACATACTGTTCGAGTACTGGTTCAAGATAATTATAGAATATTCCAGATTACAAACATTTTATTGACACATCTGCAATAAAAAAAATCATTTTAAAAAAATCACAAATATATACAACTTCCCCTAAGTTATAGAAGCCTGGCATTGTAATGTCCTTGAGGAGCACACCTTACTTCTCAGCTTCTGAGCATTGAAGGACAAGCTTATGGACAGAACTTTCTAAACAATCATGCAGTTGACACACAGGAAACCAAAAAGCACCAAAATAAAAACAACAGCAATAACAAAAGATCCACTATAATTGGGCAAATATAAAACATAGAAAACAAAACTTTTCTTTGGCCCTTAATGCAAAGTACATTCTATTTCAAATAGCCTGGATTTGCAAAATGTCTAGTAAGGGCCTATATTTACATATGTTTAACCTCAAACTTACTTTGCCATATCTCTAGCCAACTGCATAAAACGTTCTCCATCAGACGGAGACAAAAGATTTAAAATACGCCTATAGCCGTCCATGGCCATTTTATGATCACCCATCTGTTCGTAAAGGCTTGATCTCTCCCATAGGTAACGGACATTAGTAGGTTCATATTTAAGAGCTAGAAAGAAAAAAGAGATAAAAAATTACATATTTATCAAAAGAGGTGTGACTTACCTCAAAAGTGTAATAAACACTTTCCCAGTAAAAACAAAAAAAAAATTCTATTTATTCTGAATATTTATTCTATTTATTCTGAATAAATCTTATAAGTATTTATTTATTTATTCAGAATAATTTATTCTGGAATAAATCTATCTTCACAAGAAAGATACATTTACTTTGTACACTAATTCTTATTAGTCACTCAAGTCATAAAGTTAACAGCCTGAAAGCACACCGAGCTCAGTAGGAAATCTAAAGCAATGTTCAGTCGCCTAGCTTTGTACTACATTTAACACAATATAAAGTAAGTCACAAACAAACATGAGAACAAAGGGCTCCAGATATATGCCATAACAGACTGTAAGAAACACGTACATTTGGACTAGTAGAATAACTCAGCAAACACAAGAAACAGCCTATTATGTACCTAATAATTCTGCAACACTCCTCTATAGCTCAGGGGAAATCACAGAAGATGAGGTGGAAAGACTATACAGAGCCAGACGGCTTGGATACCTGCCATGAAACAGTATACCCTGGACATGGCATGAAAGATGCAACCTTTTGCAATATGGTTGCCTAAATAAGACCAGCATAATGACAAAACTAGTTGATAAGCTAAAATGGATAAGGAAAATTCTGCATAGTTCCATCCTTGGATCTACAGGTGATCAATGGATACTGAGAAAAGGAAAATCCGTCTCCTCCAGGGAAGAGGGAGGTACTGTCCTATCCCAAGTGGTTACCCCTGGACACATGTACATATAAGTCAAGCTAAGTAAAGTTAGCAGGTTCCATGCACACAGGAACACACGCTAATGAGCAGGTGAGCATGAACTGAGAGGGTGCCGTGAGAGGACTGAGGAACTGGAGAGGGAGAGAAGGCAGGAGTGATAGAGATACAATTCTCAAAAAACAATTAATTAAAGAGAAACAAATACACTTGGAGTAACAACATAATCCAAAAGAATAAATGCACTAATGACCCATTGTGTAACACCTAATAAACAAGAAAAATATTTCTTCCCATTTACACACGCAAAAAAATGTCATTACCTTTTGTATAGCAAAAAATAGCCTGCTTAATGTTATCTTGTTCCAGAGACATTTCTGCCAGCCTAACCCATTCTTCTGTGTCACTGGGATTTAAATGTGCTGCAATCAACTCAAACTGCAAAGATTTTTCCATGTCACCTTGATCCTCGTATATCATGGCAAGTGTAGAGAATGGCTCATAAGCCAAAGGAGCTATAATAATAAAAATAACATAAAATAAATTTCACTGGATAAAAGAATAGGCTCAAGCTGGTATTGATACTACAATTCAAACTATAGATATGTTTTCCAATAACTAAATTCTAAGTCATTCCAACAGAATTATAAAAACAATTCAACATAACTTTTCATAATATTTTCTTTATTTTCAAAAATTCTTAGCCATTTATTATTTATTATTTATTTTTGGGATGAACTCTTGCTACCTAGCTCAGGCTGATCTCAAACTTATTTGTAGACCAGGATGGTCACAAACCTGACATCTCCCCTAGCCTCCCTAGTCATTTTTAAAGCATTATTTTCTTTTAACAAAATACAATTTCATAAAAACCCTGCTTTCTACCACACCTTCTGTATGAAATTCTCATTAGTTAAGACCAAGTATGGCTTAAAAACTTGGCGATTTCACCCCAGGAAGCATCAGTCCTATCAGTGGGTTGAATCTTCATGTTTCAAGCTTCTGTATACAGAGGATGGATACACACAGAGTACTCAAACAGTGCCTTAGTCAAGGATGCCAAATGTAACGATTAATCTATATTTCTTAAAAAAAAAAAAAAACAACTCAAAAGCTGCTAGAAACTTTTCAAAGAATATTTCCCAAATAAACAGAAGCTGAAATAAATAATATTGGAAAGAAGAACCAAGCAATATATCATAAAGCAATGCTTGGTTAGCCCTATTTCTGATGGGTTGGGGAAATATGTAGGGGCCACAAGTTACCCTAATGAATAATCCTGGAAATTACAGTAAGACTTTTAAAAGGATCAAGTCTAACTAAAGGGGAATGTTGCAATATTGAAATAGTACATTAGTTGTATAACAGCTATTCAAGGCACTCTGCAGGGCAACTAACAACAACCAGAAAGTAATGGGATAGAAGCAATTGGTCACAATCAGTACTGAAGATGTCTTTCACCATATCTAAGATGTGCCATCTAACAAAGAGATAAAATGACAGACTTAAATATATGTTTAGCAAAAGATAGATTAAAATAATGTTGGATGCAACTTAGCTTACAGTGTAATGCTGCAAAATTTTCTTCATCATCAGCCAGAAGTGCAACATGTATGTGCAAGAGCTAAAGTGGCTTAACATCATGCTACACTTGATACTAAAACGCTATTACTGTGAGTGGTCTATAATTAAGCCCAATGAGACATCTAGGGAGTCCATACATATCAGTGAACAGTTGTAGTTTGCTTATTTATAGCATGTTTCTTTCGGAAAAACTAGTGGTGGCCACATTTGGATCACATTTATACAGTTATAAAAAAATAAAGATTTGATTTTGGTCATTCTTCAGACTTTGGGCTGTGGATGGCTTATACTGAAGTAATTGGCTACTTTTAGAATGTTACACCATTTAACTTAGGCTCCTTGAGTTTGGTAGGTTGTTAGGTGCTGAAAACTTAAAGAATGCAAACAAATAAAATAACCTTACTCAGCCATTATGAAATGAAGTATTTTGAAAGTTGTATCTCCAATCCTAGTTCATTCAGACTGACAACTGGCAAAACTTGTCATTCTAAGGAAATCTGATGATTAAATGACAGTGTGACATCCTCATGAGAAGTAAAAATGACCTGTGTGTCTTATGGTTTAAGAGCAAATTTTGAAACTTGGAGTTGTGGTTTTTCAGTTTGTGTACACTCACCCCAAATTGTAGTCTTTTGAGTTGTGTACACTACACGTTGGATAAGCCAAGGAAATTATTAACAAATAAGTATTTTGTGTGTATTTAGTGGTTGCTTTGTACTGAGAGAAAAGCTTTGAGGTGTGATTAAATCATAAAACTCTGATTCTATTTGGGAAAAACAGGAAAAAAGATGCACTTAATCTCTAGCTAAAACAGTATAATTTTTCAACTTTTACCCTTAAATTATAATTTCAAGATGTTTAGACATACTGTATCTTGTGTTTGATGTGTTCCCCCCCCAATATTATGGTTTATTCTTTAATGCCTTTTAATTTGGATATAATAGCTTGTACTTTAGATTTTGGTTGCTATCTTGCCAAAATAAGTGTTACTGTTTTTCAAGCTTGATCCCCTTCCCCAATTGTCTTATTTAAAGAGAAAAGTTAAACTCAAAAAAATAGTAATAATGTAGCACTGCCTAAAAAGCAATAAAAATATCAAAAAAATCTGAAGTTTATCAGAATGTTCTTCAATGTGATTTTAACATAATACAGTCACCATTAAAAAAAAAAAAAAAGAACAGGGCTCAAGGCATAACTGAGTTGGTGTAGGGCACTTGTCCAGAGTGTAGAAAGGTGTGGAGTCAATCCACAGCACAACTGAGACGGATGGATGAATGGATAAACTGGCTGACTTAAAGAGATTAATACTATCAATGTCTAAAACTCCTAAAATGAGAGGTGAAAGGAGAGGGAAGGGCCAGGAAGAGTTAAAAAAAAAATAGTACTGATTTTCACTGAGGCACACCCTGTGGTTGAATCACACCCTGTGGTTTTTCATTCTCTATTCATGTGAAAAGTGGCAGGTTACTAATACCACAGTCACCTCTATCTTCTGAATGGACTTTATAAATAGCCTAATCAAATGTGTTCCCATTTTTTAAAAGGTTAACCAGTTAAATATTATTGTCACCAATAAAGCCCCCTCAGAAATCACCTTGTCTTATGATTTCCATGCACATCAATATGGCCTCTTCATGTTCTCCTCGAGCAAAGCGAATATTGGCTTCACCCATGAGACCTCTCAGGGCTCTGGGGAGTTTACTCCGAGGCCTCTTCTCCTGTCCAGAAGGAAAACAACATGGAGACTAAGAATAAAGTTCAGACTTCAACTCCAAACACTCATATACAACACAACGAAGACTTCTCTCTAAAACTTCCTAATCTTCTAAACTCAGAACTAGGTACTCAGTAGTTAGACTTCTGATGCCTTAATAGTTAAATCAAATTACACAAAGCAAGTTAAAAGTCAAATGCAGGAAACAAAATTATTTTATGATACTCTACAAAGAGGAGCACCAAAGAAAGTAAAATCAAGCCGGATGTAGAGGCATACACCTTTAATCCCAGCACCTAGGAGGCAGAGGCAAGTAGGTGGATCTCAGTGAATTCAAGGACAGCTTGGTCTACAGAGTGAGTCCAGGACAGAGAAAGCTGTTACACAGAAAATCCCAGTCTCAGGGAATAAATGAGTGGCTAAGAAATATCAAGAAGTGTTCATCATCCTTATCATTAAAGAAATGCAAATTAAAACAACTTTGAGATTTTATCTTACCTAGCCAAAATGGCAAAGATCAACAAAACAACAGATAACAAATGTTGGCAACGAATGGAGAGATGCGGAGGCAAGACCTTTCACTGTTGGTAGGATTGCAGACTGGTCTAGTCACTCTGGAAATCAGTGTGGAGAATCCTCAAAAAGCTAAAAACAAATCTAGCATGTAACTCATCTATACCATTCCTTGGCATATGCCCAAAGAGCATCCTACTCCACAGATAATTCCTCGGCCATGTTAACTGTTGTTCTATTCACAGTAGGTAGAAAACAATATAAATGTCCTTGAATGGATGAATTAATAATGAAAAGGTGACATATATGTACTATGGAATACTATTCAACTATAAAGAAAAATGAAATCATGACATATGCAGGCAAATGAATAAAACTAGAAAATATTATATTGAGTGAGGTAATCCAGACCCCCAAAAAACAAACATCACATGTTCCTTCTTATTTATGGATCCTAGCTCCAAATCTTCAGATGTGAGTATATAACCTGGTGTAACTACAGGAACAGGAAAGTTCACCAGGAAGAGAGGAAAGGTAACATCTAGAGACAGGAATAACAGAACAAGGTACTATGAAAGGGGAAATAGAAAAAGAAAGACTTCCCTGGAGAAGAGGGATAAGTTATGCAAAAGATATTTGAAGAAACCATGAGAGTCATAGTAGTTTCTTTTCTTAAAACATACAAATGTGTGTGTGTGTGTGTGTGTGTGTGTGTGTGTGTGTGTGTTTAATGAAGTTATATCATTAACGGGTGATAATGTTTCCCCCAAGAGTGATAGTCTATCTAACAAAAACTCCAATGTCAGGCATAGGAAGCTTCCTTTCAAGTTATTGGTCAGGGGAATAAAAAAGACCTCCCCCACACAAAAAACAATATAGGCTATTGCCATGACGCCTGGCTACATACTAGAAATTAAAGGTAAGACTCTCTTGCTTAAAGACAAAACACACTTTAGACAGGGGATGGAGAAATAGAGATAGCACTGACCTGGAAGACTCCTCCCTTATTATGAGAGGACTCTATAATATGAGAGAATAATATCCAAAATATCTCATAATATCCAAAGGCTATATTCTAAGCAGTCAACAGTCATACTCAGCTGTAAAGCCTAGAAACCACAACCATGACCAAAACAGCAAGACACTCTTAAAAATGCAATAATGGCACCTGCATATATTGGGTATAACCAACAGCCACTCTATTGGACTTATTCCTTTCACCAACAGGGTACGCATGCCTGGTACTGTGAACTTGGGCAACTACTCATAGCTGGTGAGACCATGGAACCTAGAGAGGCACTTACTTTCCTAAAGCAGTATAACATCTGTGCTCTAAATACTCATCCTCATGTCCACAGCTAAGCGAGGCTCTCACCCCTTATCAAACATGCTGCTTGCAGCAGAGGGAACAATTACAGAAAGTCAAAACACAGAGATCAGCTGACAGTCAACAATACAACTCCTATATCTAAGACTCAGGGAACACTGCAGAAAGGGGGTGGAGAGTGAGAACCAGGACATCTATATACGAAAGTGAAAATGCATTCATGAAACCTCAACAGTATAATTGCCTAAGTAACACCTAAAGACTGACAGTACCAACTGACATGCCAATGTGGATGGGGGACTCTCACAGGGCCCAGCCCTAGAAGAAGAGCTACAGGCAATCAACCTTGCTGAGAGAGAATCAGATTAGTAACCCTGATAGGTTACCAATCCCAAGCAATCAGCACTAAAAACATACACATATGAACAACACTAAATAAGCTCAGCACATTGTATTTATACACTTATCCCCTCTCCCTACCCAACATGTGCACATGCACGTGCGCAGTAATAACAAATGGAGCAGAGAGGTGAGGATGCAGGAGGGGTTGGAAGGAGGAGACAGAGTGGAAAATGACGTAAATGCAGTACTCACATATGAAATAAAACCAACTTAAAATGGAAAATGAATGACGGTAGTTGCCTCCTAGTTTTTGTTCTTACTGTTAAACTATTTCCCAAGCATAACTGAAAGCTTCCTTTGCAACGACTATATCAGTTTCTTACATTTTTATAAGTAGTAAAATAATTAACAGCATACTTTCATCATTTTCTTGGTTTCACGGTTGAGAACCATCTCCAACACAAACACATCGCCTGCGGTGGGTTGCTCTGGTGTCTCCTCCTCCTCCTCCTCTTCTTCCTCCTCTTCATCATCCTCCGCCTCTCCAAGCATGGAGGCAAAGACTTTGTGAACTGACTTACTCACCCCATCTGATGTTTCTCCTAAGGAAAGGGACATATTGGTTTAGAGAGGAAAAAAAAATCAATAAAACAACTTTAAAAAAAAAAAAAAAGCTAGTTCATGGAGTACAAATTCCTTACTACAGCAACAGACTTGAAATTGCAAATGCCCACTCCCCCCCCCAAAAAAAAAGAAAGAAAGAAAGAAAGAAAGAAAGAAAGAAAGAAAAGCTGTTGCAAAACATGTCTTTTATTCTGCAGGAATGGCTCATTTATCCTCTGCATCTCACCCAGATATACAAGCAAAATAAATAGAAAAATCAAAAGCAGATACGGTAACAGGTAAAAGCAGAAAGGGAAGACTTTTTTTTTTCTTTTAGTTAGTGGTATGTTGATCTCTGAAACCTGAGAGATGTGAATGAAGCTAAAAACAGGAAGACCCTGGGAGCTTGTTGATCAACAGATATAGCCAACAGGTGACCTCCAGGTTCAGTGAATAAGACTGAATAAGAATGGCCTCCTTAGGTTCAAATATTGGTCACCAAGAAGTGGCACTATTCACTATTCGAGAAGGATTAAGAAGTATGGCCTCATTGGAGGAAGTATCACTGGGGTTGGGCTTTGAGGTTTCAAAAGCCCACCCAGACTCAGGCGAGTGCTTACACTCCCTCCCCACCCCCACCACTCTAGGTCAGGATGTAGCTCTCAGCTACTTCCCCAGCACCACACCTGCATGTCACCATGCTCCCAGCCTTGATGATAATAGACTAAGCTCTAAAACTGTTAAAAAAAAAAAAAAAAAAAAAAAAAAAAATTAAGCCCCCAATTAAATGTTTTCCTATATACAAGTTTCTGTGGTTATGGTGTCTCTTCACAACAATAGAATAGTAACTAAGTAAGAAACCCTGTCTCAAAAAACAAGCTAGAGTGTGGTAAAGGAAAATACTCAATGTCCATTTCTGGTCTCCACACAAGTACACAGACACACACACACAAGAAAGGAAACGAAATTATCATTAGTCATAGAAGACATTATCATATTATATATAATCTGAAAGATTCTACATTCAAATTGTCAGAATACACAGTTATTTGGCAAGGTAATTAGATACAGGCTTTTAAAAAAATTATGTAAGTTGTAAGAAATTAAACCTAGGGCCCTGGACACACTATACTAGATAAGTACTCTACACTGTCATATCCTCAGCTCCCCTTTTCTTTTTGAGACAGAGTCTCACTAAGTTCAGGCTGGCTGGCCTTGAACTCATTCTGTAGCCCAGAATGGTCTTGAACATGGGACCCACCCGTCTGTCACAGCCTCCCTAGTAACTGGGATCACAGGACAGTTTTATGTACAGCAATAATGAACTGCAAATGATATTAAAGGGCCCAGGCTGTGTGGTAAGTAGAAAACGACCTTAAGAATAGGTATTTAGAAACATCAAGGAAGAAAAAGACATGATTCTAGAGATCTCATCTTCCCAATTTGTAGATTCTGGCAGATGTTGTTCAAAACTGACTTTTCTTCTACTCTGAGTGCATGCTTAGACTATCAAGAAACTCCAAAGAGTTCCAGGACAATCCTTCCTAAGGAACAGGGAACATCTTACATCTAAAGGACTGATGGGATAATTTCACCTGAGGCCAGTCAGTTCTCATGCACCAGAAATGAACTCAACCTACCCTATTACCACCCCATTTTTTCCCATGAAAGGCCTAAAGGGCTTAAACAGTAAGGCTGGCAGTCACCCAGTGTTATTGCTATAATACCTGAACCCCAGAGATTGTTTATTGAAGAGCTCTCTTTTCCCTGAGCAGATAAACAAGGACCCACAGGTTGTCAGTACTTCTTTAGCCCCTTTCCTACCCCACTTCCTTGAAAGATACTAAGCTCAATCCTGTCTCCTTGTTCTTCCAACATGGTCCACAAACTCAGGAACGAGTTCAGTTTAGCTCTCCAGCCAGGCTCCCAAACATGAGGCTATATTCTAATTGACATCAGCATCTCAAGTAATTTGACATGGGCAAACAGTATCCATGGTAAGGATGAGCATTCTGATTAGAAAAATACATAATCACTGGAAACTGATAAATATGCATACTCACTGACATACTCATTTAGGCTATAATGGGTTTAATTAGTTGGGATGTACAAGTATAATATCTGGATATGAAAAGCTAAAGGCTGTGTTCTTTCTGTTGCTGTGACAAAACAGTAATGACAACTAACTTAAGAAACAAAAGGCACATTTGGGTTAAAGGTTACAGTCCATCAGCCAGGAAAGCCAAGGCAGAAGCTCAAGGCAGAAAGCTGGAGGTAGGAACTGAGGCAGAGACTATTGGGGGAACATTGCTCACTGGCTTGGTTTCCAGAGCTCACTAAGACTGTTTTCTTAGAAACCAAGGATCACTTAGCCAGAAGTGGCAACACCCACAGTAGGCTGGACTGCTGGGCCCTCCCCCAGCAATCAAGAAAATGCTCCACAGACATGCCTATTGGCCTAAAGTTCCCTTTTCTAGGTGACTCTAGTGTGGGTCAACTTGACTAAGATCATGTGTCTGCTAGAGTGAGGCAGTACACCAAGAGACCTATGACGTGTGTGAAGTCCCATCCACCCAGCTAAGTTTGGTACCGCTCAGAAGAAGTATCCCATTGAAAAGGCCAATTTAGAAAATGAAAAGAGACCGTAAACAAATGGAGTCATCAATGCTCAACATCACAACACTGGCGCTATACGAAAACAACCATCATGTTGTACAATGACTTTTTTTTTTTTTTTTGGTTTTTCGAGACAGGGTTTCTCTGTGTAGCCCTGGCTGTCCTGGATAGACCAGGCTGGCCTCGGACTTAGAAATCCGCCTGCCTCTGCCTCCCAAGTGCTGGGATTAAAGGCGTGTGCCACCACCGCCCGGCAACAATGATTCTTTTAAAAATAAATATTAAGCTACTATGTAACAAACACCGATAAACCAGGTGATAAAAATAGAATATCAGTACAATAAAATACAAACAATAAAAAATAAAAAGCATTAACGTTTTTATCAAATCATTTTACTTAAGTGCTCTTAACATTTAAAGCCCGCAGCAACACACCTTCATTGGCGTCTTTGTCCTGGGATTTGATAGAGTCAATTCCTGATGATGATGGAACTTCAGAATCATCTAGGTTTTCTTTGGGTGATGATTTTCCTTTTTCCTGAACACTCTGTGATTGGAAAGTAGTTAAACAGTTCCAAAAACTAATTTGGATTTAATTTTCTCAGCCTTAGACAGGGCATTGCCTTATCTTTATAAAAGTTGATCCTCCCTTCATGATATGTAGAATCTAAATTTGAATAGTCTCAAAGTGTTCCAAAGTACTTAAGTCTTCAAGTTTATGTAAGTTATTTGCAAATACGCATAGAATAATTAAATACTTTAATGTCATTAATCTAAGACTTTAAATAAACCACAGAGTGCATAGAAGTCCATGAGTCAAGTAAGAAACCACTAGGTAACTTCAAAAGGATCAACAGATCTTTATGTTGTTCCCTTGGCCTTCAAACTAGTAAGAAACGATTTAAAGCTCAGATCTTTATTAAAATTTTAAAAACAAAGTAAAAAGGTATCCTCATTGTCAGGCAATTAGGTTTACTTTTATGTCTAAGAAAAAAATTACACCGAGACTCCTCAAAAATAGACGCACCAGGGGTATGTAGCTTAGCGATAGGGTGCTTTGTCCAGCAAACTGGAGGCTCTGAGGTTTGATCCCCACGACCACAATACAGATAACAAAAACAAAAGGCCTGGTTCCTACAGAGTGGTGCCCCACCACTGTCACAAACTAATTGCAAGATAGGTTTAGAACTAGTCAGACACTCTGGCTGTCTCCATTGGGCTAACATCGACTTAACACATATTAGGGGGTCAGGGGAGGTTAGCGCCCACCGAGGCAAGCTTTCGGGTGTGGAGATGTCTTTAGAGGTGTTGAGTTCCGGGGTGGGAGTGAAAATCGGATTTCTGGGAGAGGCAGAAGCTGCTGGGGGTCCCCGGCCCACCCAGGGCAACCTACGCTGTTTTAGGGAAAACAAGACTGAGGAGCACCGGGGCCCAGCGGCTCACTTTCTTCTCCCGGGTTTTTCTCTCTTCTCTCCGCCTTTCGAACTCTTCAAAGGAGATTTTCCCTTCCAGGTAGTCGATAAGTTCCGGGCTGAACCCCGACATGTCTGCAGGGTCGACACCACGCAGCGGGCCAGGAAAGCAGCAACACTCTCAGGCACTGCTGGTGTCTCGGAGAGACCGGACCGGCGTCCGCCCTAGAAACCTCCCCGGCCTGCGCCGCGGCCGCGCATTCCGGTTCCGCCGGCGCTCTAGGCCTGGTGCCTCTTCCCACGGGCAAGGGAGAATCTTTTAGACGCCAGCCTCCCTTGAGCTACCCGCTAGAGGAGTCTTTTGATCTGGGGATGCTGCACTGTAGCGGAGTGTTTGCCTGGGTTTCTATCTCTAATCCCAATCATCTTTAATGTCCCGACTATTCAAACTTTTAAAGGGACTTGGACTCTTCATATAGGCGTCTGCTGTATATCTATTACATACATCTCTCAAAATAATCCTTAGGGACCTATGAGAGAAGAAAAAGGGAGAAGTGTGGGGAGGGTGTTAGAACACTTATGATATGAAAAAGGGCAACACTTGAAGTGTGACGACTTGAGGGGGAAGGGCTTGGGCGTGGCTAAGGAGAGAAAGGGATGGAAGAGAGGTCAAACTTCAGAGGGGCAGGAAGGGAGGGCGGGCAAGCGTGATTATTTTCAACTCCTGGAGCTCTTGTGATTTGCTTCTTATCTTGTATTGTAACTATTTCTTTTTCTAGAGACACTACCTATAAACATCGAAGACATTAGTTTATGTGTCATTTTTATAAACCTGACTAACCTAGTAACATGTATTCTAAACACATTTGTGAATAAAGTTGAATGAAACTACAAGAGCCTTTGGAACTTTAGACAAAATTGAGCTCAGCATAGTCCTGGCTCCAAAAACCGGGAGCCCATCTTTGACTATCTTTATGATAATCCAGGCGAAGGGGATCTGTAGCAGGGTTGCAGAATCAGAGGTCAAGACCCTCAAGAGCAGGACTACCAGATGGCAGAAAACTATCTCAGTCACTGTGTTTCTCCTGAGGAAGGATCTTACACAGGCATGAAAACATACAGGAGCAGATGAAGTGTGTTGATGCTATCCCCAGGACAACTCTGAGGATTACTCCCCTGAAGTCTTCAGGGAGTTGGGGAACTGTGTCTAAGACCCTAGGGATGCTTCCAGACCCACTCAAAGCGGGAAAAGAAAGTGAGGGTGGCTACCTGGAAAGGAAAACACTCTCCTGAGACCCAAATACTTAGGCTGGTTTCTGTTATTGTTGGTTGCTGGGAAAATGGGAATAACAAGTCAACAGATACAGATGCATATTAAAGAGACAGGGCCTTGTAACCGGGGCTGGGAGAAGCTACATTCTGCTAAGGACCATCTACTGGACATGGAGGGGGTGGGGTTGGGTTTTTTTGTGTGTGTGAGGGGGTGTTTTTTTTTTCTTTTCTTTTCTTTTTTAAAGGTTGGAATATAGCAGAATGTCTTTTCTACTTCCTTGTAGTGATTTGTCCATTGGTGAGTCAGACAGCCATATTACCTTGAGATGAAGCCAAATTGATACAGCAATAATGAAAATACTAAGAAGGAACATTTTGGTCTTTCAGACTGATTTTTGAGTCTCAAAATGGAAAGGCTAAGGAAGCAGAAGATCGAACTTATGCCATGACAACTGAGTTATAAGAGCACAGAGAGGTGACTCTGTTCTTTCTCTTGTTAGAGAAAGACACAAAGAGTTGTGCTGCTCCTGGGGTGACCATTTTTCCATGGGCCTCTCACTCTTCTGGAAAAGCCTGCAGGTCTTTCCCCCCAAACTTCATCTTTGTAAATCAAAAATCATGAAAGTAGGTGTCACATTATAGGACAAGGAAACATGATTTTTTTTTTCTTTTTTGAGATAGAGTTTCTGTCTCTATCTGCCTCTCTCTCTCTCTCTCTCTCTCTCTCTCTCTCTCTCTCTCTCTCTCATCCTGACTGTCCTGGAACTTACTATGTAAACCAGGCTGGTCGTCACCTGCCTCTTCCTCTTGAGTACAGGGTTTAACGGGTGGGCACCTGGCCTAGATTTGTTTTCTAATCACTATAATAAAGTTACTATTTCCCTCTGAGGTGAAAGTTGGACCTGTTTCCCCTGGCAATCTCATAATAAGAAGAGAGTGTCCTACACCTGTGGGCCCATGTTCTCATACCTCCTTCAGTAAATCAAGACTGAGAACCCAGTGGGAGTGTGAGTCATGTTTCCTGCCACATCTGAGTCAGTGGATGGTTGTCTCTGATCTGGAATCTCATTGCCTGCTAGGACTGATGAAATTTTAGAAGGGTAGTATTTTGCAAATAGAATAAAAATCTCAACATTCTCAGAAACCCTTGGCCACACTAGATCCAGAACACAGGACAAGAGGCCACATCTTGGAAATAGAATTCTCACTGAAGAGGTTCAAAGGGTGGAAAGGCTGCCAAAGACCTATATAGATGTGCACCAAGGAACTCTTGACAGTCCATGGCTCTTGAAGTACACTTGCTTCCATTAGAGGAAACACTTCAACTCTGGACCTGCTGCGTACTTGTTCTCTTCCCCATGGGCTTTTAGAAATGTGTGTGGAAAGGTTCTGGTTAGCAAAATGGTGGGATGGAGTTGAAGGAGGTTCTAACAACAGTGTCTGAGGAACAAGTGTGCAAACAGTCACATGTTGTGAAAACAGCCTTCTCCCACTGCCAGGACTATACATTTATGAAACTAAACCAGTATGAGATTCACAGATACCCTGAGGAGGAATTTTTAAGCCGAAGGGTATATACCTTTGCCCTGTGACTTACAAGCTTACAGCTAAAAGTCTCCTGTGGGTACCCATCAGTTTCAAGGACTCTGAAATTCATAAGCATTCACCTAGATTAGAAACAATGCTGAGAAAGGAAAAACATGTCTCTAGTTACACTTAGGAACTCCATGGTAGTGAGGAACTTCTCACCCAGCCATTTACCTGAAGAAGCTGTTACATACTTCAATTAGGAATATCTCATTAATAATTGCTAATATTTTTGAAAGGTGGATAACAATCTTGTTAACTAAAGGGCCTTTTGCTTTAGATTACGTTATAGTTTATTTTATATTGTATGAAGGATGGAAGACACACTTGAATTTGACAAGTATTCAGTTGAACACTTGCTACATGACAGACATTGTGCTAGATTCTGGAGAACAACAAATGCATCGAATAACGGTTTCTGCTCACAAACACCAAACAGCCCTCCAGAGACAGGTACCTATGTGTGTGACTGCAATAAAACACACTAAGCCAGATGCAGAACTTTTCGCACAAATATTTTATTATTCATATTCAGCATCAAGTTGAGTCTATAAAAACTACAGTAAGCTGATTTGATTTATGATATCACAACAGTGATGTGTGAATTCTAGTACAATGTTTCTTGTTTGAATCACACAGAAAACATTGCCAATATTCCTAAAAAAACATAAACAGGAAACGTAGCTATGTCAAATGAAAACGTGGGAATTGGAAGGGCTCAGTATGAGCTATGACACAGGGAATGGCTTTGTTGGAAGGGTGGGAAATTCACCCTTTGCTACTGTTCCTTGTTGAGCGACTTGTATTTAAGGTAAGGTTGGTGTAAAGCTGGGATATTCGACATGGGACAGTTTTTTACCTTTGAATACAGCATACAATCATCTCCCAGAGACCTTGCAGCAACTAGAATCTCTTTGTTTTCTATTTCAGCTCTACTTGGTTATCCATGTCCCTCATTCAATACAAGACTAGTGGGGGATGGATTGAAGTCCACCATTTAGCACATGCTAAATGTAGGGCTTCCTCAACTTTTTAGGAGGGAAAAGGAAAAACAAATCCTAAATCTGAATCCCTATTACATATGATACACTGTAGCAAACAGGTCTGAATCTCTATTATTCCATACAATATACTATATTAAACGTATCCTGTTTTTTTAAAAAATGTTGCTAAAAATAGGTAATAAATATGAAGGACAATCTTCAATAAAATACCTAATTAGGAAAATTATCATTTCATTTCACCTGTGGTATTTTTGTAACTCCTTCAAATACATATAGCCTCCCACTCAATAGTTACAGTCATAAAAGAGAAAAATACTGAAATATGCATGTCAGTATCATATGTCCCAAAGGCCCAGCTGTTTACATGTAAAATCTGAAAATGTATAGCAACATAAGTATAAACTGACTAATATGGAAGGGAAAACACACACAAGACTTCAGCAGTAGTTGAATTTTCTATTGGAAAGCTCTTCTGCAGCTTTAACATGTTCACCTGAAAAAAGCAAGAGAGAGTCGCAGAGCAGGACAATAAAGAGCTTTTGGGAGCACAAAAACACACCTCCCCCCCCCCAAAAAAAACCTCATCAGAAATAGCCAAAGAGCTATTCAGAAACACCCTACACCAGAAGCTGTTTCCTCTATGAAGTTGAAGACTTCCTGAATGCTTTGTCTCCTGCCCTTAGACTCTTCTGAGTGCAAGTATTTATCTTGTTTTTCTGAAGTCTCCTATGAGCCAGAAACCCATAGTGAAGTGATGTAGCCGCATCCCACTTAGCACCCATTACAATTGCGCACCTAGAGCCTCTGCATGCAGAAAAGTCAGAGGAAGCTCCTTGGTGTCGATGTTCTATTCTTTCTTACTTTAGCGCAGCATTCAAGCACATGTTTCACGTGATAAATTCCACCTTTTTAGAATAATCATCATTTTCTGTCATCACATTTAAGAAAATTAATAATGGAAAGCCTTTCATAAATGCGGTAGAGAATAATGGTTGCTAACTCACAAGAAATCCATGTCCCTTTGGAAGAACGGGGAAATGAACGACTTTGATTATAATTCCATTGCCTTTATTGTTCAGCTAAACAAGCCAGAATCATAATGTTTTGAGTGTAACATACCTTCTTCTTCTAACGCCATACCTATTTATTTCATAAGAATGCAAAGAACTGAAACTTAAGTCTTAACTATAGACACTTTTTAAATGTTTCCCTATAAGGAAAATGCTATCTTTGCTGATATTATAACTTGTTTTTTTAGGTGAGAAAGTTCAAGATGAAAGACATGCACAACCCCTTTTCCCCAAAAGAACTAGTCGTCATCTAACTTCCCCATTTAGTCTAAGTGATCAGTTTAGCATATTTCTCTACCTATGATTCTCCATATAACTTACCAATAGGACCAGGTCTGGAAAAATACATAAATAAAAGTATGTGGTATTTCATTAATTTAAAAATCCTCCTAAGAGTGACAATTTTATGATTTTTAATGTACTTCTCTCTAGAAAGCAATTCTTCAATATCATTACTATCGTTTCTTTTAAAAACCGAGTATGAAATGCCTGGGTCAAATCTAAATATTTAATAGTGACAAGTATCATCAAAACTGAGGACTTAATTCTAAGAAATCTCTTCAAAATATGTCATGAGCTGTGTGCTTGGCCAGATCCTGGGACTGGAGGAACAGCATTTACCTGGGCTTTCAGCCTTTGTGGGAATTATGGAGGGAGTTTTTCTGCTCTTCATAGTCTGCAAAAGCAGAAGCAATATGTTCTGACCCGAAAGAGAAAGGTCTGGGGTCCTCATTCATAAAGAAGGTATTTGGAAGGTTCCCAAGTTCAAGTCCTCTGCCCTTAAAGTAGGCCTGGAGGCTTCTGAAAAACTAGAAACAATGAAACTGTTCAATACCTTATGTAAATGAAGATTTCAAACACTCCAAGCCCAGTCTGCATTTCCCTTCCTTTCTTCTTCCTGTGACTTAAACGCTAAACTGAAGAGCAGAATGCTAACAATCTAGACTGTCCCATTTCTTCCTGGCACTGCCTGCTTTCTGACATTTTGGTTCTCACCACACAATTCAGCCCTTTGGGTTGCAACCCAGGGGAAGTATAAATTATTAAGTCGCACTTCAGGCAGAGCCCCATGATAAACTACCCCTGAGCACCATGGTCAGAGATGAAACCAAACTCCAGGGAAATCAGCCCCATTTCCTCTCTGCTTGAGGAGACTCCAGTTACTGTTCCGCCTCACTTTCCACATAGCCTTTAGCTAATGAGCAGGTAGACACTGCACAGAGTGCTAATGACATGACTGCTTTAAACCTGTATTCGCTTAGTTCACATTGCTTTCTTTAGAAAAACTCCATTTGAATAGGCACGTCAACATGGTTGTTGATCTAGGCATACTTTTAAAAGAGTATTTTATTTATCTTTTGAATCCTATTTTCTAGATATCTGTTTGCTTGAAACTGAAAATAATGTACAAGTTCAACTACCAGCTTCTGCAAATAAATATTGTAAATGCTGTTGTGGGATAATCTGTTTTGGCATCTGTCCAATATATGCCTTACAAAAGGTGGTTCTCTCCTGCCTCCCCTCCTCCCTTTCTGCTCTCTCTGTCTCTTCCTTTCTTCCTCCCCTTTTTTCTAGGGGTCTAAACCCAGATCCTTCTGCATGTCATGCAAGCTCTTTGTAACCAAACTAAGTCCCAATACCATTTTCATACTGTGTGTATATTAAAAACCAGTGCTCTAACATTGGTGTAGATATAAGTTCACTTACAAATACAATGTGCTGTGTATATATAAACTCACTTCTAATATAAACTTGTTTCTCCACATAGAAACAAATGTAAGTTAGCTTACATTTAAGAAATGTTAGGATGCCAGCTACCAGGAGAACAAAATCTATTCCTGTCCTGAGGAGAATCTTCCCAGCCCTTGGTCTCCTCCTTATAATTCTTGATTGGTGCCAGCTGTACCCCTCAGCCAGTGCTCCCGGGTATGTTCTTACCAGTTCTCGGTTTCTGGGGTTGCTCAGTGGCTTCCAAGTGTCTTCATTTCTCAGTGTGGCTCCATATACATGGCTGGTCAGTACCAGGGCAGCCAAGAGCAGCAGGAGGTGTGCTTTGGACATGGTGCTGAATAAAAGAGGAAATCATGGCCACCAAGACAGTCAGAGAGAAGAGAAAGAAACATGGATCCAGAAACATTGAAAAAGAAATAGTATATTGGTTCACCTAAATTGTATAACCATTTTTAAGGTTTGTGTGCAAACGAGGCTCTCCAAATCTAGTGGATTCTCTTAAGGCAGTTCACAATGATGGAAGCCCTATATTATGCTGAGCAAATAATTGTGACTATACATAGAAAGTGTAGGTGTGCCGTTTGTATCTTTGAAAACAATATACGCTTTGTAGTCTCCAAAATAATGCAAGCTTTAAAATAAAAACAGAATCTTAAATGACCTGTATCTTAAGACAGCAGACTTTCTTAGTAGGAATGAAATGGTAGAGAAACACTTCAGCTGGGGAGATACCTTTGTGGTAGAGTGGCTGTTTAGCATTCACAAAGCCCTGGGTTCAATCCCAGTACTACAGAAAGGGAGAAAGAAAGATACAGAAAGAGGGGAAGAGGAGAGAAGGGGGATAAAGAGAAGGAAGGGGAGGAGGAGGAGGAAGACTAAGAATTTAAAACAACAAAAAGAATACTTAAAGTACCTTAAACTGAGAAATGCTCCGAGACAGATATACACATATGCACATCTAAGACAGACATACATATACCACAACAGCATAAGCAGAGATTATTTTTCAACTCTAGTTGTGACATGGAAGCTGAAACACAGAAAAGGCAATAAAGCTTACCAGGAGTTTGGCTTTGCCTGGCCCCAACTACGCTCTGCCAAGGACTCTCAGGCTCTTATAACCAGTGGACAGGCTGCTAGAGGGAGTCACTGACGTGAGCAGAGGCAGTTCAAAAATAATGATTCCGTTTTCATCCATGGCACAAAGACCCTTGAGAAGCGGATCTCCCAGCATCTTCAAGGATAACCTATTTATCTTTTAAGTGCATCAGCCGCTTCATGAACCACTGGCCATATTATGTGAGTTTTAAAAACACATGAGCCATGTCCATACAGAAAAGCAGCTCTCTCTTTTTCATGTTTAGGCTGGGAATATGATGATGATCTCACCTAATAAGATGTACTTTGAGAGATATTAGTTTTTAAATTAACAGCATTTTTTTTGAACAAGACTCTCTATTGCAAAAGACAAAATTGCTCTTTTTGACCTACACATGGTATCTCTTCTTAGAAATAGTGTCATGGTTTTTCATAATAGTCCATTCGAAAATGAAGCAAACAGATAGCATAGACTTCACAGAAAAATAAAAAAATGACTATACCTACAGCATCCCCTTGCTAAGTGCCACCCGAAGAAAATGGTAAGGTGGAGAAACCAGACTCAGTGGCTTGTGAATTTGCTTTGGTTCAAATGATTCAGAATGAAATTCAGGATAAGCTCTTTGTTGGGAAGGCCGGTAATCTGAACTGTAAAGTAGAACCAGTGGTTGTCATAGTAGTGCATGCCTGTAATCTCATTACTCAGGAGGTAGAGATAGCATGGTCACCCATTGAGGAACAGTGTAGGCTACATTTTGAATTTGAGACCAGCCTTGGATACACGAGACTCTGTATCAAACAAACAAAAATCTGGCTATCATTTTGCCACTTTGACCATGGACCACTAAATGTGACATTCTTTTGTTCATCTTTTGTTCAATTAGCAAATGCCTTTTTCTCTTCTCGTTCTTTTTATTTTCCTAAAACAAAATCCACTATGTAGTCCAGGCTAGACTCAAACTTTTTGCTTCAGTCTGGTGGGTACAGTAACTACAATGCACCAGATCTGGATCAATCTTCCTCAGTTCTTACTATGTGTGAGGCATTGCACTAAGCTCTGAGGGAAAAATGGTAAAGTCCCTGCCCCCAAAGACCAAAGATAGACAGAAGACAACATTTATTTCACTGTTATTCTGAAAACTGTTTAGTGGTGACTTTTTTTCATGATGCTGTCAGTTGAACCCAGGACCTGTACATAACAAGCAAACATCCTCCACTGAGCTTCATGCCCAGTCCTTGGTATTTTTTGAGACAAAGTCTGACTGTCCTTGAACTAGGGATCCTTTTGCCTCAGCCTCTTAGGGTCCTAGGGTTGCAGATTTATAGCACCACACCCAGTTGATGATGAGAATCTCCATGGAGAGAACGTGTAGAATTGGAGATTTATTTTCAGGGGGTCAGGGAAGGCTTGTGTGAGAAAGTGACCTTACATTTAGTCAATTGATTACGAGTTACCTAGGTAACCTCAGGGAGGCAGAAGAAGCAGCTGTCAAGAAAGCTGTGTTGCTGTGCTAAAGGGGAAGAGGTAACACATTTAAGCAGCTGAAAATAATTTAGCAGGCCAGAGAGAGACAGAGTGGGCACCTGGATAGAGGGAGTTGGGGAGGGAGTCGGAGCATGCAGTTACCACTGCAAGAAATATTAAGTGACTGGGAGTTTTAAACATCCAAACAGCTTAATCAGACTAACATTTAAAAAAACAAACAAAAGCTTTTGGCTGCAGTGGGAAGAGGGGTGTGTGAAGTCAGCTAAGTGGCTACAGTCGTCCACACAGAAAACGGTGGGTAGAGGTAGGATGAGCTCGGACTCAGGGACGGGCGCATCTGAGTGGTATCTGAGAGGTGACAGTGTGAGAAAACAGGGCTAATGGAAAGATTTCCAAACCAATCCCGGAGTCTGTGGATTGTGCCCCTGTGTGCTTACAGTGCCATTCCCGAAGACACCAGTAACTTGCATCAAGGAGTGAAGGCAAGAGTTCCAAGTTGAGAACATCTTGAGATCTAGCAGCAAGAAACAGCATGCGAATGGGTATGCAGATCTAAAGCCCAGAGGAGTGTGGTCAGTCACAAAAGGAAATGAAAGTGACAGCTGGTGTAGAAATTGATGGACTGCCATAGAAGTTCTGGAAATGAGAAGACCAAGGGGCCTAGAATGTGATTTTGAGAGTATGTAACATTACCTCATACGGAATTTTACAAAGAGACCTTGGAAGTGGGAGGAGAGCAGGGAGCAAGGAGGCAGGAGCAAGGTGTTTCAGAAAGGGACTTGCTGGGGAAGGGGAGCACTGGAAAGTCTGGGGATATCAGGGCTGCACTGGTAGGTGAGGTGGGAGACTTGAAGGGAGTGGGGCCAGGGAGAAGAGAACGCAGCAAGGAACACAAGCTCTTGGGGGAAGAGAAAGGAGTAAATATGGGGAAAGTGGAGCCCAGGGGACGCACTGACCGATAGTTTGGTTTGCGCATACTCACTGTGTATCCCAGGTTAGACTTGAACTCCAAATCCTCCTGCCTCTCAAGGGCTGAGATTATCATTCTTATTTTTTAATATGAGATATAAATAGAGATTGTTTAAGTGTCAGCTGTTCTAGGAAATTTCTTCATGTTGTTTCTGCATTAGAACTCCAGGATTTTAAACTAAAGCTCCTAGTGACATAGAGGACCTGATTGTTCGATAACTTGTAGATTATTTAAAGCATTAAAAAAAAATCAAAGATTAACATTCTTGGGTTTTACAAAGGCATAGTTTCTATTACTTGAATGTTTCAAGATCTGAATAAATTTATTAAATGTGTCATAATTCTGTTAAATTTCTACATTATTAATAAAGGCAAGGCAAGAACAAAAAAAAAGTTCCATAAAATTGTATAGAGATTTCCCCTGTAAACAGTAAAGAAATATTACCTGGAGATAGCCCAAACTAGAGAGCTCCATCAGGTCTCTACCCTCGGATCCCCAGAACCCACATAAAAAGTTGGTTATGGTCTCATGTATCTGTTATCACAACAGTGGAGAGAGAAATGAGAATTCTGGTGATCTCTGGCTAGCCAATCGGTATGTTCCAGGTTCAGTGAGAGACCCTAATGTTGGAGTGTTTTTGTGCTGCCAAGTATTTGCCAAGACAAGGTAGGCAAATCCTTCAATATTCCTGCTTCAGAGAAAGTCTGTCAGATATTCTGGCCAGAAGGCCAAAGATGATGCTCCAATGTGTTGTGGCTTTGATTTGTGCTTACATGGGAATATGCATGTCCACTGCAGGTCCCTGCTAATTGTTGGTTTTTTAACTGGTCAATAAAGAGCCAGTAGTCAATGGCTGGGCAGGGGGACGGAGGCAGGACTTTGAGGATTCCTGGATAGAAAACACAGGAGAGGGAGAAGAAGGGAGTCTGCCATGAGAGGGGCATAGGATAGACCACGATGTGAAGGAGCAGGAGTCTGAGACGGCCAAAATGTAGGTGAAAATAAAACCGTCCCATGGGAGGGATGCTCAGAAGGAAACACGGCAGCAAAGATAAAACATAGATTTAGAAAGTGTTAACTCAGGAATACCGGAGGGGAGTGTGCTAGCCACGGGGAGGTTTGGAAGTAGCCCAACCACTCAGCAAGCTAAAGCAAATTAAAATATAAAGGTTGCATGTGGGTGTCTTTCATTTGTGAATCCAGAGCTCTTCTTGGGTGAAGAGATGCACGTTGACCCACCAGGAGTGCCTTTTAAATATTTACTGCTACACCAGTGACACAGAGAAATCTTGTGTGTCTATTCAGGTAGCCAGCAACCCTCTGTCGTTTCTATAGTTTTGGAAGCTGCTTATGCTGCACTTCTTGTTCACTCAGATAATATTTACTCTCCTTGGGTCTCTGATGGGTTTGAAAACTAAATAGTTACAATGATGTTTTCGTACACTGTATGAAGATGTGTCTCTGTCCTTCCTTTCCTGCCTACAGCACCTTGTGATTGGTTAAAATAAAAAGCCTATGGCCTATATCAAAAGGCAGGATAGTAAATTGGGACATCGGGCAGAAAGGGGAAAATTAGGGAACGGAGTCAGAACTTGGGAACAGAGTGGGGGAACTTGGACATATGAACTGAGGTGAGGTAACCAACTACATGATAGACATAGAATAGTGTAAACAAATTAATATAAGAGTTAGTCGAGGAGCAAGCCTAGCTTAAGGCCAAAAACATTGTAAACAAATATAAGCTGTTATATTTTGTGTCATTATTTGAGAACTGTGGCAGGCATAGAAAAACCTATATGGTTACACCCTGGCATGATAGTTACCATGTGCACTATCAGCATTAACATGTGGACCAGAGGGAAGATTTTCCAGCCTTCTGATCCTCACCTGAGGGAGGCTTTCCTATTTCCATGGGTTTGACACACAGAAGTCCTTGACATGGTGAAACATGCCAACAACATACATGCACTCAGAATTCATCTACCCTTTACACACTCACTCTAGGCTTCCTCTGCTTGCCACAGAAACAAATTACTTTTAAGCCACAACCTTCCACTCATTGTCCCTATAGGACCATGGTCAACTTATAATGCAAAATGCATTCAAGTCACTACTATTTAACAGTTGCAAAGATGATGGTCTGCCATGATGCAGGAGGGGAATGAAACAACATAGGCCTACCAACGTCTAAGTTAAGTGATATTAGAGCTGCCCACAATAGCCATTCTTGACACAGCTTGCTCCCCCTCTTTGCAGGCACAAAGTGGTTCTTTTTGTGTCTTTTCCCAGCATATGGCAGCTGCTGATACTGTATGAAGCACCCCACCATAAAATGCTCCTGGAACCTAAAAGGCAATTAGGAATTGTTTCTCTGATCTTTTTGAGGACTGTGGAGAGCGGCTTGGAATTTTTCTTCTATGGGCCTTTTAAACTAATTTCTGATTCATCACTGAACTGAAAGGATGCTCTGTACTTCTGATGTAAAATGTGGAGCATGGTACCTATTGAGCATACACTTCCCATACACCATCTACTGGGTGACTGTGTCACACAGCATTGTTAATTTATTCACTGTGATGGTTTGAATATGCTTGGCCTAGGGACAAAGAAGTAATTTCAGGCAGGAATCTAAATTTTAGGCTAGAACAAGGAAGTAGGCTTCAGACATGAAAATGACTTTGGGCTAGGACAGGGAAGTAGGCTCAGATATTTTAGTCATCCTGATAAACCCTTAGAAACAGTGATCACAGGAGTTTTCATGTAATTGGGTTTAAAGCCTTGCTTTTTCTTTGACTATTTGTGTTTATTGTCTTGCTTGTTCCTTGACTATTTGTATCTATTGTATTTCTAGTCCCTCAACCTAGAACTGACCTTAATACTTGCATGTAATTAAAATGGCATAAAAGCAAAAAGGAGGAGGGGGAATTGGCTAGGGTGTTCTAGAGAGGAGAAATGGGGAAAAGGGATGACATCTGAAATGTAAATAAATAAAATATACAATAAAAAAATACCATTTTTTTTTAAAAAGGAGGTGGGGTTTGTTGGAGTAGGTGAGCCTTATTGGAGGAAGTATGTCACTGTGGGTGTGGGCTTTAAGATGCTTGCCCTAGCTTCCTGGAAGCCAGTCTTCTCCTGTTTGACTTCTGAACAAGATACAGAACTCTCAGTTTCTTCTATACCATGCCTGCCTGGATGCTGCCATGTTCCTGCCTTGATGATAATGGACTGACCCTCTGAACCTGTAAGCCAGCCCCAATTAAATGTTGTCCTTTTAAGAGTTGCCTTGGTCATGGTGTCTGTTCACAGCAGTAAAATCCTGACAAGACATTCACCAACCAAGTGTAATGACCATATTCTTTTATTTTACACATTCAGAGTGGAGATTAAAAGAGAGGCTAAGTTTTTAAGACTCACTTCCTAGCCTGTTACTTAGTGTAAATCCAACAGTGTTTCCTTAGGCATGTTGGCCTGGAAGAGGGTGTATCTCAGGTTTCAAAGGCTTAAGAAATACATGAGGGATAATTCCATGAAGGAGTCTGAGATGATTCAGGACTTCAGGGAACCTGGAAGAACAGATTTAAACCTTAGAGCCTGGTGATCTGGTATAATATTTAGCCTTTTAAATGTAACTAATATTTATATCAATAAAGACACAGGAGGCATAAACTGTATCGAAAACCTACTAGATCAGTGAGTAACTTTATGTAAAAATATCTATTTACAAGCCTGATTTTACAACTAAACTGCTAGCTCTTTAGAAATATTTCTGTGTCATTCTACCGAGCTAGTCTCCTTTTCTTTTCAGCTACTCCAAACCCAAGATGGCTCCTTAACTCTCTGAGTATTCTGAGGTACTGAGAAGTGTGAAACACTAAAAAACGCCAAAGACATCAAACACTAATGCTTAAAATGCTACTTTACTTATGAAAAATATCTTTGTAGAGATGAGTTAATTACGACATAAGGAGATTATACTGAGTTATATAGATGCGCCATCAGTGTGATCATTTGTCCTTACAAAAGACAGAAACAGAAAGATCCAATCACACAGAGGAAAAGGCGATAGGAACACAGACATTCCAAAGAGTTGATGTTGGCCTTGGGGACCTGACTGAAACAGCCCACAAGTCCCAGAATGCAAGCAGCCAATGAGAAGCTCAAAGAGCAAAGGGCTAGTTATTTCTGGTCTCCAAAGGAACCATGGTCCTGACCCGGCCTCCATTTGGGTTTGGTGATACAGATTACAGACTTCCCCTCTAGAAAGGAGGGAATATATTTCTGTTGTTTCAAGTCATTTGGATTTTTGCTAATGTTTTGCAGCAACTATAGGACAGGAATACTTCGAGTGCAGAGATGGCAGAGAGGGAGAGAGACCGCGGACTCACCACTGCCCTGAGCTCTACAGAGACTGAGGCCTCTAAATCCCCTTTTGCTACAAGCTGAGCTGCTTCTGTTACTTAAATTACAGTTCACAGTGCCTTTGGCTGAAAAGTCTGTGGTGAGCCTGGGCTGTGGCATGAGCAAACCTGTACTTTTAAAACAGATTTTTTAAAAATACAATGGGATGAGAGTAGGGTCCACATCAGGCTACTAAATTGCATAAGACCTCATCCATGAGTCAGAATTTTGTAATGGACCATATATTTTAAACCACTTGTACCGTTATTTAAGTATTTGAGAAAAAAAAAATGCCATCTTAAAATTAGAACCCCAAATTTCCAAGTACATATTTTGTAAGATAAAGAGAGTCATTTCAGAGAAGGAAAAAATGAGGACAAGTTTAGACAGTATTTCTTTGGATATTCTGGGGGGATAATTGGGCAAATGGACCTCTCTGTACTACTCCCCAATCCTGAATGCTGATAGAACCAGTAAGCCTTTGTCCCAAGAGGAAAAGACAACAAAAGCCAAAGCCAGACCTTTCCAAGTGATGCTGAATGCAGAGCATCCTGGGTGTGTGTAAACCAAGGAGAACAAGGAGCCAACCTGCGTCATCTTTCAAAAGTCTCTGGTCTCCTTGTGCAAAGTCCCCAAGATACCTCACTCACAGATGATGTCATTCTAATCTTATTTTAATATGGACCTAGATGTTCCTAGGGACAGTCTATGCTTCTGCTAATAGTGCCTGCTGAGTTCTGCCCTTAAAATTCCACATCTATTTAATCTAAAGGAAACTTCTGATTTGTTATTAAGATTTTTGAAATATTTAAAGTATCAGCATGGCAACTGTCCATATTTTGTAGACACATTCTGGGATATCTCAATAGTGTTTGGATTCTTACCCCAGGACAAGAGACTGAGGAGCATATTTCACATATCAAAGGAGACCTGGCCTCCAGGTTCTCCTAGCATCCCTCAGTCTGTACCTGGTTTATCCTGCCCCCAACCCTGAACTTTCCACGCCAGGGGCTGGGCTCCCTTCCTCCAGAGGATCGTCTCTGTATAATCCATTTTGCTCCCCCTTGTGCCCCACTCCCCACTGAAGCTCTTTGTCTCTCTCCCCATCCTCTCCCCTCTCCTTTTCCATGGTGTCTTCCTTTGCCTTCCTTGGGGCTAGTGAATTCACCCGCTGGAGATCAGACTCCTAACAAACCTACATTTAATATCATCTAAACTGGTTTGAACCTGCTCATTTCACTGGTGGAGATATAACTTATCAAATATATGTATACAGTGTGCAATGATCAGATCAGGGTGACTGGCATATGCCTTGCCTCATTTGATTAATTCATCCTTCCCTTTCCCTCTTCTAGCTTTTCTTTTCAGTTTTTTACTCCCTCCTCCTCCTCCTCTTCATCTTCTTCCTCCTCCTCCTTCTCTTCCTCCTCCTCCTCCTCCTCTGAGCAGTATCCCAGCCTCCTGTCTCTGTTTGCTGGACATGGTGACAAGATCAGTGTCTACCACATGGACTAAAGTCTAGGCACAGAAATCTCTGAAACTGTGCCAAAATAAACTCTTCTGCTTTTGAGTATCTCAAGTATTTTTGCTACAGTGAGAAGCTAGTGCAAAGCCATTCGAAAAGCTGGAGCATGGTGGTATCTCATTTAACGTGTGTGCTCCTGATGATGTGGGACTTTTTTTTTCCATATGCTCAATCATTTATCTTCTGATGTCTATTCTGAGCGTTTATTCACTTAACTGAAATATTTGTTGCCATTTTTTGTTTTGTTATTTTGCTGTTGAATTCCTTATATACTCTGGATGTGAAGCCTTCACTGGAGGCATAGTTGGCAGTCAGTCCTTTCATTCTGGACACTATTTTAATTTTGTTTTTTTTTTTCTTTGAGGTGTTACTTTTTGGTCTGAATAAGTAAAGGTTCTACTTTTTGAAAAATGGGATATTTTATGTTCCATTATAAGTTGCAGACTTTTGCAGGTTCTGAAAAAAAAAAAACTTTTCTTCAGAAGCATTTCCTGCCATTAGATTGTTCTTCCAATAAGCAGAGATCTTCAATTTAGATGGAGTATATTATCCTATTAAATGTTATTTTATCTTTGTTATAAGCACTTTGTCTACCAACATACTGATTTATGTGGATATATGAAAATATATTTGATGCTGGCCTCAAGCTCACTACTTAGTCAACAATGACCATGACTATGTGATATTGATTTTTACAAATGTAAACCTATGTTGCATTTGTGAAATAAATCTCACTTGCTCATGTTACAGCATCCACTCTATAATAGTGCTGGGCTTCATTTACTAGTATATGATTAATATAACACACATATATTAACAAAGGCATTTGCTGATAATTCTTGTTGTGATGTGTTGTGCTGTGACTGCATACCTGAAGCACAGTGCGTGCTCGCACATGTGACCAACTGAGCCACTTCCCAGCCCCCAAACACCATCTTCTGCAGAAGTTTTAATTTTTAATAAAGACCAATTTATCAACTTTCTTGTGATCTGGGTTTCAGGGCTAATTTGACATTTTAAAATTTCCACTTTAAAAGTGTCTATTAGCATTCTAGTTACCTTCTTTGTATTAGTATTTTGGGGTTTGCATTGAGGATAATAATCTAGACTTTCATACAAATGCATAATTGCAAGCAGTAATCCTTTGGAATTAGTTAAGGTTAATGGTTCTTTATTATGTGGAATTCAAACATATAAAAAATAATAAAATGTAAGACCCCATACTTACAACTCAGCTCCAATATTTAACAGAGTAGCCCACTTTTGTTAAAGACATAACTGAGTTTTTAAGAGTCAAGATTTGGAGTATTTATTTTGTGTCACTATTATGATATTTTATGAAGAATATTTAACAATTAATTAAGCGGCAGAGAAATGGCTCAGTGATAAAAGCACTTGCACAAGCCTAGTGACCTGAGTTAGATCGTGGATCCCCTGGTGAAGAGATGGATTGAGAGAACTATGTCCTCAAAGTTGTCTTCTACATGTGCTCCATAACACGAGTGTTGTAATGACCCGTTCTGCTGCTCTGGTCCCCGGGTCAGGGTCTAGCGAGAGAGAGTGGGGATGGAGGGGCAAGAAACGTGAAGAATGGAGACAAGACAGAGTCTGATCAAGTCTCTCCCTCTTATTGAATGGAAATCCTGGGTATTTATACACTTTTCCACGTGCCCTGCCCTCGTGGACAAGCAGGGGAACACAGCTGAAGGCACTATGTTATGTGCCTTGAAGTGTGGATACCACATGCGCCTTGCAGCTGGGGGCACTAAACAGCAAAACAAGATATGTGAGAAAAACAAGATGTTTATCAGAGTGTGCTCATCTGTTGTGGGCTGTAGAAAACAAGTCTCTTGTCAGGGTATATGGCTCAAGATGTCTGCAAAGATGATAGCCGCTTTCTACTAGGGGTCGGCTCCCAACAGAGTGACACACACACACACACACACACACACTCACACATGCAAATAGATAAAAGATACTTAAAAAATATCTCTTAAAATACACAGTATTAAGAGTGGAAATGCAAAGTAGTTCATATGAATGGGTGAGGGTTTTGCCAGGGGCAATATATTTATAGAAACTACATGATGTGGTAGAAGGTTCTAGAACTAAATTTGTCCAGATTAAAACTGGGCTGTCATGCAGCACTGTTTCTGAAGTCATTATTGGAGCAGAAGAGCAGAGAGTGGAGGGCTGGAAGAAAAAACTCCAATTTAGAACCTCTATTGTATCAGAGGCATGTAGCAAGATTAGTTAAATAATCACACCAGGACTGGGAGTAGATATTTCTAATCATAGTCTATAGCCTCAGAGGCTAAATGAGCCACACTGACTCAGCTCTTTATTCAGTGAGCAAGCTTGCCTGGCCTGCTGAGTCATCTACCAGGAACATAATACTAAAGCCACAGAGTTAGATGTTATCTCGAAAAAACAATTATAGAAAGAGCAAATGGAAATCTTTTGGTAGAACATTGGAAACAGTTTTCTCTCGCAAGGCAAAAGGGATAATGGGTATGATCAGGAAGGATTTGAGCGGAGAATGTGAAATCAAGTAATACTGTTACTGCTGTAAGCCTGCAGCAGAGGACATGTCCTTGGATAATCACAGGTAACCTAGTTTAGACACTGCTACAAGCAAATTGCTTAATTTCTCTGTGCCTACTTCCTTTCTTGTAAGCCACCCCCTAGCTTGCTTTCTTCTTTAAAGTGAAATGAGAAGCCAAATGATTCTGGCATGAATTCTGGTACAAAGGGAACTCAATGACTAGTGAAGGGAAAGGTACAGGAGAAACAAGTCTGTATAGATCCCACAGTAGCCTAGGGGGTTTTATTAAAATAGCTTGCACTTTTTGGTTTTCTTATGATTTACTTCCCTCTCCTCAAAATTGAAGCACAGATAAAGGCTAACAGCTAGTAGCATTTGGTACCAAAAGGCCTTACTACATTACAGAGTCTCGGAGAATAATCTATCTTTCTCTTCTTTTCCTTCCTCCTCTTCTTCCTCTGGATTTTTTCTTTTTTATTTCCTTCCTTCCTTCCTTCCTTCCTTCCTTCCTTCCTTCCTTCCTTCCTTCCCATCTTTCTCCCTTCCTTCCTTTCTTTCTTTTTGGCAATAGGGTCTCACTGGGTGGCCCAGGGGCCTTAAAGTTTCCCCTCCACCTCTGGGATTTCAGGTGTGTGTCACCATGTCCCACTGAGTTGACTTCTTTTTACAAGTTAACTTAAAGTTGTAAAGTATAGCAGCAAGAAGAGGAGACTCCAATCCCTTCCTTGTATGTAAGGCCTTGAGGAGTCCAGGAAATAAGACAGGTCATTTTCTGGCTGTGATTCGAAACATAGCCAGATGCCAACAGAGATGGCAACCCTGTTTGCGATCTCTTCATGTCATAGAACCAGCACAGGCTCCAGGTAAACCTAACTCTGACTGACTTTCACAGGGGCTTCTCGAACTTCAGGATCACAAGAATATCCCAAAGGCAGCTCACCTATTTCATTTATGCCTCCCTCACTCAGCAGATGGCAACTGAGGTCCTGCCAGTGTTGGCCTACTCAGTGAAGACACCAATCATTTGGTCCTTAGACACCAATAACAACATGCAGGATGAAGAAAGGGAGCATCTCTATCTTGTAAAAAGAATTCTGAAGTGTAATCAAGTTTCCATGTGGCTTGGGTTCTTAAGCAGAAGAAAGCAATGCCTATAAAGAGTGTCACACGGCTCTAATGTTCCTCTCCAGAACCATGTTTACATTTGAAAATGAATCCCAGAGCCATCTGCTTACATTCCAAAGGACTGTAACATGGGAACACCAGTTCCTCAGGGTGTGGAGGCAGGAGCATTATTTATACAAACTGCCAGATCCAGAAAGGACCAGTCTGTTCCTTTCATAGTGTAGAACAAACAGAAATTTCTTTCTGCATATTCAGGGTCCATCTTGGGTCTCCTCACAGTGCCCTCAGCAGAGAAGCCTACAGAGGAAACTGACATCCATGTTGTTTGTAAATAGTAAGTTTCTGATCTAGAAACCTAAGTTTTATCGTTATAATAACTAGATCCTTATCTTTCATCCCACATAAAATTCAAAATGGATCAAAGAACTTAATTTAAGACCTGAAACTGCTAGAGAGAAATCATCTTACACAGAGAAACCATTTCAAGACAGTTACTGGTAAAACCTTTCTCAGCAGAAATCCAATAGCACAGACCACAGTCCCAGGGACTGGCAAATGGGACTAAATGAAATTACAAAGTTTCTCCCTGGCATAGCAACTAGCAACAGTGTAAACAGACCGTGCTAGAATAGGAGAAAATCACTGGCAGCTATACTTGAGACAGGGAGCTAGTATCTAGAATACACAAAGAACTGGGAAAAAAGTAAACACCAACAATTCAAAGCTGAGTATCAATAAATGGGCCAATGACTTGAACAGAGTTCTCAAAAGATGAAATATGGGACTGGAGAGATGGCTCAGAGGTTAAGAGAACTGACTTCTCCAGAAGTCCTGAGTTCAATTCTCAGCAACCACATGCTGGCTCACAACCATCTGTAATGGGATCCGATGTCTGAAGACAGCAACAGTGTACTCATATACATAAAATAAATTATTATTATTATTTTTAAAAAAAACTCTTATTAAAAAAACATGAATGGCCAATAAATACTTTTAAAATTGTTCAACATCCTTGGCCGGCAGGAAAAGGCAAATCAAAACTACTTTGTGATTCTGTCTCATCCAAGTCAAAATGGTTATCAAGAAGAAAACAAACACAACAAATGCTGGGAAGGAGATCTAAAAAGGAGGCCCCTTACTCACTGATGGTGGGCGTGTGATATTCTACACACACACACACACACACACACACACACACACACACACTGTACAGGTGCACTAATGTGAGAGGAGATTGGCTTGTGTAGTCATTTCAGAGTGAATATATGTCTCAACCATGTACATATCACTTTGTTTTCTAAGCGCTGGTGATTGTAGCCTGGGTCTTTCAAGCTAGCTAGGTAAGTGTTCCAGCAGAGCCAGATCCCCAGGCCTCCAAA
>NW_021604613.1:8690363-8703373 GCF_004785775.1 Grammomys surdaster
GGAGTAGGTGTGGCCTTGTTGGATGGAGTAGGTGTGGCCTTGTTGGAGGGAGTAGGTGTGGCCTTGTTGGAGGTAGTGTACAATTAAAGTGGGCTTTGAGGTTTCAAAAGCCCACACCAGGCCCAGTGTCTCTGCCTGCTGCCTGCGCATCAGGATGTAAAGCTCTTGACCTCTGAGCCAGCATCATGCCTGTCTACTTTCCACCATGATGATCATTGACTTTGAAACTGTAGCCAAGCCTCCAAATAAATGCTTGCTTTTATTAGAGTTGTCTTTGGTATGGCGTCTCTTCATAGCAATAGAACAGCCACTAAGGCAACTAGGTACCAGGAATAAAGGACTGCTGAGACAGGCCTGGCCATGCTGCTTGTTGGGAAAATATGGAAGGCTCTGGGACTCCGGGCTAGAAAAACAGTAGACTGCTTTAAGTGGGCTTAATAAGCCATCCTGGTAGGAACATGGAAGACAGGGGTGCCGAGAGCAAAGTAAACTGTGGAGGACACCCAGCTCAAGAGGTGTCAGAGGGGAAGAATATTAGAGACCATTCTTATGATTATTATGGCTAAAAATTTTGCCCTTATCTGAAACACCAGCCATTTGTTGAATTAAGGAGTTTTGGACTAATATCGCTGATAGAGGAAATTTTACGACAGCCCATTATGACTGTGTATATGGTTGTTAGTGTTCACCCTACTATCACTGATAGAGGACATTAACATAACCATCATAGACTGACGCACCTTCAAAACACTATTTCCACAAGTTCAAAATGACAGTAATGCCTAAACAACAGAAAATCTCTATCTACTCCTTTTAGCTTTACTAAAAAACTAACTTAGACATACATCTCTTAGCACTAAAAATTGTTAAGATTTGAAAACAAATTGATGTTACTACTGTCCTAGTATTTTCAGTGTATGGAGGCATACCTACAGCAGAGCGCAGGGCAGCAGGCAATGACCAGTATCTTCCTCAACTGTCCTCCACATTATTTTTATTATGCAATTTATTAAAAAAAGTTTATTTTGTCAGAAATGGTGGTGCACCCTTGAGTTGCAGCATTAACAAGGCAGAGGAAGACAAATTCCTGTGACTTCTAGGCCAACCTGGTTTACAGAGTTTCAGGCCAGTTGGGGCTACATAGTAAAATCCTTTCTCTTTGTCTGTCTCTGACACACACACACACACACACGCACACAATCTTGACATTGTGTATGTTTGTGGAAAACTTGCTGGAGGAAGAAGAGTTCCACGTGGGTTCCAGAGGTTGAGCTCCTACATTCTCAGGCCTGGTGGCTACTCCCTTTACTCACTGAGCCACTCCATCAGCTCTCCACCTTATTTTTTGAGACAGGTCTCTAATTGAACTTGGAACTCACTGATTTGGCCAGGCTGACCGGCCAGCCAGCTCCAGGGATCCCCATCTCCGTCTCCTGCCTCCCAAGCACCAGGGTTATAGGCATACACTGCCTACCTTCACTTAGGTGTTGGGGTGTGTGTGTGCACATGTGCGTGTAGAGCACACATAGGCAGGTGTGAGTACGTGTGTCTAAACTCAGGTCTTCATACTTGCAAGGCAAGAACCTTACCAACTGAGCAATCTCATCTTCTGGCTCTCATTCTTAAAACTGACATTTTTTGGCCTATGTGTATATGTGTGTATATATATATATGTATATATATGTATGTATATATATATATATAATATAATATTTATATAGAAAGATAATGAATATTTACTCATATTCAGTGATGCTGGTTAAAAATACAAGAAACATGCCTTCCAAGAAATATCCTATCTCATTTGATTCCTTCTGTCCAATTCTGCAGCAGTGTTTGAATTTCTGTTAAATTTTTAAATTACTGTCACTTGGAAACTTGGAATTATAAAAGTCTCTCCAGTTGCCTCTAGATGCCCTAAGAAGTTAGGTTTATTGACTAACAATTTCTAACAACAGAAAAATGTCTAGTTAACAGAACAAACTGTTAACTAGAACCCAAAGCCTCTACTCCCAAAAGCCAACTGATTAACTGCAGAGTGACCTATACATTTGCATACAATGCCTAAATCCTTTTCATTCTTTCTATGTTATAACCTGAACACCTAGGATTATATACAGTTAGCGCATGAAAAAAGGAAAAGTACAGTCTCCGAAGAGTCCTGAAAATAGACTATGAACCACGAGGTGTCCACAGAGACGTATGTGAAAAACTACAAAATGCCAAGTTGTAAACTGTCGGCTTTTCCCGGCGCCCAGGACGCCCTGTGCTCACACACTGCTTTCACTAAAGGGCCAGGTAAAGGAGACAGCACTGCAGCGTAAGAAAACCAGTAAACAATCTGTACCAAATGTACTTATTCACCAAATTTATTTTTGAACATTCAGAACACTAGGTTATGACAAATTAAAAACAAAGCACCAAAAATCGCTACATGTTAATACCTGAGCAGAGACTGAAGGCAAACATTCACATAATAAAACTACATCATAATGCTGAAACACAGGTTAAAAAAATTCACAACACTCTACAAAGTAGAATATGTAGCAATTTCCCCCAAATTACAACCAGTTAAATGTAACAGTTGTTAATTACACCATACCAAAAATACACAGAAAATTACACGCATGTGTATTTAGCGCACTGCACACGCCACACTGCACTGGAGACGAGCATGCACGTTGAGACAGGGAGATCTGGCTGAGACTGGTCTCAGTGGTCACTTCAGGACAGGCACCCTGCACAACGCATTACTACACTACACTTTATGGATGGGAACATAACCAGTGTACAAATAAATGATCACTGTACACAGTCTCCCTCAGAAGCCACGAGGAGTACGTGCTCTAAACACTTAACCACAAGGTAGAAACTGATCTCATTTTACACCCACTGCCTGCACAACTTCTTTGTCAATCTGACTGGGCTTTTAAAAAAGACACAGTGTGATTTCTACATAGTTTTAAGAGACTCTTATTTAAATATAAAACTTTAATTGTAATGGAGGTGAACTAGGAAGAAATACATTGAGTTTATGCCCAAAAGTAACATGTAAAAATAAACAACAGACTGAGTACCCAGATACGTGGGCATCTTTGGGCAAAGAATGTGAATTCTTTATACTGGAAATTGAGTAATTTGGACTTTAGCAGAAACACTCATTATTTTAAATAAGCACATAAAAATATAAGACTTTACATTAAATTAAAAACAGAGAAGCTAATTCTCCCTTGATATCATAAAAATAATGAGGCAGGAAAAACATTTAAAGTAATGATTTAAAAAACCCCTACATTCATTTGAGTTTAGTCACTGGGAAATAATTACCATAAATCTAATAACCCTTATTTGAAATATAAATGTGTCTCAATCTGCCACAGCACTGAGCAAAAGTCTCAGAAGGAACTCATATCTTTGATAAGATTATTATCAATAAGACAAAGATACATTTCAGTGGTTAATTTTTCCATATTCAGCAAGTTTAGAAACAGAAGTGCCGTTTAACTATCCTTAAAATATTTTCTCCCAGAAACTTTAGCCAAACCTAATTTCTCACATATATTCAGACTAAGTCAATTTTAAATTAAAATTAAAAAACAAACAACAAAAAAGCTCTGGAAATTGAGGGTGGCCTCAGGAACAGCAGCTATGTGAATACTAAAGTGTGAGTCAATTGGTACTTAAAACTTTTATTTCAACAGCTTGAAAGAAAGGGATTTCAAACAATCTCGAGAAGACCACCCATAGTAAAATACAGTTACAGGATTGCAGGGCATCGCTTTGTCATTTTAAGGCACAGTCTGTTTTGTCCCAAATTAAGTTCACGTTCACAGTGATGGGTTATATTCAGTTTTGGTTATCTTGGGCATGTTGCTACATTTATAGTTGTCCTAAGTTTAAGAAACCACAGCATCACTTCAAAATGATACATGTCAGTGCCTATTTTCAAAAAAATATAAGTATGCAGCACAACTTCCTAATTTATGAACAATAAAAATGAACATTTCTCTCCCAACCACACAGCAGGAGAGGAGGAGATTTGTACAAGAACTCTTACAAATCTCTGCCTCGATGCACAGAACCTGGTTATGTTAAGGACAGGAATCTCCCACTTAGGCTAAGACCACTGCACACAGACGACAAACTCCTTCCAGCAGACAGAACGTCCTGAAGCCAGCTCTGACAAACTATCTTTCTACTAATTTATCCAGAGTCCCCAACAGTTATGTAGATAATCATCACTTGATTAAGACCAAATATTTCAGTATGTGGCTTTCTGTGCTGTCTCTTCACTTGTGAGACTAACTTATGAAAAATGTACCAACATTTCAGTACTGTAGGGTAAAGAAGCAGTAGAAAATGCTAGGCCAAACTAAAACGAAACACTGCCATTCCATGCCATTCCTCTGAGGAGTAACTAGAGTTCCCCTGACTCCACAGTGGTTTCGGCACCTGCTATGGTTCTAGTTTTGTCTAACATCCTATCAATGCCAGGGTTTTCATTAACAACTGTATTTCATAGTATTTGGCACAAGATGTGCATGCTAAATGGTTTGCCTTATTGTACTATATTAGGTTTTACTGGATAAACACTAGGGACTGAATGATCAGAGGCATACAGAAAGCAAAACAAACCCCACAGGGCAAGCTTTTAATTGTATAAACCAGACACCTACACCAAAAATGGATTGTGCAAAACAATTGATTTTTTTTACACCACAAAACAAGCCAAAGTCAGATTACTTCACATGGTTACCTCAATTAACTGCTCAAAGATTACTACTGAGTGGGTTCATCCTTTACCCAGCAATGTCAGGAAACCAGACACAAGAGAACACAGAACACACTATTCTAAAGCTTTGAAATTTTTCAAAGAAAAGCCAAGCATGGAACACGTTTTTATGATATCCACATTTATTGTAAGTCCTAGATGAAAAATACTGAAAAGATTACTTTTGTTTTAACCCCAAATTACTAAGAAAAGCTCATTGGCACAAATATCCAGAGGTATCTTACAGTTTCATTTAGCTTTGGTGGTAAAGTATGTTTGCTAACTGTGAGAATACTTAGTTTCCAATACAGATTACCCTAAAAAGAATTTAAATGTATTCTTTTTTCCTAAAAAAGGGATGTAAAAAGTCCAATATGAAACAGAAAAGGTATACATGAAATACAAAATACACCGTCTTTTAGGCTCTAGAGCAGTTAGTAGTGCTACATGGTGTCTATAAACTTTTGCCATAGTAACATCACTACCTTACAAATACTAAAAATAAAAACATTTAAAATAGCACGTGAACTTTACAAAATGGCTCCCCACGGGCTTCTTAGACTAAGATTAGAATTCAGATATGCAAAGTTTATACTAAATACCAATAGATATAGTTTCCCACTGATGTTCAAATCAACAATGTACAGAATGATTATAGGTTGATTCTGACTCAAGATACCAATTCTACATCAAGTCATCAGAAATTAACTGATTTCTTAGAATACGGGTTTTTTTTCTTTTTTTTGCAGCATAACATGCCAAGCACTTAAAAAAAACTGTTCTTGATTTTAAAATTATTATTCACACATGTTAATCAAGTTATAGCTTAGATAACTGCCAACTTTGAAACACATGGTCACCCTAGGTGCACTGCTACATTTACAGTATTGACAGAGTAACAACTAGCCAACCATCAGCATTGCCAACTCTTACTCTGTTCTTACAACCAAGCTACCAACATACAAAATTCTGTTTCTATTTATTCACGATATGTTTCACAAATGCAGAAGTTTAAGCATTTAGAGCACACATTTGGACTGCTGATCTGACTTCCATTTCTCATAATCCTATGAAAAGTCAGGAACGTGAGGTGCCCAGCACTTACTTAATTTCCTCACACATCAGTAAGCCTTATGTTGAAAGAGTAGATATCCACAGAATTATGTTTCTTGTTCAAAAAGTCTCCTATAAAATTCCAGTTCTCCATCTTACAGTTTGTAGGGTGAGTCCTATATTTACTTTATCTGCTAAGGAAGCTTTCCTGGAAGGAAGTAATGTCTTAAACACAGAAACTCCCATGGTTCCCTTTATTCGGGCAAGTGTCATACTCCCCAAATGGACTGTGACCAAATGGACTTCACAGTCTCGTTCCCTATGATATACAAATTCACAAATCTTCCACATGGATGAAAAACAATCAACAAAAACCTAGCTATCCAACATATCAACATACTTCTGGATTTTTCCCAAATGATTTTTTTAGAACCACTTCCTATATGTTCAAATACAGCATTCTAAAAGTTTGCACCAAACCAAATAATGCAAGACAATGCACTAATTCAGACCTGATTAATGAGAAATATGCGGCACCAGATTTATCCCATCATTATGAGATCAACAACTCTAGTTTACCTCATGGTATTTGTGGATCCACATCTCTTGAGTATTTGTGTGTGTGTACATGTTCATGTATGTGCACCCATGTGTATACATAAAAGTGCAGAGAGAGAGAGAGGTCAGACGGGTGGGGCAGAGGTCAATGCTGGGTGTCTCCCTCAATCATGTTCCATCTCATTTTAGACACAGGATCTTTCACTGATCCTGAGGCTTGCCAATATGGCCAGGCTGGCTGTCCAGCAATCCTGGAAGATCTATCTGTCTCCACCGCCCACCACTGGGATTACAGGCATGCACTAGTTAGCCAGTTTCTCACGTGGATTCTGGCAGTCTACACCTGGGTCCTCACATTTGCACCACAGGCACGTGACTTTCTGAAAAATCTCTCCAGGCCTACTTCCCATGTGCCTCCTGCAGCTTTCAGGAACTAAAAACCGAGTTCTGCTTCCCTCTACTTCAGCATCTTCCGTAGGAGGGATTAACAGAGTGCATGGTGAAATGAACACACTAGGCCATAAATGACAAGAGTAAAGGCTAAGAAAATGTACAGGGACTTGATAATAAGTCAATCGGCCTTGTATGACTTGTAAGCATTGTGAAAATGTGTCATGTTCACATGTATGACAATTATATAGAGACTATTATAGATCACTCAGTAAAAACTATCCCTTCATAGACAGCTGAAATTATATAACTAAAATAGAAAAAGATTTAAAAGACTAATCAATACATGATCAATATATAGGGCAGCCTCAAAAGTCAGTGTTAATCAAGCTTCAATGGTTTCTTTAGAAGTTTTCATCATAGTGATAACCAAGAAAAGCATAAAATTTACATAATTTTGGCACAAAATGAATCTAGACAAGCTGTGTAATACTCAGTATAGAACATAATTAACATACACAGGCTCCAGATTCAACTCCTGGTATGCTCATTCACATAGACACACAATTGCAATAGCAATTTCTACCTAATTATCAGGTCCAGGAGCTGGAGAGAAGGCTTAGGTAAGAGCATTTGCTGTTCTGGAGGGTTTGAGTTTGGTTCCTAGCATTGACAACCAGCAACTCACAACCCACCTACAACTCCAGTTCTAAGAGATCTACCGCCCTCTGCTGGCCACAATGAGTACCTGCAGACATACATACAAAAATGAATCTTCAACAGAAGTTATCAGGTCTAAATTATAATAGCAATAATCTATGAGGACATTGCAAAAATACTAAGTACTCAATAATAATCAGATTAACTGTCATATATATACCCGATCTATTTACAAGAACACAGTTATTAAATAAGTACATTTACCCAAAGGCTCAATTTCTTTAAAAACAAAACAAACAAAAAAACCCAACAAAAGCAGAACTCAAAAATTTGCTGTATTAATCGCTAACGTAACTAATATTTATGTAAACATGATAGATAAAAGTATGTGATGTGTATATAAAATGATTTCCTTTTAAGGGATAGTACTTTTCTTAATCAGATAGAGTCTACCTAGCTTTCTGTGTCTGAATGCTTGATGAAGATTCTATCAAAGAATGCCCATCTGTGTTTATGTGTGAGTGTGTGTCTGTGAGTATGCGTGGCAAATGGCTGAAGACCCAGACTACTATTATTGGAAATATTTTACTGGCATAAGTAGACTTTAAGGGCTTAAGGAGTTAGTACTTTCAGACAAAAATATTGCTGTGAGAATTAGTGTGCTTTAATAACAAATATACTACTCACAAGTAAGAAATCAGACTTGATACATCTCATTCATGAGCAGTACTGGCTAGGCAGGGAGGCTTTAGATCTCATAAATAAATAATCATGGCTGTCAAAAAGTCTAATACCAAATTTTGTAAAGTTCTTTCTGTGTGTAGATGTATGTTCAAATTCAGAAAGTTAAAGTATTCAGTGCCATTAAGTTGAGATCCGTCTATAATACCACTGACAGAATGAAAGACAAGCATGAGCAGAGAGGCCGCACATCTCCAGCAAAATTAGAGCAGATACATCCCGACTTAGATACGTAAGTGTTGTGCCATGAGAAAACTGTAATTATCCAATGAACTCACTCTCGGGTACTCAATAGACACTATGGTATAGTTTATTCCTCTTGACACTCTTCTAAAACAAGAGACTAAAAGGTTTTCACATCTAGCACAACAGCTTTTGTTTAAAAGTCTTAATAAGTGAAATTATGAATACTTAACAAGCACAATGCCTGTCAGACAGCAATGGAATCACACAAACTAACTTCTGTGGTGATAATGTGACCCTCTCACTAATGCTGAACGAGGAGAGATCCAGGGAAGAACTGACGTGGCTGACATGGGAGTAGCCCTCTGGTTGGCAGTAGTAGCTGAGAGGTTGTTACTCGGTGTAACAGCAGGTAAGACGAAGCTGATTCTCTCAGTGCCGGTCCTGGGTACCAAGGTAGGAGGACATAAGTTCACAAGTGCAACTGTGAATTCGCTAACACTGGAGGACTTCACAGGAAAGGCTTAAGGACATTTACAGAACACACGTCTAAGTGAAGGGCTCTATGACACAGGTCTGACTCAGCTTGAGTTTATTCTAACTGAAGGCAAAGAGCAACTATATGCTTCAAGCTCGCAACCTTCTTATTTTTCTGTAGCTAAGAATAAACTATAATTGGAAATGAAATAAAATGTTACGCCCTAGTGGCAAAATTGTAGTCTTAGGAGACACCTCTATAAGCCAAGATTCTGTTCTTAATGAGTGACGTGGGTGTGCTATCGACTCAGGCAGTGGTCACGTTTTTAGTACTAATCCAGTAATGGCTGCCCACTGTCCCTCTATTCGTATACAGTTCTGTACATCAAGTGCAATGTTGTATTTATGCTGAGACCATTCCTCCTCGGTAGATAAACAACTGATGCACACCCAGAGTTGCCTCAGCCTCTGAGTTATCCCTTTAATAAACTCTCCCTGCTACAGGCACTCCGGGCAACCACTGGGGCAAGGATTTAAGCCAGGGGCAGAGACTGGCTGTGCCAATGCAGAATCTGTAAGAAAATTCTTTTGATAACACGTCTTTTGATAGATCTCTTCCATGCCTCTAATATTCACCAAGTGTACATAGTAAGATTCATATTTGAAAGCTCATATAAATGTTATTTCTTGAATCTGAATTGCAGCAGTTAACAAAAAAGTCTCCCTTTAATTTGAGGTTCTTTTTCAGATGTAAGACGATGGATCAAACTTTGTCCACCATGGCTGCCAAAAACTGACCACACTCCTTCATGACTATTTCTCTTCTGAGAAAACAGTTGTCACTTTTAACAATCTTTTAAGACTTATTTTGAATATGTAAATTATAACAAATATAAAACCCACTTTTCAAAAGAAAGTCTGATGAAACTAGCAGACGTTTCACTTAGGTTGCAAACAACACTGCATCTACAGGTCTCTAGAAGGTCCCTGGGACGGCGGATGAAAGCTAGTTGGTATGTACAGGAGTCCGTAAGACAGAAGCCACAATATCCCTTCACTAATTTCTCAGATATGACAAGTATACAGATGCTACACCACGAACCGAAACCATGCTTCCACTACTTCCCTCAAGCATTACAAAACTAATTTCCTATCTTCAATACTGTAAAAATAGACTTGTCTTCTCCAGAGGACCTCACTGTTCCTGGTGGTAGGGCTGTATGTTCACTTTGTCATTGGTCCTGCAGGCAGGAGCTGCTTCTCCTTCTGTAAGTCCAGTCCTACATAAAGTTGCATAAGGCATGGAATACAAGAGGGATGATCACGAAACACGGGACCCTGTATAAATGGGAGGAGCCGAAAGCGATCACCCCAACAGCCAGAGGGAGTGGGAACTGGGAGGCAGTCTTCAGCAACTTACTGGAAAGAGATGGAGAAATGTGCATTATTAGACAAATTACACTGAGAGCCAAAACGAAATATGTAAACCTTTAATATAGCTTTGGAATATTAACACTGTAAGTGATAATTTGCTTGTATTTATTTAAGCTTTTCTTATTTATTTATTTATTTTTAGTTTTCTGATCACTCTCTTCTTCTGTTGGTGTTTTGTTTGAGACAGCATCTCACTACATAGACTTAGCTGGCCTGAAACTTGCTTTGTTCATTAGGCTGGACTCAAACTCACAGAGATCTTCCTGACCCTGCCTCCCAAGTGCTGGGATTAAAGTTGTGCACCACCATGCTCAGCTCTTACTTTGGTTTTCTGAGATAAGGTTTTGTGATATATAATAAAACATAAGCTGGCTTTGAACTTATGACCCGCCTTGTCTTCTGAATGCTGGGAAAACAGACAGGACTGTGACAAACCATCTGACTTCTAAGTGATTTTTAAATGATGTGATTTTTCTTTTTAATGAATTGGGAAAAAAAACCTGTCCATAATTTTATAAGCTCAATAAAAAACATGTTTCAAACAGAAAAAGAAAATACATTTCTATCAGAAACTAGCCATATGCTTAGTCTTTCCTTAACAAAACAGAAAAATACCAGTTGGTATTTCCGCAATTCTACCTCTAAAATCTTATCCTAACACAATAGTGTTCTTGAAGTCACTGCTACAAAAAATGCTTAATTTAATACTACTTAAACCAGAAAAATTAAATTTTAAAAAAGGAAGAAAAAAGCCCCAAGACAAATAGTACAACAGAGAAAACATTATTTCCCAAGAAAAGGAACATCATGGAAAACCCTTTGATTTTACTCAGAAAATGGAGAAACTGAGGTGAAGAGAGGTAAGCCTATGCCAGAACCAGTAAGTGGCCATGTCAAGATTTGCTCTTATTCATCTATATGCTTATTTGAGACCTGGGCCAATGTAGCCCAGGCTGGCCACCAACTCTAAGGATAACCCTGGCTGGAGGTTTCTACATCCCATATACACAGAGCACAGGAATGCAGGAGTACCTCTGCTTCTACCTTAGCCTGATCCTAGAACAGCTGCAAGTGTCTCAGAATTTGCAGGCCTCCCAGAGCAAAAAAAGATCAAGTGCTGTCATGAAACATGTCAAACACAAGCATAAAAGGCTAAACACATGCTAAGCCCTCAAGCACACACTAAGTACCTATTACTCAGCAGACGCAAAAGGTCAGTCTTAGCTACAGCTCAATCTTTTGGAAAGTTAAATCTAACATATCGTATCATTTAAGAATTAAAAGAGAAAGAACCTATTATTTTTCTAACAAAACTCCTACACTTTAGAAAACAGGCATAATATATTTGCATATGAACTATATTTGCATATAAATGATAGTCACCTTACAGCTTTACTTTTTACAGTCAAGTTAAATATAAAGAGTATTTTTCAAGAAATAAAGTGATAATGTCCAGTGACATGTAAAAGAAATAAACCATTATACCTTGACTTTATTGAAACTGTGTGAGTGTTTCCGAGAATCACAGTGGCTGGGATAAGGAGAAACGCCAGGGGTTTGCACGGGTCAGGACTAAGTTTAAAATAATACCTAGGATAAAAAGAAAACATGGAGCAACAAAGCAGAACTGATGGCCTTAAATGATCAGAACCAAATTCATTTTCAAAACATTCTAGTAACAATACAGTCATGAGACCCTAGGCTGCTCATGGAGCTGCCAGTAACAATTCCCATTCTAGACCGTTGACTCGGGATTTACACTGGGCACTACACTCAGAAGTCCCTGAGGAAATAAAGACATCCGGTGTGGAAAGCAGTCAAAACTGACTAAAAGGTTCACACAGCTCTAAGAAACAACTGACTTAAAATACATTAAGATATCCTTACACCAAACCAGTGAATATGGAGGCTCAAGTAAAGTAACATCTCATTAGTTTTTAAATTTCATAATAGTCACTTGCAGTCACTGACAGTAAGAATCCCATGGCCTTTGAGAACCTGACTTTTTCCTTGACTCTGACAAAATTTGAACACAATTTTGGATCTTGACTAAAATATGAACAAAAGGATCTCAACATCTGGTAACTTTTGATTTTGTTTCCTGAGTTTTGATTCTGCCATTTTTCAACCCAGTATGAAAAGGACCAGAAATTCCAACCACAAGTGAGCCACACAGCCTGGGACAACAGAAGGCATAGGAGAAAGCCAACTATCCTTGCAAGCTTTGGCTGCAGCAGGGGATTGGAATGACAGCGACCCCTAAAGTACATCGTGACTTTGCAAACTTACCCTTTTAATTTTAAGCAGAAGTAAGGATCCTCATGATAAGAATTATTGAGAGTAAGTCAGGGACATGGAAAGAAAGGGGCAGGGGAAGAGACTAAAAAAAATACCACATACAGGAAGAAGAAGGAGTCTCACAAGCATGAGAACTTGGGGAAGAATCTCAGTAGAAAATCACACGAGACAGGAACAAATCAAACATTAACAACAGCATGTAAGCAAATCTCTAAGATGAAGGTGAAAGAAGTGCACTTTTCAATAATCACACCAAACACACAGTCTAAACTCTCCAATTAAGATGTAAATGGGCTGAACTGTGCCTGCCCTCTGAAGGAAACTCATCTCTCTGACAAAGATGCTTGGACTGAAAGTGCAGGGATGGAAGGTGGGTGTTCCTGTCTCTGTAAGTCAGGGATGGAAGGTGAGCATTCCTGTCTCTGTAAGTCAGGGATGGAAGGTG
>NW_021604613.1:8703383-8774525 GCF_004785775.1 Grammomys surdaster
GATGGAAGGTGAGCATTCCTGTCTCTGTAAGTCAGGGATGGAAGGTGGGTGTTTCTGTCTCTGTAAACAGTCAGGGATGGAAGGTGAGCGTTCCTGTCTCTGTACGTCAGGGATGGAAGGTGGGTGTTCCTGTCTCTGTAAGTCAGGGATGGAAGGTGGGTGTTCCTGTCTCTGTAAGTCAGGGATGGAAGGTGAGCGTTCCTGTCTCTGTAAGTCAGGGATGGAAGGTGGGTGTTCCTGTCTCTGTAAGTCAGGGATGGAAGGTGGGTGTTCCTGTCTCTGTAAGTCAGGGATGGAAGGTGGATGTTCCTCTCTAGATAAGTCCAGCTCATTTCACATAACATGATAACCTCAGGTTTATTCATTTTCTTGCAAAAAGCACCATTCTGCTCTTCATGGCTGAATACTCTATTGTGTATGTATGCTATATTCTCTTTCTTCATGTTGCGCCTCTAAGCTTGTTCATAACTTGGCAGTCGTTGGAACTGTTGTACAGACCATGTGCAGGCACAGCCGTTGCATGTACTCCTCTTCGTGTACAGCATTGCTTCGACGGTTTGGAATCCACTGTGCTTCCGAATAAATGTCAACACTGCTTCACTCAGCCTCCTGATTAGGCTTATTCCTAGGCATTGTACTGACTTTTTGGAAGGCTGTTTACACAAGGTTTTGTTGGAAAGTGAAGGGGACCAACGGAGAAGAGAAGCTGGGAAAGAGAAGATGACCTCAACATAGGAAAAGACGTACGAAGATGTCACAGTGGGATCCATATTTTCTATACCACACATAATAAAATCACTTTTTTTGTAAAAAATACAATCACTTTCTGGCTGATTTTTGGAGAATACTATAATCTGAAAACTTATATCATCATGGCTAACTGAAAACTAACCCCAGGCAACACACCGCATCCTATTGAGCAGTTTTTATGGAGCATCAGGAATACAGTCAGGCTCTATTAAGAGAGACCTACTGTGTGAACCACACAAACAATACTGACATAAATAGACATACCTAAGGTTCTTTAACCAGTAGATTAGAGACGGCATACTGAGCAGCACAACCCACGTCAGCAAGTTAATCACGGTACTGTGCATGCGCAGGCTATCTTCAGCATCATTGGCACATAGGCGGAGGTTTTGGATGGCAGAGTCTTTATGGTGGTTGGACTTCTTTTCACTTCTTCTAGAGTGTTTGGGATTCTAGAAAGCAATAATAAGCCAAGATATAAATAAGCAAAAATGAGTTCAAGATAGTGCTCAGAATCAATCACTAAATTACTTAACTAACTCATCTTTTCATTTTCAAACATAAATAAAATACTGAAATTACTTTGTTAGAAGTACTTTAAAACTGTTGCCATCGTAAGGATTTTTTTGTCTGTCTGTCTGTTTTCTTTGAGATGTGGTCATGCTATGTTACCCTGGCTTGTCTCAAACTCTTGGGCTCAGGCTTCACTTTCCTGAGAGCTTGAAACACCACCATGTGTGACCACGTCCAGCTACATTCTTTTGACTTATGTTAGTAATAACTAAAAATAAAATTTATAACAGTTTATTTCTTAACAACAACAAAAGTGCTGAATGTAACAAGTTAAACTGATAATGAGTCAGGTCTGTTTTATTATTCCTTTAAAGTTACTAAATTCATAATTCCCCTTAAATATTGTAAAATCCTAACCCCCTGTCTTAGTTAGGGCTTCCATTGCTGGGAAGAGACACCATAAAAATTACTCTTATAACTCTTATGAAGGACAGCATTTAATTGGGGCTGGTTTACAGGTTCAGAGGTTCAGTCTATTATCATCAAGGTGGGAACATGGCAGTGTCCAGGCAGACATAGTGCTGGAGGAGCCAAGAGTTCTACACCTTTATCCAAAGGCAAACAGGAGCAGACTGTCTTCCAGGAGGCTAAGGTGAGGGTCTCAAAGCCCACTCCCTCAGTGCCACACTTCCTCCAACAAGGCCACACCTACTCCAACAAGCCAATACCTCCTAGTAGTGCCACTCTCTGAGCCAAACCTATCCAAACCACCACATTCCACTGCGTGGCCCCGTAGCATTCAGACACATGAGTCTATGGGGGCCATACCTAGCCATAGCATAATGCAAAATACATTTAGTTCAACTTCAAAAGTCCCTACAGTCTCTAGCAGTCTCAACACTGATAAAAGTCCAACGTTCAAAGTCTCTTCTGAGATTCATCCAATCACTTTACTGTAATCTCCTATAAAGTCAAAATCGAAAAGCAGATCACATACCTGAAACATCACAGGATATACATTACCATTTCAAACTTTATAGAAAGGAAATATGGGATCAAACAAGACCCAAAGCCAGCTGGGCAAACCCCAAACTCTGCATCTCCATGGCTGATGTCACAGTGCTCTTCAGAGCTCCACTCCTTCCGTCTCTATGGACTATAACAGACTTCTTTCTCCTGGGCTAGTTTTACTCGCTGTTAGCAGCTTTCCTTGGCAGGTATCCCATGGCTCTGGCATCTCTAACATCCTGGAGGCCCCAGGTAAACTTTAACCTCACAGTTTCTTGTTCCAATGTTCAGGAACCATGTATGATCTTCTGGGCTCCTTCAAAGGGCTTTCTACTCTACTGCTGCTGCTGTTCTTGGTGGTCCTGCCATGATACTGCCATCTCCAATATGCTGGAGTCTTCAACTGCAACTAGGCTTCACCAAAAGCCTCTCATAGGCTCCCTTCATGGTGCCAAGCATCACATTCTTCGCATGACCCCTTCAGTCCTGGGCAATCAACTGCAACTGAGGCTGCACCTTCACCAATGGCCTCCCTGGTCTCTCACAATGCCAAGGCCCAGCTGATCTCCATGACCCCTTCATACTTTCAAAACCAGTACTACCTGAGTGATTATTGCACATTATCAAGTCTGGCTGCAGCATGAAGTACAACCTTGGCTATCTTTGGAACACAGCTTCTTTGTGCTCAGAAAACTCTTCCCAGACTTCACCTCAGTGATACTGGCCTCTTCTTAATCACCACTAATTTCTTAGCTCTGGCTAACCAGCATCAATTGTCCGAGTAGTCCCTTCTATTCCTGACTGTAAAGCCAGAGCCACATGGCCAAAGCTGCCGAGTTGTGTTGCTTGTTGGAGCTGGAACATGTCCCTCTTGTTCTATTATCACCAGCTTTCTGATTTCCAACCCCTTCACTGCCTAAGCTTGGCTGTCCTGGAACTTCCTCTGTAGATTGACCTTGAACTCAGAGATCTGCATGCCTGTCTCCTGAATGCTGGGATTAAAGATGTATGTGTACCACCATACCTGGGTCAAAGCTTTTCTTTATCTGGAACTTGCTCTGCCCCAGGCTGACCTTGAACTCAGATATCTGCTTGCCTTAGTCTCCTGGGATTAAAGATGTGTACTACAATGCCTGGGTCAAACTTTTTCAAGGTTACTGTTCCTCAGGATCCAGATGAAAAGCTGTGTCTTCCAGCTTCACGATCTGGTCATAACTGTGCTCCCTATTTCTAGACTGTAGTTCATTCCAGATTAAAAGTTCAAATGAAAACAATAACCAGGTAATAATACCTAACATGATATAATTATCCCTTGATCAACTGCAAAGACAAACAATAAGCTTAGCTGGGTGGGATCTTGCCCTGAGATCACTACTTTCTTAATCTGTTATCTCCTTAAACAGAAGATTCAGCTCCATTTCACTTCCTGGTGCCCCTCTAATACTTAAACTAGACATTTTGTAGTATTCCTTTTTAAGCTTGATAAAAATGCTCTTCATGAGATAAAGCCAGAGGACAAAGTCTTTGTTGAGCTTTGTTGAGACTTTCTTTGTCAGTGCAATTAATCTGATTCTTTTTACCTGAAAAGTCTGCCTTAGCCTCAGGCAGACTCTACAGATAAGGGCAAAAAGAATACACATTTGTCACCAAAATATCACAGAAACAGTCTCTAGGCCACATATTAATATTCTTCTCTGAAATTTCTTGCGCCAGGCTCCCATAGTTCAAATCACCGTCAGCATCAATGTCTTCCATATTTCTACTAGAATGGTCCATTAAGTACCCCTTAAAGCATTCCACTACTTCCCAAATCCAATATCCCTAAATTCATATTCCTGCAAACAAAAACATGGTCAAGCCTATCACGCAATACCTGAGTCCCTGGTACCAACTTCTGTCTTAAGAGTTTCCATTGCTGTGAAGAAATACCATGACCTAGACAACTCTTATAAAGGACAACACTTAATGGGGCTAGCTTAGAGGTTCTGAGGTACAGTGCATTACCATCATGGCAGGAAGGATGGCAGTGTCCAGGCAGGCATGGCACCAGAGGAGCTGAGAGCTCTACATCTTCATCCAAAGGAAGCCAGGAACAGACTGTCTTCCAGGAGGCTAGGAAGAAGGTCTCAAAGCCCACTCCCAGAGTGCCACACTTCCTCCAACAAGTCCACACCTACTCCAACAAGCCAATACCTCCCTGAGCCAAGCCTATTCAAACCACCACACCCCAAACTTCAAAACACAACAACAAAATAATCAAGTGTATATTTTCTCAAGTATTTTCATATTAACTATATAGAGTTTAGAAACAAAAACTTACCACTGGCTGATTATTTTTAAATGTTGTTAGGCTGGCTTGCAGATGAACAACCTAGGAGGAAGAAATTATTTTAATTTTATTTGGAACAAAACCAACAGACTTTTTTAAAAAAGTTAAAACTGAGAAGCATCATAGTCTGAAAATTCAAAAAAAAATATGAACATGGAGCTGGAGAGATGGCTCAGTGATAAAAAGCACTAACTACTCTTGCATAGGACCTGGGTTTGGTTCCAAGTCTACTCATGGCTCACAAGCCTCCATAACTTCTAGGGGTTCTTAATGCCATCTTCTGTCTCCATTGGCATTGACACACAAAGACAAACCATTCATACACATAAAATAAAAATAAGCAATATGGAAAACATTTTTAAAAGTAAGCAACAAGGCTTCATTTAAACATTTTAAAACAGTATTTCTTGAAAGATAAACCATAACAGATGCTAACTTTTATGGATTTAAAAAGACAAACACATTAGAAACAATACAAACTTCCAGAATATGCAGAGACTGTTTAAATCCTGTGAGCTTATGTGTAAATAATGCCTTGCTATAGTAATTTTACATCTTGTAGGTCAAAAGTTTGATTATATTTAATATTATATAAAAATGTACAATTATATGTGGTGGTAAATTACCTACAAGATTTTTAAGAAAAAATTGTAAATTTACTGTTTCCCACAAATATCTGATGGAGTTCTATCTTTGAGTCAGTTTAAAAAATATATATATATATATATTTAAAAAAAAGAACCTAACCATGTAATTTATAAACTGAAGTAGCTCTAGATAGCTTTTCAGATGCACAAAACTTCTCTTTAGAAAACTGAAAATAATCTACAGTGTGCACGTCCTAGTGCTTAAAAAGAATCAGTAAAAGCAGTTATCTGGTGTAGTGTCAACAGTGTACCACACGATCAATGCACCACTCACACAGCCTGCATCCTCCAGGACCCCCTGCGATACTAATGCCTATGAGGCATTTTACAGGCGCCTAACCCAAAGCCCAGCCTTCGGGCTTTCCTGATCCACATACCTTAAACACATAGTACAGATAGGACAGGAGTATGGCAAGTGCTCCACACGTGGTCCAACTCACTATGAGAAAGACAACTGTCAAAACAGGCAAGTCTGGTGATATCACCTTGATATCTTTAGGAAGTTCAGCAGGTCTGGAATAAAAGGAACAGGTTTTTTTTCTTTCTTTTCTTATTTTTAAATACAATAACATATTTTCATATAGTCCAAAATCAAACCAATGTACAGGCTGAGGACCAATGTCCTGTCACGAGAGGACATCCTAATCCATGAGTTCATTAGTAGGCCACAGACAAAATGTAGGTGTATTAAGGAGGTTGTAAAATAACCCTCAGGTTACATATATAAAGTAATAGAAAACAAATGCATTTTGCATCTGGAGGTTGGTCCCATTCTCAAGATTTCTTATTATGTATGTGCAAATATTTCAAAATATAAGAGGGTATGAGGCTGGAAACATTTAACAGCCTGAGTGTTTCAAATGGAAAGCAACAAACCTGAAGTGCTCTACCAGGCCCTCTGCTGGTTATTAATATTATTAATATGTGAGGAACACAAAGTAAGTGATTAAGTATGTCTCAATAAAGGTATGATGTCATATACAGTTCTATACACAGTGTGATGATTATTTCAATCAGTCGTTATGATTGTTACTAAGGGAGAAAACATGACAATTATTGAGAGGTCCTGTGTCACGCAAGCCTGACAGAACACATTTCCATCTATGAAGCCTGAGGTCTTACTACAGAAAGCTGAGAACCTCCTCACAACACTGAGGGAAGCAGCAGCACGTGTAACATGCCATGTGACAGTGAACAACATCACAGCCATCCAGCATGGAGGAGCGAAAAGAAAACCAGACTTGGGTTTTTATCCAGAAAGCCTCAAGTAGCTTTAAATTCAAACTGTCTTTCGGCCTGTACTATATACAACCTCAGGCTCTGTTTTCAGAGTTTAGCCATTCATCCAATCAGATGCTTAAGACCAGGACTGGAGTCTCCTGCCTCTGAGTATGATAACAGAAGTCGGTGTCTTTATTTACAAAATAAGTGACGACTGAGAAATTTAAGATTCCTGTTGGAATGTGTGTGTATGCATCTGATTTTATATGTCTCCTCCTCTCTGCTTCTCTTCTTTGCAGTGCTGAGGATCAGAATCAGGTCCTAGCACATACCAGGCACATGCTTTTCCTCTGGTCTACACCCTAGCACTTACTGTTTTCTTCACTAGAGTATTAAGAGAGTTTCAGCATAACTTACCTTTTCAGAGCTAGCCACACTGAAGAAAGCAGCTGCACAGACGTGGAAGAGAGCAGGCCACTCCAGTACGCAGTACATGTTCCAAACAGAAAGAGAATCAGAGACACGAGAGGGAAACACATACTTTGACTAGTCAAAACGAGGGCATCTAATTCCGGTAATAATACTGCATCCCATAATTCCTTAAACCATTTATACCTGTAAAGCAGACAAATGAAACCATAAAGTAGAAGCAAAAAAAAAAAAAACAAATAAAATCACAACAGCTGATGTTTAACTGTTTATTGTCTGAGGTGTCTAGCCATCTTCTAGAATCCCTAACGTGCTGAATATACTGAAAACAAATCTTCATTCTTGTTTGTTTTTCACATAAATGCTCATGTAGCCCAGGCTGGCTTTGAAGTGTAGATCTTCCTGTCTCCACTTTCTGAGTGCTGGGTTACAAGTGTGTGCAACCATGTGTGGTTTTTTTACTCCATTCTCCTCCTCTTCCTCTTCTTCCTCCTCTTCTTCTTCTCTTCCCTCCCTCTGTCTCTCTCTTTCTCTGCCTCTGTCTCTCTCTGTCTCTCTGTCTCTCTCTCTCTCTCTGTGTGTGTGTGTGTGTGTGTGTGTGTGGTGTGCTGCACACAGACTGAGCACTTTCCTCTACAGCTCTATGCCTTATTCCCTTGAGATAGGGTCTGTCACTGAACTGGAAGTTTGGCATTTCAGCCGGCAAGCTCTCAGGTTCCAGCCGTCCTTTCCCACTCAATGTTGGAGTTTTAAAGGCAAACAGCCACAACTGGTCTTGGTGTCAGTACTAGAGATTCAAACTCATGTTTTCACAGAAGCACTTATACCACCAAGTGAACTTCTCAGTCCTTGGGTCTTAATTCTAATGAACAAAAAAAGTGACTTATCTCCCTAGAGAGTCTACCAACCATTAAATATCTGAGTACTCCTTTAACCCCTATCAACAATCCCTACAGCAACTGACACAGTGTTTAAAGTCAGGAAGTCAACTGCTATTTGGAATGACGGATGAAACAGGCCTAAGAAATGATTCTTAATTTAAAAAATTACCTAATGAGAATAACCAAATTAGAAAGACATTAACTAGGTTAAAGTTTAAGCTTTTAGATTTTTAGATACATATATGATTACTTATATATAAAAACCTATAATTACTTTTGAAGTGATTTCACTACTGAAAATAAACATTTTCCTAAAAGAAAATTCAAATTTTATAAAATATATCAATTGCCAAATATATATAAATGTTCATACTACATTATGAAATCAAACATAATTATTTTTTAAACAAAATTAAAATTATTATCACAGATAATAAAACTTACCCCAACAAAAACTTAATCATAATTACAAATGGGTCAACTTTGTATGGTTTGGCTTCTTTATCCAATATGGTACCATATTCTAAGCAATAACCTGGTGATTAAAGAAAATCATTTGTGTGCAAAAAAATTCACAGTAATTAAAAAATACTTTATCTCACAATGCCAACAGTAGCATATAACAGAAGAAAAACATTGTACTCCCAAAACTGCAAGTGTCTATAGTTCTAGCACAGACAGTACTCTTGGAAGGTTCACTGCAATACACATATCTAGTCATCTGTCAAGCATATCTAGGGTATCAAAGCTAGGGCTTCACAATGTGTATTTTTATAAATATTGATAAGTGATTTTAACAGTTTTATTGAAATATAATTCTTATGCTATACAGTCCATCCATTTGAAGTCCATAAAGTCAATGACTTTTAGTATATTTAGGTATACATCCATCACTACAATCAGTCTCAGAACATTTTCAAGACCTGAAAGAAATTACTTTTAATTAATTACTTTTCCACTGTTTGGCAATCACTAATCTCTCTTTTGTCATTATAGATAGCCCTATTCTGAACATGTAATATAAACATAGTCATATAGTGTATGATCCTTGTGATTAGCTTCCTTCATTCAACGCTTGTCAAGAATCAACCATACTTTAACATATATAGAATTTATTTTGAGGTACTAGGGATCCAACCTAGGGAGGACTTCAAGCACGCGAGGCAAGTGCTCTATTTACCACTGAGAGATACCATCAGCCCTTCATATCGTTTTAATTTTGCTTGTGAGTAGTACTACTGTGGACATTTGTGTACTTGTCTATGTGGAAGAAAGCTTCCCGTTCTCTTCGGTGTGTTCCTAAGAACAGAGGAGCTGAGTTATAGAGTAGCTGTCCATCCATTTGAGGAACTGCGAGGCTGTTTCCTACAGTTGCATATGAAGGTTCTAATTTCTCTGCATCCTTAGTATCCTATAGCTACCATTTTACTACACTCATTCTAGCAGGTAAAATCTACAGGTGACATGATGTTCATACTTGCTACATGACTACCTCTTCATTTGTTTGAGACATACTCATATATTTCAATCCCCTAGAACAGCTAGTTTTAAATGTACCTAGTGTCTCCACAGACAATCCAGCAGATTCTCTGTGATTCAAAATCAATTGTCAGTCTGTTAGAACAAAGCAGTATGAAGTGTCTCTTTTCAAACTGGAACAAACATACTAAAGTCTGGCTGACATCATACTGCCAGAATAGCCCACAATTAAAAGGCTAGGTTTGAAACTCAGAAGATAACAGTCTCATGTTCTCTCTATATGCTGAACTTAGTTTGCAATGCACATATGTATGCATATAAGTGGGTTCAAATCAGAGTCTATCCCAATACAAAGGAGACCAAGAAAGAGTGAAAGGGTGCTGTGGAGATAGGGGACACATCTAAGGACAAGCTACACAGGGACACAGGACACAAACGGAGAGCACAAAGGGTGGAAGGGGAGCTTAGTGTGGCACACACTGTATTTGAAAAAGCCACCATAGCAATTAACGGATTAAACATTAACAGTAAATTCACGAAAAGTTATTAAAGGGTACTGAAGTTTTGTGAAGGTCATTTAAAGAACTAAATAGTTAGAAAAGGATTTAGTCCACAGAGATGGTGAGGAGGATTCCTGACATTCCTCAGCGTGGCCTCTCTCCCTCCCCATCTCCTACCTCCTCAGACTACTGTCCAAGCTGAGGCAAAGCCTGGCCTACTGGGAACCATATTCTTATCTGCTCTTCATTTTGCTGACTCTGGGAAGCTGACTTCTGTGAACTCTTTTGTCTTTAGCCACATGGAAGATTTTTAAAAAGTAGTTAATAGAGCGCTGGCTCAAAACTTAGGAGATAGGGAAAGGCTGAGGCATGAAAGAGGAGAGAAACAGGCGAGATGAGAGAGGAAAGAAAGAGAAGAGGGGAGATAAAAGAGAAGATGGGGAGGAAGGAAGGGAATAAACTAGGAAGGCAAGTAGATTAGAGAGTACATGCTCACTGCAAATTTATCAACACAAACATCTCGGCTGCCACAGCAGCAAGGAGGAAGGCTCTGGACGAGAAGAGCCACCAAGCCCGCAGCTCTAATTACCAACATAGGTGTGAGAAAACAGAGCAAACAGAAGAACATGTCCATCATGGGGCACGAGCAATGGAATCTAAGCTATGAGAAACACAAAAGAACACAATGTTTTCAATAATTACAAGGGGGGGGGGTGGAGGGATTGTGGGAAACTGCCACTATGGAACATAATGATAAAACCTAAGGACAAGCTGCAGTGTGTGGATCTTACCTGAGAAGCACAAACACTAAGATCCCTTGATACTGGCAGGCCACTACTAACCCTCTCTTCTGTCCTGCTGCTCCCATTCCTTCCGGTGCTTTCCTTCCTACCTCCTTTCCTATCTATCTTCTCTCTTCCGACCTCCTTTGCTTTCTCCTCTTCCTCATTTTTATGGGTCATTTTTAATGTATATAGTAACTTTTGCTCCTTTTATAAGACAAAAGTACTGAAAAAATGGAAAGGATGTGAAGAAGACTGGTTACAAAACCACATGCTAGTCTGGTGTTTCCAAGGTGGTACTTAATTCTGAGAACTTCTTTATTGTGCCTTCTAATTCATCATAACTTAAATAAACATGACCACACAGGGCTTTGCTCTCTGGTACTGGCAAAACAAAAGTGAACAAAATCAGCAAGGGAAAATGACATGAAACTAACTGGCTCTACTGTAAAATTTAAAACAGCATTAACTTTTAAGGCATGAGCAATTTTTTACCTGTTGAGAGGAGAGAGTACAACTGTCCTCCATAAGCAAGAAGGATGCTAGACACGACGTAGGCAGGAAGAGCTCCACCATGAAATCTAACTACCTAGAAGACAGGCAAATCAGACGTCAACTGCAGAATAGCCATGCTGATGAAACAAGAAGATTTTCACACAAAATAAAAAAAGGTTATTTCCAACTCAGAAATCCACCTGCCTCTGCCTCCCAAGTGCTGGGATTAAAGGTGTGCACTACCACCGCCCGGCCAAAAAAGGTTATTCTTTACTTTGCATTTTTCCTGACACGGCTGCACACATATTTCTAAGGAGCGTCACAACCTTAAGTAAGTAAACATTATTGAAATATAGCACCATAGAAAAACCTGAGTTTTTCACAGAGGCATAACTGAGCTCCCATGCTTCAAGGTAGTTTCAAAGCATCCACTGAGCATCCACTGTTCACTCATGATGCCTGGCTTCTAATTGCATCACCTCTTGCACTCTTCACAAAAACAACGCCTTAAAGTGGATTCATCCCTATTTTAAGGACAAAAGAATTCAGGTATGGAGAGTCCATATGTTGCAATATTATAAATGTTAATGGTTAGCTTACTTCATTTCTACGTGCTTATTAATAAAATGGGGACAGTACTAATGCTTATAGGTGGCGATTAAGATAAAGCAGTCACTGTTTAAAGCAGTTGGAATGATAACTCTCACTAGATAAGCCATCACAAATCATTCGCTGTAATTATTAACCTTCACTAAATTGGAAATCCTGTGAAACATAAACGTAAACTCAGCCTAAGCTCATGGCCACGTGTTCCTGTGCTTCAGGATGATATAGCCTCTATAAAGCAGACTGGATTCAAGGCGATGGTAAGTCAATTGTTCTGCTGGCATATAGCAATTAAGCAAAATCACGGGCTCAACTGTGATATTTTTATATATACGCATTAGGTATGTCTCTCAATGTTAGCATTAAAGTTTTTCTCCATTCCATGGAGTCTGTTTAAAATACAAATTGTCTGATAACTGGATAAAGCATATGGCAGTTGGAACCCAACACAAAATAGTGTGTAAAACTTCAAAAAGCCCAGTGTCCTCCTTGTCTTCCCGGTACGTTTCAAAGCAAGCTTACTGAGAGTTTACTGTTCGAGATGTATGTTAGAAGCATCATCTCCATCTCTCCAAGTCCTTTGAGGGAGGCCTCACTCCCCGCCCCCTGAGCAGACAGACAGATTTAGGTACAGAGACTGCCTGTTCATGTACTAGGAGAATGTAAAGAACCCTTTAGTTACACAGAATGTGGAAGGAAAGCTTGCATGCAGCTACTTAGGGGGCTAAGACAGTAGACTCGCTTGACCCTCACACTGTAGACTATGGCAGTGAAGAGGCAGCCTGGTGCATTCAGGGCTATGGCCAGCTTTACCTCTCGCTGAGCTATATGTCCTTGTACAAGGCATCCTCTTTATCTTTACACTTCATCAGCAGAACAAGATGGGCAGCCCTTCATTAAGTGCACCTACATCATACTCCCACTTGAGATGGTAACTGACCCACAGCAAGTGAGAGTGGTCACCACTATCAATCATAAATATGCTTAACTGTTCCAGAATTCTGGATACAGTCCTACAGTGTATTCTGAACATGAGATTTCTTGTAACAAGAAAGGGCTATTGTTAGAAGCATGCTGTACCAGGCTGTGAGTACAGCTGGTCCATAAGGTACTAAATCAACAATCAGAAACTGGTCTTCTGTCAGAGTTAAGTGCAGGCATGCTACATTTGGCTTAGTACACGGCATAGTATTTGCTCACAATTTGAATATATGTCAACAGTGAAAAATTGAAATCTTTAAATCCAGATTTCAGTTCCCTTAAAATGTAAAGATTAGGCAACACTATGGAATTCTCCCGAGACAATTATCACACTTTACTGTTTCTCTTCTTTCAGGTGAATAATCTAAGAAGAGTTAATCTTTTCTTTTTCAGAAAAAAATAATTTAATGAAAAAAATCATCTATTCAAAGGCTGAAAATTCAAGTAGTTATTCTTCATTCATCTTCCTGTTTATTTTCTTTCATTCACTGTAGCAGAAGTGTGTGTATGTACACAAAACTAGGGGCACTGGAAGGCATGAGGCCATAAAGGAAGAGGGACAGCAGAACACAGGTAAAGTAGGAAAGTAGAAAGAATTCTAGGGTGAGAAAGTTTAAATAGGGAACAAGATGGGGGGGTCTGGTGGAAGAGAGGGTAGGGGATTACCCAACATGTAACATACAAATAGAACTTACTATCATGTAAACCCAATTAACACACACACGCACACACACACACATACACACATATGTATATGTGCACATACACACATGTACACATGAGCACAAACACAAATAGACTGAAAGGAAACATACTGCATAGATAGACAATGCTGCTTCCAGAAGCACTGTGTCACTAAACAAAGTGCCCAGTGCTGGGTGTGGGAGGGGACATGAGGGAATATGTGACATGAAACAAGACACAAGGTCCTTGTGCTCACACATGTGCACACGGGAAGCCAGGAATGTTCAATATTCAGAGGCGTCTCTTCAAGGGGAGAGATGTATAACCTGTTTCTGCCCAGAAGGCAGGAACAGTGTGATTCACAGCTGGTGGCCTCTGAGTATTGGTATGGCCAGGCCACACCGCCTCCCTCAGGTTCATGTTCACATCAGCCAATCCACATTCTGTCCTCCCTGCCACCCTCATCAGGACCACTGTTTACCTGGAGACTGCTTTCTCAGTTAATCCAGAGAAGCTATCTGTATGGAAGACGCTGCTTGTACTTAAAAGAGTTTCAATACAGCCATCTCTTAAGCTTTCTGTATACACAGGACTGATTAATTCCCACCAAACTATTTTGAAATTGTGCTGTGCTTAAATATGCCTAAAATGAACTACTCAGTGTCAGACTCCAGAAGTTTGGATGAAAACTGTCCCCTGAGTCATGCTGAGCCAGACTTCCTTCTCTCCTCACTCTGCTGGTCAGGGTGTTTGCAGAGACTCCCCACACAACAATGGAGAGGAGACTGTGAGGGAGGTTAAGGAGGGGAGGGCATGGAAATCGAGTGGGGCGGGAAATCTACTAAAACACAGTTCAAAAAGGTTATAATGACATCAAACAATGTTTTGTGTGCTAATTTAAAGAATCTAAAAATACACATATATCAAATGAGTGAGATACATTATATACTTGAGTTCATTCCCCTAGGACCTACAATGAGTTAGATACTTTATATACTTGAGTTTATTCTCCTAGGATCTACAATGAGTTAAGATACTTTATATACTTGAGTTTATTCTCCTAGGATCTACAATGAGTTAGATATGTTATACACATGAGTCTATCCCCCTAGAATCTACAAGCTAAGTAATTCAGGATGGAGAGAGACCGTGTGCTTTTTCATTTTTGTAATTTTGGACGTATTAACTCAAGTTCTTTGACATCATAAAAAGTATAGACCTTTGATCCAATGGCATTAATACAATCTTACTTTTTAGAAAGATTTCTATATCTGAACATAAGTATTACCTTGTCCTCTTTTGATGTAATTGTCTTTGATTATTTCATACTGAGGAAGCTTGAACTGTCTCATCACTGATCTGAAATATGGGCCATGGGGATATGGATAAGAGGTGTCCACCTTCACTCTAAGCTATGCAAGTGACAAGTCCTTTGCACTTTAAAAGCCCAAGAGCAGGAATTATTTTATATTCCAAAAAAATAATTTTTAATTGGTTCCTTAACTCTTTATAAATTTTTAAGTATTTAATAATGCTATTTTACAACTCAAACTAAAATTTACTTGTGTCTTCATGATTTATATAAGACACACGTTAACTGAATTTTATTATGTTTACAAATATTACAATAATTAAATCTAATTTTTGGCCGTGCATGGTGGTGCATACCTCTAATCTCAGCACTTGGGAAGCAGAGGCAGGAGGATCTCTGTGAGTTCCAGCCCAGCCTGGTCCACAAAGTAAGTCTAGACAGCCCTGGCTACACAGAAGAACCCTGTATTGAAAAATAAAACCAAACAAAACAAATAAAATCTAAATATCTAATCCTCACAGTTTGTTCCAAAGATCAAATGAGATAATGCATACAAAATGTTTTATTGTAATAGCTGAATTGTAATCATGACCAAATACAAAATTGCCAATATTAATTTACTATCTTATGATTCAAGAAAGTAGTATGTCTGAGTCACAAAACACAAAGATCAAAAACTCAAAGCAGCAATAAACTTTTTGTTGCATTAATTTCTCTGTCATAATATTACACAATTTTGCAAATTCTAATAATAATGACTAATTCTGTGGTTGCACTTAAAAAATTGCTAATTTACTGAAAAAGATTGCAATCCCTTCCAAATCACAAAGCAATAAATAATCAACCAACCTTCATTAAGTTTGTCTTACCTGTCCAAGTATTTGTGGAAAGGAAGTCTTAATTGTCACCTGGTATAAAATAATTGTTAAAGAAGATTATTTTTCCTAAACTCATTTTATATCTTATTGAGTACTTTTGCATACTTTTTAACAATTAAACAAGATTTTCCAGAATGTCCTCAGCCATCATTTTAATTGTCTAAACTACAGTTTGCCATTCTATGCATTTTTCAGCATTCTTCCTCCTCAACAACTGGATGAATGCTATGGTATGTGGGTAGTAACCTTTTACTACTCATTATCCACAATATGTTATGATATTGGTGGTTAAAATATCATTTTGGTTAAAATAATGTAAATCATAGTAATATTTATGAAAGTCATCTTTAATATATATTAGATATTAAGAAAACTGGAAAAAGGAGAACTTTCTTAAGAAAGCTGTAACAATTATATACAACATGGCTGTGTCTTGCTAAAATACAGACTCCTTTAAAATATATGATACTGACTTTCAAAAAAAATGTACATTTGGTGGGCATGCAGTATTTGAAGCCAGACTGAGAACATTTTTTTTTTTTTTTTAAAGATAGGCTCTCAATGTGTAGCCCTGGCTAGCCAAGAATTCACTATACAGACCTGGGTAGCCTCTGCCTCCAAAGACAATACAATTCTTATCATTTTAATAGTGGAAATACAAACTTTCAAACTGAAAAAACACAGTAGACCTGCAATATTCATCACTGTTAGAAACATACTGCAAACTAGCATCCATGAGTTCCATGAGACACAAATTAATTCATTATGCAGGTACACCTGAAACTAGGTCATAGGAACAGGTTCCATTAATCTGGTATTTCCGAGTTTATGCTAAGGAAGTTAGTCCTATTACAGAATCCGAATACTTGGGGCTGCTAACCAGGAATAAGATATTTTACATATACCAGAGTACTATAATGTCACCACTGAAAAGCATACAGATCTTTAAAAAGTAGTAAAGGTGAGATCCTTTAAACTAACCCAGGCCTGGTACAAACTAGTATACATCATGTCAACTGCTGTAGTAGAGCCATGGCAGCTAATCAAATGAAGCTCTTCAATTTACGAAAAATTCTTGATTCTGGGCTTTAAAATTCAGAATAAGTTGCAGTACCCACTTACTCTATAATATGCCCACATGCTCGGTCTCCCTATAGGAATACTAAATGGCAAAGAAGAGAAGTGGAAAATATTTAACATTTTAATTTCCCAAACCTATGGGCTTCCACAGCATGATATATCTACAGCTAATAGAGAAAAGATCTCTACTTGTCTATAATTAAATCATACAATTATGCAAACATGTCTTACCTCATACTGACAGTCTGATGATGTGTACATTTTTAACAGTGCCACATGGCTGTCATTATCTGGCTGAGCAACATGAAGCTTCAGAGAAATGTCTGTGGAAGACGGAACCCTGAAGAGATTATTGAAATATCAATCCTCAAATATAAAGTGCCAGAAAACAGCCATGGCTAAGGTGGTTCTTAGCACACTAGAATGAAATCATGTAGAAGAGACAGACAGAAGCATTGTCCCAAGTGGACATTTGCATTCAGACCACAGCTATTTGGCTGTCCCTCAAGCACACGGGAATAGTGGAGGTAAACGGGAAGACAGTCATTTTTCAAATAGGATTTAAGTGCTATAGTTTAAATAGAATGTTATGTATCTTAAATACGGGCATGATGCTAAAGGGTGCACACATTTTACTAATACGAACTTTAATAATACATACAACTTAAATAAACTAAGCACAGATTCTATTTTAAAACACCAACATTTAAAGCAATTTTTTATATGCTTACTGTGCAATGGTTAGTGAATCTTCGTAAGACCAAGGAATATGAAGTTTATAGATACTAGTTATTTCTTCTGTTAAGACACAAAGGAGAGAAGCATTATTCCACGTGTTACCTTAACTTGTATACAATCTATAAGACTACTACATATAAACTGCCCAGTTTACAAAAAGATCAGCATGGGTCATAGCACATGATAAAAAATTATTGAATATTATGCTCCCAAGAGATATTAAGGTATCTGAGTAGTATTAAGAAACTAAAACAAAATTGAACAGATAAACATGAATTGCTACTGCAATAAGACACAAAGATCCACAGTTTAACGTTTATTATTGATGATTACTATTATGTTTGTGTATGATGATTGTGTATAAGTACACATGGTCAGGTGGAGGTCAGAGAGACTTTATGGAGTCGTTTATTTCTTCCACTTTTACATGGGTTCTGGGGATTGAAATTAGGCCTTTATCAGCTGAGCCAGCTCACCTACCTGAAAATACATAGTACTTTTAAACATAAATATGGTTTACTATTAAGAAATTCTATATTAAATCTCTTGAAAATAGAAAAATTTCCCATGATTATACATTTAATTGTGGTCCATATAAAATATATGAAAGAAAAGACACGAACTAAGCCTTGGAGAAACTTGAGAGCAAGTGTACTGCTCTTCAGATGTTAACACTATGCCCTTACCTTTGCTTCCAGTGCACTTGCTGACCACGTTGACTTTAAAAGCTTGGTATATCTGATAAAGGTGGACAAATACAAAAAATAAAAATAAAAACAAAACCACAGTTTCTTTGTTTAAGGAAATAGTAAATGCAGATGAAGTCTTCCTGTTCTACTCATGAGGATTACCTGTCCAAAGTTCAGCAGCTCTAGGTTGTAGTAAAGGCCGTTTGTATTTAATATAGCCTTCCTGGAAGACAATCCTGTTGAATTAAAAGCACTGTGTTATTTATAATAACAGAAAATCTCCAAAAATGTGCTGATTGCTTAAGTAACATTTAAATATACCAACAGAATTGTGAAATTAAGAGAAAACTTTTTAAAATTTGCTGTGGTGGTGTATGAGCAGGGAGTGATGAGCTTAAAGCCAGCGCAAGCTGGGGCTGAAGCCATCTGAGCTACCAGGGAGACAGATGCTTTAACACACAAGCTAACAAGTTTTTACTGCTGATAGATAGGCAGTAACTGCTAAATACAACATTATTTATAATTACTTCCAGTTATACTGAAGGTGATTTTAAAAATCAAGTACTTGCTTCCAACTTTAGGAATATTTGGTTCCGAAAGCACATTATTTTTAAATGATACAGGTAATTCAGAGTTGTGACTTTGGTATTTTCCTGAGCATTTTGTACCCCCAAAACATTGGCCCGGGGTGGGCTAAGGGGGAAAAACCTTAAAAGAAGTTTCCAATTACAAGCAACACTGATATTTTTCATGAAAGGAATATGTGTGTGTGTGTGTGTGTCTGTGTGTGTGTGTTTGTGAATGCACAAGAGAGTACATAACACTAGTATTAGAACACCATGAATAAAATATCCATGCTAAACAATCACTCCACTGTTGAGTTAGGCCCCAGCCACATACATACATACATACATACATACATACATACACACACACATACATACACACACACACATACATACACACATACATACATATGTACATACATACACATACATACATACACATATACATACACACACATACATACATACACACACATGCATACACACACATGCATACACACACACATACACAAACACATACATACATACACATACACACATACATACATACACACATATATACATACATACACACATACATATATACATACACACATACACATACATACATACATACATACACATACATACACACACATACATACACACATACACACACATACATACATATATACATACACACATATACACACATGCATACATACACACACATACATACATACACACATACATACACACACATACACACACATACATACACACACACACACACACACACACACACACATACACACATACATTTTTTCACTAGTCCATACAGTCTTAAAAAATAAATGAATAAATAAGGTGGATGAGGCAACTTTATCTCAGACAGGATTTCAATAATGGAGACTACAATAATAATTACTTGTTAAAAAACAGCTGACCCACTGTATGCTAAAATTAATAAGTCGCACATTTTTTTCAAATTATTTCCTGCAAGATATTTGTAAAGGTAAAAAATAAAGACTAGTAATTACATAGTAGAGAAATCTTTGACATACCAGTTTAATTAACAAAGGATCAAAGTTAACACCATGAACAACTAGATTTATTAGCATCATACTTCTGGAACATGAGGAAGGCACATGAATTCTGGGTATACTTGGCAAAACTACATAAGCTCAATGTTAAAATGGGACAACATTAAACAAATCCAAACTAAGGGATTTTCTGCAAGTAACTGAAATGTTTCAAAGTGATAATCACCAAGAAAACTGATGGAGGAGCTGACATGGTACAGGAGACATAATGGCTAACCAAGGATGCACCTGGAGGAGGATCAGAAACAAGACTGGTGATGAGCAAGGCCTGTTTAGGTTATTAAAAACTGTACCAGTACTAACTCAGATCTAAAACTGTATTATGGAGCTGGAAGGATGGCTCAGTGGTTAAGAACATGCACAGTTCTTGCTGAGGACCCGAGGTTGATTCCCAGCACTCATATCAGGTAGTTCACAGCTACCTCTAGGGGGAATCTAACCCCTTTAGCCTCAGCAGGTGCCTACATTCATGTACACAAGTGAGACACAGGCACACACACATACAGGTAATTAAATAAAAAAAAAAAGAAAAAGATTGTGTTAGCCAAACATGGCAGAACAGGTTCTATATTCCCAGCCCTCAGGAGGCGGAAGTATGAATCATAAGTTTCAAGGTCAGCCTTCCTGAGCTACATAGCAAATCACTGTTAAAAACAAACAAACAATAACAGCAGAAAACAGAAAGTAAAATGCTATATTTATGTAAGAGGTCAATATCTATGAAAGACTGGTAAAGGTTATAAAGGAAGTCTGCACTCTTTCGTAACATTTCTGTAAGTCTAAAATTCTTTCAAAATAAAGCTTATAAGGACATTTAATTGGGGGGTGGAGAGACAGCTCAGTGGCAAAGAGTACTGGCTGCTCTTCCAGAAGACCTGAGTTCAATCAATTGCCAGAAACCACACTGTGGTACACACCATCTCTAAGTCCAGTTCTAGGGGATCTTCTGCCCTCTTCTGGACTCCACAGGTACTGCACACACATGGTACACAAAAATACATGCAGGCAAAACTCTAATCCACATAAATAATCTATCAACGTATAGTTGAGAACCCTGCATTAAGACAGACAACAATTTAGATACACTGTGTCTATGACAGAAGCAAGTGGGATGTCTTATCGAACAGAAAATTACCATGAGAGTGTTGAAGGCACAAGCATATAATCAGAATGAGAAATAAGTGAGGCTTATTTAAATAAGAAAAATCAAAGCTTGTTCTGTGAAAAACTCTAAAATGAACAAGTATTACATAGAAAACACATATACAGAAGCACTTGGTTCCTACATTTTATATAAAGATGGGAAAATACAGAGGTGGTTTGTAGCAAGAATGGCCCCCATAGGCTCATACTCGAATACTTTGTCCCTAGAGGAAGAGTTTGGGAAGAATTAGGAGGTGTGGCCTTGCTGTGCTTCCCAGTCTCCCTCTGCCTCCTACTCTGGGGTCATGTGTGGGTCTCAGCTTCCCAGCCGCCATGCTTTTCTCTGTCACTATGTTCTCTAGTTACAGTTTTTCTTTTATAAGTTGCCTTGGTCATGGTGTCTTACCACACAATAAGAGAAAATGAACTGAGACAAGGCCTGTCTAACATTTATCCTCAGAAGCTGACAATCAAACTACTGAACCTGATCACACCCTAAGTATTCTACTTGGAGCATGCTAATATTTAATATTTCATGACTGGCAAATTCAATCGGCACTGCTAAAAGCTCTGCTTAAGCTTCAAAAACAAAAATACTTACCAAAGGAAAAAAGGTGAGTTACAGGAAGCTGTATGGATCTTGCTTCTTTCTTAAAGAATTCACAGTCTACAACAAACTGAGATATAAGACATTATAGACTCGTTAGAACATGTAGAATTTAATTTAGTAAAGCTTTTGAGGTTTGTGTGGAAAATAAACCTCAGCTTTGACAAGGTTTGTGAAACTGGTTATTCTGTAACTCTGGCAAGAATTTCTCAAGCAGGTGCTATGTCAAGAACACTTGATAAGCAATTTCTTAATCAAAATATTATCTAAAGTTCATTTTTATAACAAATTCATTACAAAGCTTAATTATAACATCGGTGTTTTCAGAGGAAGGGTATTAAAGGCTAGATCAAAGCACTGAGATACAAAGGCAATTTAAGATTAATTAAGGGTTTAGACAACATGTCTCAGTGCTTTTCTAGTCAAAAGGAAAGTATAACTTTGTTGCTTTTTAAATTAAATCCTGTATCTTTTAAGTATCTATAGTTTAATCTTGCTATAAAAGCATTTGTAGCTACCTATCTAGCTCGTCTCCAGCTAGTGCTGTCTGTAGGTGATTACTGCACATCAGCCAGTTGTTACAGAAAATGGGAAAAAGTGAGCTCTGCTCAATAAAAAAGTGAGCTTTTCACAAAATGAGACCTAGAATGTAGCATGCCTTTACAATGTTAACTTTGACAATTTTCCCTTTTTAATAACATTTCCAGATGTGTAGGAAAACTGTTTTTGGCTGTCTGCAAAATGAAGTTTCTGGAAAGGCAAAAAGATGTAAATAATCACACCACCACTGAATGATTTTGGCCAGTAGGAGGAGACAAAAAATGAATATAATCCTCACAACAGCGGAAGAGTTTGCTGTCTCAAGAGGAGGGAAGCCACCAGTGTCTATCCCAGGCTTCCGTGACAATACTCCCTGGGGTATCTCAGCTGTGTTATTCCTTTGCTCTCTGATGGACTCTCAATTATTTTTTAAATTGAAGACCAGGTGAATGCCCTGCTGTTAAGACTTGTACTGTGTGGTGCATAGGAAGGAATATCACCATGCTAAGCGCTTTGCTTTTATTCCTTTTCTCAAGGCAAAGAAGAAGCACTTCCATTACAGGAAATACTACTCAAAGACTACCTGTGGTGGTTTGAATATGCTTGGCCCAGGGAGTGGCACTATTTGAAGGTGTGTTCTTATTAGAGGAGGTGTGTCACTGTGGGTGTGGGCTTTAAGACCCTTGTCCTGGCTGCCTGCAAGCTTCTCCTAGCTGTCTTCAGAACAAGAGGTGGTACTCTCAGCTCCTCCAGCCCCACATCCATTTGAATGCTGCCATGCCCCCCCCCTTGATGATACTGGACTGAACCTCTGAACCTATAAGCCAGCCCCAATTAAATGTTGTCCTTTATAAGAGTTGCTTTAGTCATGCTGTCTGGTCACAGCAATGAAACCCTAACTAAGACAATTAGAAATCACTTACTGAACAGGATTATTCATATTTTTAAAAAGTACTTTTTGAGTAAATCATGAGATAGCAAAACAGTTTTAAAAATGTAATTTCAATGATTTTGTGTAAAGATATTTAACTACTAGATTTTTAAAATTTTAAATACCAGAAAAGGCTTTTCCAAGTTTTGGAAAGATGTTAGATTTATTCAAAGCCAACTTACCTGACAGAAAAACATTTAAACAGACCTTTTATTATTAAAGATGCTGAATTACCTCTCACTTGAGCTAAGCAAAACTAAACAATGAATCCATTAAAGGTACTTGTGAGACTCAGTCTTCAAGATAACTGGCAACAATGCCCACTTATCCTTTCCCTGATCTCTTCTAAATTTTCCTAATTATTTTGGTTAAAAATCTCATTAACTTTCTCACTCAAAAAACTTTGGGTTTTGTCTCTTTGTTTATTTAATGTGGTATTCATTGCAGACTGGATAAAAATTGGGAAAAAAGTATCTTCTTGTTAATCTCAGAGATCACAGTATGTTCATAATAATAAAGATATTAGCAAATAAGTTAAAATGTAATGTGATATGAATATTCCTCAAAGAGTCATCAAAAGTATCACATGATTAAGTAGAAGTCTGCTAGAGGAGCATGGGAAAGGAAGGACACTTGGCCGGCCCTTGAAGGGTAAGTGGGCTGGTCCTAATGGGGAAAAGAAGCTAGCCAGAGCTTCTCCCTCTACATACTTTCTTCCCTATGACTCTCTAAAAATCCTCACCCTTTATTCCTACTCCCACATCACTAAAAAAGCCCCTCCAAACTCCGGAAGTGGCACTTACTCCTCCTGTGGCAGGCCCATCCTCCACCACAAAAAGATGATACGGTCCTGGTTTCAGTGAAAGATCTCACAGTCAGGGCTTCAGTCAAGGACTGCACACTATTACAGGGACAGTTTCCCTCCATTTTTGCCCACGATTAGTCTACATCTGGTGGCCAGCCTTTCAAAATTATTTATTTATTCACTGTTTTCCACACCATGCTTTCTCAGTCACTGTTTTGCTTTGATTTGTATTACTGATTTGTTTTGATGACAATTTTTGTAGCCATGTTACTACTGAGTCTCTAGAATGTATGTAGTACAAAGGAACTGTAATTTGAATTTTGTTTTATTTCAATTAATTTAAATTTAAATAGTCATTCACGGTAGTAATTTGGAGCATGACAGTACTGATCTAGAGTGTCATTCTTTCCTACAGAAGTGCTATTCCTTAAGCCATTCTGTGATGCTCTCACTATACTGCCATGCTCAGTTCCTCCATCCGAGATGTTATAAGTGTTTACTCTCTTCATGTACTTGCTATACTCTGACCTGTTTTCTGTGCATTCAAAATTCTACCTTTTCTCATTACTCTTATTCACATTACTCCTTTTTCTCCTCACACGACAGAATGACAGATGACAGAGTCTTTTCTATATCTCCTATTCGTCTCTGATATCTTGTACATAAGATGGTTCCTAGCAAGTAAGAGATCTGGAAAGACTGGCAAACTGGAGGCCGCTCTCAGCAGGAACAGAAGGATTCTGCTTAGTTCAAGATGAGTGGGACACTATAACGACCAGGTGGATCACCACACTGCCACGATAGCCTGTACCTATGCAGAAATCATGAAAAAGTAAACTCTCACATGAGTACCCACCAACCACTCCACTAGAACCTTAACACATCTGTTACCTTACTTCCGTGGACGGACGGAACATAGACAACAATATGCGACAGGGATGGGTAGTCCTGAAGTCGTAGCGTCAGAGACTGCAAGTAAGGGTAAAGACACAAAGCCATTTCTGTTTCTGATGCGTGTTAAAGAAAATTTGCAAAAGCTTATTTCTCAATAGGTTATTTTAGAAATCACCTCTTAAAGCACCCACTTGGTATGCATGAGGCCTGAATGTAACTTTCAGCATCTACTCACACTCCCGCAAAACCACACACAAATCAAGTTTATATTTGGATTTACATTTCCTGGTCAATAATTTTACAAAATATAAATTTATAGTAATTACTGATAAATATAAACCACCTAAAATATTGCTTGAATTATCTCTTCAGATAAAACAAATGATGCTTAACATTAAAGTTAAGATTTTATATAGTTATTTCCAAATGTGGTGATTCTTTTTGTAATTTGGCTACTATAGAAAGCATTATAGTATTGTTCCTATATTTATGATAGTAAATTCCAAAGAACATTCAAAAGTTGCTAAATGTGATGGGAAAGTTACAACTTAATCTCCAAGGATTCTGACATAGCTGAAGTGGCAAAGAGTTTCTGGCTAATATATGAACATCATCTAATAAAATACTTAGTACCTGATGAAGAAACATTGCTAATGATGAATTTCACCAAATGAACACTATGGGTTCCATAAAAATTAAAACCAGATTTTATAGTTCATATCTGATGAACAGACAGGTAAGACACTAGCCTTTCCAGTAACTCCCAAGATTCCAAAGACAGTTTTCAATCCAGTTTTATTTCTGGAAGCAGATGTAGGACAGGAATCAACATGTCATGAGTAGCGAATAAAAACACGTTTCCACAGACACTTGTTTTCTTCACTTTCCTTCAGAAACGTCAGTGTTTCTGACAAGTAGGACAGAGGTGCAGAAGCTAAATCACCGAGAAAGTGGCTACAGCCTGTCCAGAAGTCCAGCCAAGCAGCAAACTCCTAGGTCTTCATAGAAACTAAAGATGTTAAAGGTGCAGCCCAAATTACAGCTACAGGCGGCTGAAGCCCATCAAAAGGTAGAGTGCATGAAAGATAACTCAGTTAGGATTACTGTCTGTGTTCTGTGCAGCAATCGACTCCAACAGCTTCTAAATATGTGTTCTCAGCAATGACTGCTTAGCATCTGTAGTGCTTTCCTGGAATGTTCCATCTATTTATTAAAACACAGTCAGCAGAGAGCCTCAGAGTGATGCTTCTCATGGCATAACCTTTGTTTAGATGGCATTAATATGCAAAAAACTACAAAATATTTTCACTTAACCATCTCATTCCATTTCGTTATCTTTAAAAATATGGTGTAGAGAAAGGGCTACTTTGAAGTTGATGCTTAATTTGAATACATTACATTGGCGTAATTAAGGAAATGAAAATTACATTTGACAGTGATCCCTATGGATTCAACGCTGGTCACAAATGGGGCAACTAATCAAAAGGTGTCAGCCTAAGACCTTCAGAACATTTTAATTCAGGATGAAAACTTAGAGGTGGCTTTAGTCTGTTTAGATATTTAAGATCTTTGTGAAGCCTCAGGCAACAATATTTTCCTTTAGCAAGTACTATGTACTTGCCTTGATGATTACCTATGTTACTTATTTATTATTAAATTTTGGAAACAGGATTCCAAAAAGTATCCTAGGCAGGCCTTGAACTTACTGTGTAGCACATATAGGGTGAGTTACATACTTTGCTTTATTACTTCATTTGTATAGTTTAAAAGACAACTGCTACTCGAGAATGTCTAATACATTATATAAAAATTTTAAGTATAATGGGAAAGTTTGTTTGTGTTTAATATCATCTTAAACTTAAAAAAAAACTAAGAATGCAGAATATTGTAATCCTCTCTTCCAGAAATTACTACTAAAAAGCAGACAGCTGGAACAGCTAGCTTTCCTGCGATCCAGACATTTGATTCCTAAATTAAGAACAAACAGGGACCTACAGTTTGGTAAATACATTTCTTCAGTCTTTACAGATTTATAAAAACAGTATTTACTTATACAATTTATTTAGTTTTTTTGAGAAAAGTTAGTTCTCAAAACAGAGAACAGCCTGGCTGGCCTCAAATGCTTTGTTAATCCTTCTTGCCTCTGCTTCCTGAACTCTGGATTACAGCTGTACACCACACCCAGCTAAGAAATTTAAAATACAGGGCAGAGAATGTTTTATAAAGTTTTTAATCATTACTTCTTCTGAAATTATAAAATGGATAGAATTTCCAAGTTGAAAATGTAAGGGAATGCTCATTGTATCTCGAGAGAACAAGGCGCAATCCTACAGCTAGGATCTGACCTGATACTCCTGCTTTGAGTTTGCCTGAAATTAGGGAGGACCCATGGACAGATTTTCAAAAATCTTGTTGAGTAAAATTGCTTCTTTATACATTTGTTTTACAAATCAAATAATATTTGTTTTGAAAGGAACATGCACAAAGTAAGAGCGAACAAGACAAGACAAACAATACATCCGAAGTTGTAGCTCTGACCTTCCTTCTGATACCATTAGTCTTTTAAAGCTGCTTTCTGCTAGTACAACTAACAGAGTTAATTGTTTATGCAAATTAACATCCCAGCTATTCAGGAGACTGAGGCAGGTGGATTGTATGTTCAAAGCCCACTTGTACTATAAAGGGAATTCAAAGGCAACATTCATACTTAGTGAGGTCACCCCCATCTCAAGAATAAAAAAAATCAAAGGTTGACGATATGATTCAGTGATATAGAGAATATGAATTTAATCCACACTACTGCCACCTCAATAAAGAAATTAGTATTAGTGAGAAAAAATAATTTATTTGATATTAATTGAAGAGGACTGAGATTAGCCAGAAATCTTCCCTTTCAAGTCTAAGTTCATTAGAAAATATATTTAATTTTGAAGTACTGATTTACTTAAAGACTGAAACCACAAAGCCTAGATGATATTGTAAAATATAATAACATAATTCAAAAATTAGAACAGATATTTTCATCAAATTATAGATGTATTTTGTGTTTCCCACAATAGATTTTGGGAATATACAAATTAATCTTTTTTAAAAAAAAGACTTGTGAGACCGGAGAGATGGCTCAGAGGTTAAGAACACTGATCTTCCAGAGGTCCTGAGTTCAGTTCCCAGCAACCACACGGTGGCTCACAACCATCTGTAATGGGATCCGATGCCCTCTTCTGGTGTGTCTGAAGACAGCTACAGTGTACTCACACATACATAAAATAAATAAATAAATCTTAAAAAAATCCAACTTGCTAACTTAGTGGAGTTGCTTAAGGAAATCACTAACAATTACTAAATAAATCTGTGCTATGATTTGCCACTCTGCAGAACTAGCCACAAGAGTTACCCGACTGCTTAACCACCATGTGATACAATCTAGAAAGTTACGCAGTGTCTCACAGTGTACTGCAGATTCCTTCCTCCCAAAATGAATTCTCAATAGAATATAGTAACCAGGTTTAGTTTAATACATACATTTATGCATATTCTCAAACTGCGTTAAAAAGTCTATCTGGCTCTTTCAGCATGATGCTGTGACAGATTCAGAAAGTTGTCAACTTACAGTTTTTAATCTCTGAAAGTTAAACAAAATTCAGCTGTTTGCTATTCCTCATCAAATACATTTCTAAAGAAAATACTCCCAAAATATATTTCTAAACAAATACTTTTAAGACTCTTTAAAAGAGCACAGTCCTATCAGCTGATTTTTTTATCTAAATATAAAATTCTAGTTATTGTTTACCTTAATTGTTGGCAACAGTTCAGCTTTCCATGATAAATCAACCCCTTGCCGGCTTTGAAATAAATATGAAGATATAATTAGAGGACAAATGTTCAAGCATTATAATTTGCAAATAAGCTTTAGAATAAAAAGACAACATCTGCAGCCCTGTAGATGAGAGACTGCAGTTACAATGACTATGAAGTCTAGTGTGTAAGTCCACAAATTGTAAGTCCACACAGTTCCCTTGGTGAAGAAAAAAAATATATATATATATATTGTTTTTTCTTTTTTTATTTTGGTTGGTGAAAGAACATGAATTCTTTTTTTCTTTTAAATACATTTCAGATGTTATCCCATTTCCCCTCCCCCCACCCAGGAACTCCCTATCCCATCCCCCCTCCTCCTGCTTCTATGAGGATATGCCCCCACCCCCTCCCACTCCCACCTCCCCACCTATGAATTCCCCCACATGGGGCATCCAGCCTTCACTAGACCAAGGACTTCCTCTACCACCTATGCCTGACACTGTCATCCTCCCCTACATATAGAGCTGGAGCCATGGGTCCCTCCCTATGTGCTCCCAGGCTAGTGGTTTAGACCCTGGGAGCTCTGTTTGGTTGATATTGTTGCTCTCCTCATGGGGCCACAAACCCTTTCAGCTCCTTCAGTTTTGTCTCTCACTCCTCTATTGGGAAGCCCATGATCAGTTCAATGGTTAGCTGTGAGCATCTGCCTCTGTATATATCAGGCTCTGGCAGACCTCTTAGGAGACAGCTATATCAGGCTCCTGTCAGCATGCACTTCCTGGCATCCACATCAGCATCTACCTTTGGTAACTGCACAAGGGATGGATACCCAGGTGGAGCAGTCTCCAGACGGCCCCTCCTGTCCCACACTTTGTCTCCGTATTTGTTTCCATGAGTATTCTGTTACTCCTTCTAAGAAGGACCACTTTGTTCTTTTTCATGAGTTTCATGTTGTCTGTGAGTTGTATCTTGGATATTGTGAGCTTTTGGGCTAATATCCAATTATCAGTGAGTATATACCATGTGTGTTCTTTTGTTACCTCACTCAGGATGATATTTTCTAGTTCCATCCATTTGCCTAAAAATTTCTTGAATTCATTGTTTTTAATAGCTGAGTAATATTCCATTGTTTAAATGAACAACATTTTCTGTATCCATTCCTCTGTTGAAGGACATTTGGGCTCTTTCAAGCTTCTGGCTATTAAAAATAAGACTGCTATGAACATAGTGGAGCATATGTCCTTGTTATATGTTGGAGCATCTTCTGGGTATATGCCCAGGAGTGGTATAGCTGGAGCCTCAGGTAATGCTATGTCCAATCTTGTGAGGAACCGCCAGACTGACTTCCAGAGTGGTTGTCCCAGCTTGCAATCCCATCAACAATGGAGGAGTGTTCCTCTTTCTCCACATCCTCACCAGCATCTACTATCACCTGAGTTTTTGATCTTAGCCATTCTGACTGGTGTGAGGTAGAATCTCAGGGTTGTTTTGATTTGCATTTTCCTAATGACTAAGGATATTGAACATTTCTTTAGGTGCTTCTTGGCCATTAGAGTTTTCTCAGTTGAGAATTCTTTGTTTAGCTCTATACCCCATTTTTTAATAGGGTTATTTGGTTGTCTGGAGTCTAATTTCTTGAGTTCTTTGTATATATTGGATATTAGCCCTCTATCAGATGTAGGATTGGTAAAGATCTTTTCCCAATTTGTTGGTTGCTGTTTTGTCCTATTGACAGTGTCCTTTGCTTTACAGAAGCTTTGCAATTTTATGAGGTCCCATTTGTCAATTCTTGATCTTAGAGCATAAGCCATTGGAGGTTTTTCTTAACAAGCAGTTAGTTAGATATTTAAAAAATTACTAGTGTCATCTCACTCCCTAAACCCCAGAGATACATCGGGGAGCCAGGGACATCCAGGGCACAGCAGCTACCCAAACCCCGCCCCTCTGGAATTCCACTTCCCTTCTGCCCCTGCCTGGTCCTCTGGGCTGGAGCAGACACAGAGTCGGTCTGCTCCTGTCCTGTTGAGAAACTGAATCCTGAGTCATCCAGGAGCCACTGCACTCAGAGCAGCTGGTAAGAACTCCATCTCACTCCCTAAGCCCCAGAGATACATCAGGGAGCCAGGGACATTCAGGGCACAGCAGCTACCCAAACCCCGCCCCTCTGGAATTCCACTTCCCTTCCGCCCTTGCCTGGTCCTTTGGGCTGGAGCAGACACAGAGTTGGTCTGCTTCTGTCCTGTGGAAAAACTGAATCCTGAGTCATCGAGGACCCACTGCACTCAGAGCAGAAGGATTTCCAGATCCAAGAGGTGGCCTGAGTCCCAGGAGTTCTTCCACCCAGGAGATTAGGAGCATAAGACCACAGAGACCTCTGGACTCTGAGGAGCTCTGCAATAAACAAGATAACTGGAAATACAGACTCCAGTTTTACACAGTGAGGGCAGGTACCACTAGAGTTAATCAGATGGCGAAAGGCAAGCGCAAGAACATAAGCAACGGAAACCAAAGTTTCTTGGCATCATCAGTGCCCAGTTCTCCCAATATAGCAAGCCCTGAACACCCCATCACACCTGAAAAGCAGGATTCAGAATTGAAATCACTTCTCATGATGATGATAGAGGAGTATAAGAAGGAATTAAGTAACTCCCTTAAAGAAATACAGGAGAGTACAAGTAAACAGATAGAAGCCCTTAAAGAGGAATCACAGAAATCCCTTAAAGAAATGGAAGAAAACACAAAGAAGGAATTAAACAAAAACATTCAGGATCTGAAACTAGAAATAGAAACAATAAAGAAAGTTCAAAGGGAGACAACCATGGAGATAGAAAACCTAAGAAAGAGATCAGGAGTCACAGACGCAAGCATCACCAACCGAATACAAGAGATAGAAGAGAGAATCTCAAATGCAGAAGATACGGTGGAAAATATTGACACAGTTGTCAAAGAAAATGCAAAATGCAAAAAACTCCTAACTCAAAACATCCAGGAAATCCAGGACACAATGAGAAGACCAAACCTAAGGATAATAGGTATAGATGAGAATGAAGATTCCCAACTTAAAGGGCCAGTAAATATCTTCAACAAAATTATTGAGGAAAACTTCCCTAACCTAAAGAACAAGATGCCCATAAACATACAAGAAGCCTACAGAACACCAAATAGACTAGACCAGAAAAGAAATACCTCCCGTCACATAATAATCAAAACATCGGATGCACAAAACAAAGAAAAAATACTAAAAGCAGTAAGGGAAAAAGGTCAAGTAACTTATAAAGGCAGACCTATAAGAATTACACCAGACTTCTCACCAGAGACTATAAAAGCCAGAAGAGCCTGGACTGACATCATACAGACCCTAAGAGAACACAATTGCCAGCCCAGATTACTATACCCAGCAAAACTCTCAATCACTATAGATGGTGAAACCAAGATATTCCATGACAAAACCAAATTTGCACAATATCTTCCCACAAACCCAGCACTTCAAAGGATAATTGCTGGAAAATGCCAACACAAGGAGGGAAACTACAACCTAGAAAAAGCAAGTAAGTAATCTTCCAACAACCCCAAAAGAAGATACAAACATAACTTTACCTCTAATAACAAAAATAACAGGAAGCAACAATCATTTTTCCTTAATATCTCTTAACATCAATGGTCTCATTTCTCCAATAAAAAGACGCAGACTATCAGACTGGATACACAAACAAGACCCAGAATTTTGCTGCATACAAGAAACGCACCTCAGTGACAAAGACAGACACTACCTCAGAATAAAAGGGTGGAAGACAATTTTTCAAGCCAATGGTCCCAAGAAACAAGCTGGAGTAGCCATTCTAATATCAAATAAAATCAACTTTCATCCAAAATTAATCAAAAAAGATAAGGAAGGACATTTCATACTCATCAAAGGAAAAATCTACCAAGGTGAACTCTCAATTCTGAACATCTATGCTCCAAATGCAAGGGCACCTACATACATAAAAGAAACTTTACTAAAGCTCAAAACACACATTACACCTCACACAATAATAGTGGGGGATTTCAACACCCCACTGTCAGCAATGGACAGATCATGGAAACAGAAACTAAACAGAGACACTTTGAAATTAACAGAAGTTATGAACCAAATGGACTTAACAGACATCTATAGAACATTTCACCCTAAAACAAAAGAATATACCTTTTTCTCAGCACCTCATGGTACCTTCTCCAAAATAGACCATATAATTGGTCACAAAACAAGCCTCTACAGATACAAAAAGATTGAAATAATCCCTTGCATCTTATCAGATCACCACGGACTAAGACTGGTCTTTAATAATGACAAAACCAATGGAAAACCCACGTGCACATGGAAACTGAACAACTCTCTACTCAATGATGACTTGGTCAAGGAAGAAATAAAGAAAGAAATAAAAGACTTTTTAGAATTCAATGAAAATGAGGACACATCATACCAAAACTTGTGGGACTCCATGAAGGCAGTGCTAAGAGGAAAGCTCATAGCTCTAAGTGCCTACAAAAAGAAACTGGAAAGAGCACACACTAACAAGCTGACTGCACAACTAAAAGCTCTAGAACAAAAAGAAGCAAATACACCCAGGAGGAGTAGAAGGCAGGAAATAATCAAACTCAGGGCTGAAATCAACCAAATAGAAACAGAAAGAACAATATAAAATATCAATAAAACCAGGAGTTGGTTCTTTGAGAAAATCAACAAGATAGATAAACCCTTAGCCAGATTAACCAGAGGGCACAGAGACAGTATCCAAATTAATAAAATCAGAACTGAAAAGGGAGACATAACAACAGAAACTGAAGAAATTCAAAAAATCATCAGATCCTACTACAAAGGCCTATACTCAACAAAACTGGAAAACCTGGATGAAATGGACAATTTCCTAGACAGATACCAGGTACCGAAGTTAAACCAGGAGCAGATAAACCATCTAAATAGTCCCATAACCCCTCAGGAAATAGCAGCAGTCATCAAAAGCCTCCCCACTAAAAAAAGCCCAGGACCAGATGGTTTTAGTGCTGAATTCTATCAGACCTTCAAGGAAGACCTAATACCAATTCTCTTCAAACTATTCCACAAAATAGAGACAGAAGGAACACTACCCAATTCGTTCTATGAAGCTACAATTACACTCATACCCAAACCCCACAAGGACCCGACAAAGAAAGAGAACTTCAGACCAATCTCCCTTATGAACATCGATGCAAAAATACTCAATAAAATTCTAGCAAACCGAATCCAAGAACACATCAAAACAATCATCCATCATGATCAAGTAGGTTTTAATCCCAGGAATGCAGGGATGGTTCAATATTCGGAAATCCATCAATGTAATCCACTATATAAACAAACTTAAAGAAAAAAACCACATGATCATCTCACTAGATGCTGAGAAAGCATTTGACAAAATTCAACATCCCTTCATGATAAAAGTCTTGGAAAGATCAGGAATTCAAGGCCCCTACCTAAACATAGTAAAAGCAATTTACAGCAAACCAGTAGCCAACATCAAGCTAAATGGAGAGAAACTTGAAGCAATCCCACTAAGATCAGGGACTAGACAAGGTTGCCCACTCTCCCCCTACCTATTCAATATAGTACTGGAAGTCTTAGCCAGAGCAATTAGACAGCAAAAAGAAGTCAAAGGGATACAAATAGGAAAGGAAGAAGTCAAAATATCGCTATTTGCAGATGATATGATAGTATACTTAAGTGACCCCCAAACTTCCACCAGAGAACTCCTAAACCTGATAAACAACTTCAGCAAAGTGGCTGGTTATAAAATCAACTCAAACAAATCAGTAGCCTTCCTCTACATGAAAGATAAACAGACTGAAAAAGAAATTAGGGAAATGACACCCTTCACAATAGTTGCAAATAATATAAAATACCTTGGTGTGAATCTAACCAAGCAAGTGAAAGACCTGTATGACAAGAACTTCAAGTCTCTGAAGAAAGAAATTGAAGAAGATCTCAGAAGATGGAAAGATCTCCCATGCTCATGGATTGGCAGGATTAATATAATAAAAATGGCCATCTTGCCAAAAGCAATCTACAGATTCAATGCAATCCCCATTAAAATCCCAACTCAATTCTTCACAGAGTTAGAAAAGGAAATTCTCAAATTCATATGGAATAACAAAAAACCCAGGATAGCGAAAACTATTCTCAACAATAAAAGAACTTCTGGAGGAATCACCATCCCTGACCTCAAGCTGTACTACAGAGCAATAGTGATAAAAACTACCTGGTATTGGTACAGAAACAGGCAGGAAGATCAATGGAATGGAATTGAAGACCCAGAAATGAACCCACACTCCTATGGTCACTTGATCTTTGACAAAGGAGCTAAAACTGTCCAGTGGAAAAAGGACAGCATTTTCAACAAATGGTGCTGGTTCAACTGGAGGACAACATGTAGAAGAATGAAAATTGATCCATTCTTATCCCCTTGTACAAAGCTCAAGTCTAAGTGGATAAAGGACCTCCACATAAAACCAGATACACTGAAACTAATAGAAGAGAAGGTGGGGAAAAGCCTCGAATACTTGGGCACAGGGGAAAAGTTCCTGAACAGAACTCCAATGGCATATGCTCTAAGATCGAGAATTGACAAATGGGACTTCATAAAATTGCAAAGTTTCTGTAAGGCAAAGGACACTGTCAATAGGACAAAACGACAACCAACAAATTGGGAAAAGATCTTTACCAATCCTTCATCTGATAGAGGGCTAATATCCAATATATACAAATAACTCAAGAAATTAGACTCCAGACAACCAAATTGCCCTATTAAAAAATGGGGTATAGAGCTTAACAAAGAATTTTCAACAGAAGAAACTCGAATGGCCGAGAAGCATCTAAAGAAATGTTCAGCATCCTTAGTCGTCAGGGAAATGCAAATCAAAACAACCCTGAGATTCCATCTCACACCAGTCAGAATGGCTAAGATTAAAAACTCAGGTGATAGTAGATGCTGGCGAGGGTGTGGAGAAAGAGGAACACTCCTCCATTGTTGGTGGGACTGCAAGATGGTGCAACCACTTTGGAAATCAGTCTGGCGGTTCCTCAGAAAATTGGACATAGCATTACCCGAGGATCCACCTATACCACTCCTAGGCATATACCCAGAAGATGCTCGAACATATAACAAGGACATATGCTCAACTATGTTCATAGCAGCCTTATTTATAATAGCCAGGAGCTGGAAAGAACCCAGATGTCCTTCAACTGAGGAATGGATTCAAAAAATGTGGTATATTTACACAATGGAGTATTACTCAGCTATTAAAAACAATGAATTCGAGAGATTCCTAGGTAAATGGATGGAACTAGAAATTATCATCCTGAGTGAGGTAAGCCAATCACAAAAGAACACACATGGTATTCACTCACTGATTATTGGATATTAGCCTAGAACCTTGAAATGCCCAAGATGCAACTCACAGGCCACATGAAGCCCATAAAGAAGGAAGACCAAGTGAGGGTGATTCGGTCCTTCTTAGAAGGAGCAACAAAATACTCAAGGGAGCAAATATGGAGACAAAGTGAGGGACAGAAACTGAAGGAGGGGCCATCTCAAGACCACTCCACCTGAGTATCTATCCCATGTGCAATCACCAAATGTAGATGCTGATGTGGAAGACAGGAAGTGCATGCTGATAAGAGTCTGATATGGATATCTCCTCAGAGGCCTTCAAGAGTCAGACATATTCAGAGGCAGATGCTCACAACTAGCCATTGAACTGATCATGGGGTTCTCAATAGAGGAGTTAGAGTGAAGAATGAAGGAGCTGAAAGGATTTATGGCACCATGAGGAGAGCAACAATACCAACCAACCACAGCTCCCAGGGTCTAAACCACCAGCCTGGGAGCACTTAGGGGGGGATCCAGGGCTTCAGCTGAATATGTAAAAGTGGAGGGCCCTGCTGGGCATAGGTGGAAGAAGAGAACCTTGACCTCATGAAGGCTGGATGCCCCAGGGGGTGGGAATTTTGAGGGTGGGGAGATGGGAGTGGGAGGGGGTTGATAGAGGTTACATCCACAGAGAAGAAGGAGGAGGGGCGAGGGGATTGGGGGTTCCGAGGGGGTGGTGGGGGATGGGGTAAGGGGACAACATAGGAAATGTAAATAAATCATCCAATAAAAAAAAAAAAAGAAAATTACTAGTGTATAAATTTCCTCGTGTTTTCATTTAAGAAACAATACCAGAACCGGTGAAATGAGTCAGTTGGAAAAAGCACTTCTAGTGCAAGCCTGACAACCTGAACCCGGGGAAAAAAACTCCCACCAGCTGTCCTTTGAACTTCACACATATGCCATCGCAAGTGTACTCATGCATGCACACATATACACATGCATGATGCACTCACACACACATGCAAACACACACAGAGCACATGAATGCACTCAAACACAGGTGTATCCACCCATACATGCTCATATATGCCCAATACATACACATACAATAATTAAAATTTAAAATATAAAAATTACAATCTGAAACAGCAGCATAATACATATATGAGCATACAAAGCATTTCTGGCTATTTGTTGTGGTTCATGTCTGTAATTTCAATACTGGGGAGGCTGATGCAGAATAACAGTGTGAGTTCCAGACTAGTCAAAGCTACACAGTAAATTCCAGAATAGCTTGGGCTAGAGAATGGGACCTTATCTCAAAAATCAAAACAGAAAAAACTATTGTATGTGTATGTGCATATGTGTGCACACATATGTATGTACACATGTATGCATGCATGTGTGTGAATATATATGTATACATACGCATATAACTATTCTGAAAGTTTAATTTCTAAGCATTTGTGCCTTGCCTCAAGTTTTTAGACCTTGTGAAATAGAGAATCAAAAAAAGAAGATATAATGACTCTTGTATTTTTCTTAAATGTGACCAGTTATTCAGACTCAATCATGTACTGGTCTAGAAATCAATCCAATATTGGAAATAACAGCCTTCATTTGGAAGTCTGATTCTGGACATTTTCAGAGACATATTTGGAAGTTAGCTGCAGTTCTCTATGATGTTATGTTTTCAAGAGATAAAGTTGGGGCATCTGGATCTCAAACAAGTGTTACTACATGTGTTAAGGCTCTTTTAATTGTCAAGTTAAAATTACGTTTGTTTCTACTACAGTATTTAATGTAAGTTGCATTGATTGTACATTTTCTAATTGTGTTAGTGTGTTGAAATCTGGCATGTCAGTTACAGAGCTCTATCAACCAGCTTTTGTTTTATTGCTCTGAGTATCTCAGAACCTTGGTCTTTTGAAAAAAATCTTGCAAGTACTGGAAGAAGTGAGTCAGGCTTTAAGCAGAATCAGGAGGGTAGTGAGCTTGATTATTGCTGGTATAACAGTTTTAATTACATTAATTGCTAGCACTACTGTTTCTGCAATTGCTTTGACACAAGAAGTTAAGACAGCTACTTTTGTTAATCATTTAGCAAAAAATGTTACTAACGTGTTGAATATACAAGAGGATTTAGGTAAGTATTTGGAACAACTAATTGATACTCTTTATCCAATTCAAATTATTGGAAGGAGGTTCAGAGTTTAAGAGTAAGAAGCCATCTTGAGTGTCATGCCAAATACCATTGGATTCATGATAGTTCTAAAATTTACAGTGGTAGTCATTATAATTAGGAAAAAGTTTAAAGACATTTGCAGTGTATTTGGCGTATTCTAACACCTCTCTGGATGTTTTAACTTTGCATAGTAAGTTATAAATTTAAAGAATGCTGCTCTGCTGAGCATTGATGTGGCAGATACTGCTGATAAAATTACCCATGGCCTGAGGTCAGTATTTCTATTTTGGTCAAGCTTCAAGATACATAGCTTGATTATGCTAGCCCATTTTGTCCTGGGAATACTTTTATTCCTGCCTATCGTGTTAAAGCTTGTCTTTAACAACATCAACATGTTGGCATCCAAAGTACATGGCTTGAACCTGAAAATGGACCCCCAGACAGAGTTATTAAATTAACTCTGGCTGGCAAGCCAAGGATGGGTAAGATTCTGCACAGAGCCTTACCAACCTAAGACATAAATACATTGCTTTTGATAATGCATATTCCACAACGGGTAAGGAAGGCATTCTTGTCAGCTTAAGACAGGCTGAGTCTTGTTTATGAAATTAAAAAGGAGGAGAGGTGAAGAGCCTTTGGGGCTGCTTGGCAGGAATCTGACATTGGCCAAGGACAAGGAAGTGGGCTTCAGGCAGGAATCTGACATTAGGCCAGAACAAAGAAGTAATTTCAGGCAGGAATCTAAATCTTAGGTTAGAACAAGAAGTAATTTCAGACAGGAATCTAAATTTTAGGCTAGAACAAGGAAGTAGGCTTCAGACATGAAAATGGCTTTGGGCTACGACAGGGAAGTAGGCTCAGATATTTTGGTCATCCTGATAAATCCTTAGAAACAGTGATCATGGGAGTGTTCAAGGAATTTTGTTTAATGCCTTGCTTGTTCTTTGACTATTTGTGTTTATTGTCTTGCTTGTTCCTTGACTATTTGCATCTGTTGTATTGTTAGTCCCTCAACCAAGAACTGACCTTAATACTTGCATGTAATTAAAATGGTATAAAAGCAAAAAGGAGGAGGGGGGTTGGATAGGGGGTTTTTAGGGAGGGGAAATGGGGAAAGGGGATGACATCTGAAATGTAAATAAATAAAATATCCAATAAAAATAAGAAAAACAACATAAGTAAATAAAAGATCACAACATACACAAAAAAAGAGAAAATGAAATGAAAGAAAAAAAATGAATGAACAATCGCTTCAAAGCTTACCACATGGAAGTGCTGTTTATGCAGCCAAAAATCCAACTATTTGTATCCTGTTGGTTAATAACAGAAAACAATGATATAAAACAAGCATTTCCAATACTTTCCTGTTATATATGATAATGTTTACAGAAAAATATATGGACTCATTGATGGTTAGGATCAAGAAAAACATAGTAGCAGTTTATGACTAAGAAACATGCACTAAGAAACGTTCTTAAAAGACACACAGGTCAAGGATAGGCCAAAAGTAGACCAGTAACTTGGATGGCCTAGGTAAGCAGCTAACCTTGAGCAGCAGCATGAGACTGCCCTCAGGGCACTTGCAGAACCTATCATCTGAATAGTTCTAACTGTTAACTTTCAGTTTCATAATGTCCACACTTTAGTTACACATAAAACACCCATAGCCAGGAAGGTAAAAAGAATTAAAAATGAATGCCTTCAATTTAAAAAGTCTGCCTATACTCAGCTTTTTACTTTATTGTCTGCATTTTCATTTACTACCAGGACATAACTTCTGTATTACGAGGAATGTGTTTAGTCTCAAACCCAATACCTCATCAGCACAGAATCAGATGCTACAGGAAGAACGGCTCTAATATTTTTTTATTTTTTTATTTTTAGTATTATTATTATTTTCTTTTTTTTTTTTGGTTTTTCGAGACAGGGTTTCTCTGTGTAGCCCTGGCTGTCCTGGAACTCACTCTATAGACCAGGCTGGCCTCGAACTCAGAAATCCGCCTGCCTCTGCCTCCCAAGTGCTGGGATTAAAGGCGTGTGCTACCACCGCCTGGCTGGCTCTAATATTTTTAAACAAAGCATCCTACATTTAGCTTTGGTTATTAAAAAAAGCACCACCACCTGAGACGTTTATTCCAATTTCTACAGAAGCAAAAGTGATGTCATGAAATATAATTTTTCTTCCTATTTTTATATAGGCTTAAAAGTATTACAATAAAAATTACAAAGCAAAAATTTTAATTCACATATTATTTTATGGTAATTAATACTCACTGCTTAGTTACTCTTCTACTGCTGTGACAAAAGTGACCAAGGCAACTTATAGAAGAAAGCACTTAATTTGGGGTTCATGGCTCCAGAGGGTTAGAGTCCATGACGCTCATGGCATGACCATCATGGCAACAGGCAGGCAGGCATGATGCTGGAGAGTAACTGAGAGCTCACATCTCCATCCAAGCCCAGGCAGAAAGTCTAAGTGGAAATGGTGTGGGCTTTTGAAATCTTGAAGTCTACCCCATGACGTATCTCCTCTAACAAAGCAATCTCTACAAATCCTTCCCAAACAGACCTACCAACTTGGAACTAAGTATTCAAATATATGAGTCTACAGGAACCATTTTAATTTAATCTAACACATCTATAGACATTAAAGAAAACAATCTCCTACTCACTTAAATGGATGATCTGCATTTTGACAAGTATTTTTCTCAATATAATCTTGACCTCCTGCTATGGTATGAGTATGAACCATTCCCCATAGGCTTATGTTTTTGAACACTTGTTTTCCAGCTAACTATGCCATTTTGAGAGGAAGTGGAATCTTTAGGAGGTGAGGCCTACCAGAAAGAAGTGGGATGGTGTGGGGAAGCCACTGGGGGTTATAGTCCCAGTTCTGATCCCAGCTGTGCTTCCCAATTTACTGAGATGCGAGGGGTCCTACCAGCTGCAAGATCTGCTCCATCAACTGCCTCACCTTCCTGCCATGACGGATGGTACCCAGCTCAACCATAAGCAAAAATAAACTCCTCCGTAAGTTGTCTCCTTCAGGTATTTGATCACAGTGAAAATGAATGTAACTAACCCACCTCCTAGTTTGTAATTCAGCATTATATTATTAATGGACTCGCTAGAATATCATCATTCTCAGAACCAACTGCCTATCCTGATTTTAGGTTAAGAGATGCTGATATCTAAGAGAGATAAAAAGCTAGTAATTACACTAAAATGGATTTTTAAAAATCATGACCGCAGTGGCAATCTACCACCTTTTCTTTAAAACTGTTCTCCATATGTTTTTTCAGCTGTTAAAGTCTACACACCAGGTCTGAGTTCTGCATACATGTAATCTCTGCTACTCAAGAGCCTGGGGCTGGAGAGATGGCTCAGCAGTTAAAAACACTGACTGTTCTTCCAGAGGTCCTGAGTTCAATTCCCAGCAACCACATGGTGGCTCACAACCATCTGTAATGAGATCTGATGCCCTCTTCCGGTGTGTCTGAAGACAGCTACAGTGTACTTATATACATTAAATGAATAAATCTTATAAAAAGAAAGAGCCTGGGCAGAATATCGAAAGACCTACCTATATGAGGCAAGAATCAGCCCCACACAAGTAATACAAATAACAAAAACTTAACAGATAAGGAATTAAGTTATGAAAGATGAGACATAATATAAAGAATCCTGAATACTATCCTTACACAGACTAAGCCATTCTAGTCTAGTCTATATAGGACAACTTACTGTATGTGTATTTAGCAGGTATTTGCTTTGAAAGCGTATGCCTGTATTCTAGTCATTCTACTGTCCTACAGAGCATCTGGCCTAAAAAGCACCTGCATTCTAGTATGTGATCACATAGTAAACAAGGTTCATTTCTTAAAACTCTATCAGGACAGCTTTATCAACTATGCTTATCCTTTAAAAACTAACAGAAGTTTAGGATTCAATTCCTCACCCTCAGGACAGTAAATCTAAGGTAGAAGAACAGGGCAAAGACTCAAGTAGAAGTTAAGAGAGCATTATCAGTTATAGGTGAACTGTGCTTAATAGTTTTCAATCAAAACACTGTTCAAAACAAATGTTTCTAAGTGACTCAACTTAATGACAATTAAAGCTAATTCTATTAGACCATCAGTTGAAACTAAGAGAATGAATAACAGCTTTCAAATTTAAATAAGATATGCTGATCTTCTTACCAGCATGGTGCTCTGACAATAGGCATGAGTGAAGACTTTTCTATGATTTGCAAGAGGAAATGCAAAGTAAATCTTATCAGATTCCTAAAAAAGAGAGAAAAGAATTTAAGTACAATGTATGAATAATTTCATCATTCTAAACTCATGGTAACAAGAATAAATAGTTATCACATTATTGCTGTTACTAAGAACCAGCTGGCTAGGACTGGAAGGTAAAGGATAAGGAGGCAGGAGGTTATGACTGCGTCAGTGTCTGTGCATCTGAGTGTGATGATTTACCTATAGTTGCTGTTTTTGTTTTATTTTGTTTTTGTTGTTTTTTTGGTTTTTTTTTGAGACAGGGTTTCATTTTATAGCAATGCCTGGTCCAGAACTTGCCATATAGACGAGGCTGGCCTCAAACTTTCAGCAATCCTCCTGCCTCTGCCTCCCAAGTGCTGGGATTAAAGGTGTGGTGTGCACCACCATGCATGGCTGTGAAAATTGAGCTTTCAATCACTCTGGCTACTGAAAAGGTTGTATAATCAACAACCTAGTAACCATAGCCAGATTCTGGTTCGAAGGTAGTTTCATGAATGAAACAATTCCTTAAATAAATAGCAAACTCACTCATAGTATGGCACTCATCTGGAGAATGGGCATACTAACAGACACAACTAAGTAGCTGTACTGAAAAGATTAAGGAGACAAACTTGGGATGGCTTCAACTTGTCAGGCAAAGATTCGATGAACTCAGTGAGTGCAAACATATTCCTATCCATGAGTTGACAGCAGACACCCTGGGAATGTGAACAAGCTAACTCACTACTCTAACAGCCACAACCAGTACACACACGTACAATACACAAGAACGGAGCTTCCTTTCCTGTGACATTTGTCTTACTTTTGACAAACTTCGTAGATAAGGGGAAATTTTTCTGTGAAGTATTCTAACCAGTAAGTGAAAGAGAGATAGGATGTGATCATTTTTGCGTACTAAATTAATTCATCCAGACATTCCCTGCCAACTGTTCATGTCTCAGGTTAGAGATTCTAGGGGGGGAAAACCTAATAAAAATACAATCCATCAGGCATTTAGATCTAATTACTAAATCATAGGAAAGGTTCGTAAATCATAGGAAAAGTTGGTAAAAGAATATAGTGAATGACCACAGAAATGCAGTCAGCAAAATGAACTAACATGAAATTCCATCACTAAAAAGTGACTAATATTTTGTCAATAATTTTCAAAGAAAATAGGAGTTAAGAATATACTGAAGAGGAATACAGACACATCAGCCAACAGGGATGTATAAGCCTCATTTGGATCCTTAACTAAACAAATTGAACAAAGAAAAACGGTCCAAATTTATGATAAAACAGGTAAATTAACAGATTCAATATTTATTACTAAGGCATTCTTACCAAATCATGGAAAAATTAGATGTTATTTGTTCTTAAAAGTTCCTAACTTTTAAAGATAACTATGAGAATAAGTTTGGACAAAAATACACTTGTAGAATACTTACATTATAAGCCACATAGGACCATCTGGACACTTTCACTGGAACCCACATAGATGTCCCTTAATATGAAGGAAATTAATTTTATTTGCCTCATTTTGTTTCCATATTACAAATTTTCCTTCTTTTTTAAATTCTGATAAATACTTACTAACAATAACAAACAAATGGTCCTATACCAGCTACTTTAAGAGATAAAATCCAGGAATTGACTCTTTGTGCTTAGCAGCAACCAGTGTTCACATCAGGTAAGAATTATAAACCTACTCAGCATCTTTAGCTCAATGGGATTCTCAATAGAATGAAATGAGATTACTTTTTCCATGCAAAACATTTAAATGACAAACACGGTGTATGCTTAAGAGCAAATTTATCAATGAAATAATGTGCTGGTAACTCAAAAGAAGTTTGAAGAGTAAATGACTGAGAAATAAGGATGCTATAAATAATACAGCCTGCGTGACTATCAGGAAAAACAAGGGTATGTAACTCCAAAACTTTTCTATTCATCAAGTTATTTCCAGCACAAAACTTTTATCAGCATCCTACAATTTGCTTTTCTATTTTACTGTTTCAAACCAAAAACTTGTTAGCACCCTGATAGGGAAATCAGTAATAATAAAACCATAATATTTGAAGTATTCCAATTTCCCACTAGTACCAAATACTAACTCTGTACTAATAACAGATTTATCAAAAATAATAATGAAAAGTTCTACTTTAAAGGCTGCTACCACAAACCTGTTAGGTCAGAAATTATGGATGGATTTTCCTCAAACTGTTTAGCTGGGTGTCTTATAAAATGATGATTCAAAACAGACAATTTCTTCTTAGGCTTTTGAGTTATCTAGAAAGAACATCAATATAGTCTAGATCATTTACATCATGACAATTAGATGAAGCATTACTTTGAGTAATAAACACTCAACATTTACTCTCTCTGAGCCAGGCACTGTTCTAAAACAATACACTATTAACTCTAAGCCTCACAAAAACTCTAAAAGGTAGTTATGTACCTGCATTAAAAAAAAAACCACTAAGGCACAGAGAAATAATCTGTTTAAAGTTACTCAACTATTAAAATTCGGGGCTACAATGCTCTGTTGTAATGAAAACATACTATCTCAAACACTAATGTTTTCTCCAGGAGGAAGAATCCAGAGCCTCAGCTCTTAAAACCATTCCAACAGAACAGAGATACTCTGCAAGATGACCTGAGGGAAGACAGTTTAAGATGAATAATAGCAGCTTGTTCCTAATTCACAGAAGACCCTGAAGCTAATGAACACAAGCCTGTTAATTATGCTGAAACGATGCCTACCACAACCCAGTCAGCAGTCGGTAAGAAAGTGACAAAGTAACACACTGTTCTGTACAGGGCATGGTGATTTCTGTGCTCTGTTAACTGAACAACTCGAAACCAGGTTTGAAGAATTGAAATGTGAGATCTCATTACAGAAATGATTCAACCTGGGCAGTACACAGGTAAGTCTCTCGTGAGCGTGAGTTACCGAAAACCTGCATACATTCTGATCTTATTAATATGCTGAAGAAAACTTTACAACATGGTTCAAGAGAACCTAGTTCAAAATACATTACTAAGAAAAATTATTAGTCTGTAATAAATATTTTTCTTAAATTAAAAGATAAAAGCTGGAGAAATATGTATGAAACTCTGAACTGCTCAAAGAGCTAAGGGTAGATTTAAAGGACCCTTTGCTCTTTAGTTTCCTCGCTTCCTAAACTAATGGTGTGCACAGCATACCAGAAGATATGAAGATATTTCCATTTCAGAACTAATCTAAATTGATATAAGGTCCAGGTTTCTCTTAGTATCTATGCTGAAATGAATTAAATCTATTAGTACTAACAAAAGCTTTCACTTTGCTAAAATAAGCTTTCAGTTTAACAATGCATACTTGTTTGGTATCGGCATCAATAAGATCAAAGAACGCTCGAATTGTAGTCAACTGCAATTGTTTACACCTAAAAAATAAAGGAAGCACATAACATTTTCTTAAAACACATATTTTTTTATTTGAAATTGTTACTAGTGTGGCATTTATTTACTAAAGATATGTTAGAAACCATCATACTTTTTTTATTCTTTGAAAATTTCACATCTTGACCATATGTACCCCTTGCTTCTTCCCCAATCCTTGCCTCATCTAAAACTTCACATCTTGACCGTATGTAGCCCTCGCTTCCTCCCCAACCCTTCCCTCATCTCCCACGCCACACCTCCTTTCCAACTTCATGTCCTCCTCTTAAATTTAGTTCACTTTTTAACTCGCTAAATCCAGCTAATCCCACCCATACACGCATGAGTGCGGGGTAATCCAGAGGTAATGAGGACTCTACCACACCAGACCTCACACCACAGTGACTCTCCCTCTCCCACAAGCTGTCAACTGACAGTTTCGATTCAGATATGCACAATTCTATTAGTTAACGGAGTATATTATATTTCCTTAATGCTGTACACTAAAAGGCATTCAACAGATCATTCTTACTAAGTGTTTATATTAAGGATGAAACATATTAAAGCACAGCAAATTAAATCTTTCTGGGTATCTGACAGCAGAGCATGCTTTCTGCCGCCCATGTGACTTCCAGCTACAGGCACTCGATATTTCTGCTTCCCCCTACATGCCTGCACTGTGTGGGGCTTGAAGACACTGTGGCTTGTGCAGGCAGAGGAAGAAAGGATAAAAGAATTTTTTAAAAGATTTATTTATTTTATGTATATGAGTACACTGTAGCTGTCTTCAGACACAGCAGAAGAGGCATCGGATCCCATTACAGAAGGGCATGAGCTACCAGGTGGTTGCTGGGAATTGAACTCAGGACCTCTGGAAAACCAGCCAGTGCTCTTAACCAGTCATCTCTCCAGCCAGAATAAAAGACTCTTAAAGCCATAGCCCAAGGAGCTAGACACTGGAGCCTTTGCTTTCTTGATCCATATGCAATCTCTTCCGTTTCTATATATTAGGTATAGATCTAGTCTCTAATTGGTTTCCACGGCTGCTCCCAGCAGCCGTCACCACATTAGCTGTATCTGGGTGCAGTGATTGGCCAGGAGCTCAGAAGGGTCTCTGCAGGCGCATCTGACTGCCCAGCTATGACAAAATCTAAATTTAGTATTTGATGCTGGTGACAATCAGAGTGATCTAACTTTTTCAGAAGATGTTGCAGGTTGACAAGGCAACCATGGTCAAACAGACAAGAACCAAGTTTTGAGTTCTCAACCCTGTTCATCCTTCACTTTTGGACTCATCTATGGGTCAAATTCTATGAAAGATAGCAAACCAATTACTGCATCAGTGAGAAAGAAACACCATCAAAATCACCAATGTAATTTATGACTTACCACACGATGGAGAGATGGTCTGTTGAGACCCAGGTCTTAGGCACTGCCGAGCTCTAAAAGGAAAAGCATTAAACCCAAGAACATTTACAATTTCCTGTTGCTGGATTTTTCAGACTAATACTTAGAGATGTATGATGTTAACTTTACTATATTGTTTAATTCTTTGATTAAAATGATTAATTTTTACAAAAGATGATCCAAGTATATTATTTCCTACATAATGTAACTAATGTCATTTCTGGTTCTAAAGCTTCTATTACTTTTTAAAAATGAGCATAAACACAGATCCTATGCTAGAGTTTAACAGCTAACACTTTAAAAAACACAATTTAAAAGGTGACCTTAACATTCCTTTAATAAGAAATCCTATTAAAGAATCGTATTAAATACCAGAGCTTTCTTACATAAGGATTTTTCTTTCTTTTACTTTTACAAAAATGCAAAAGGGACTGGGAGGGGCGGCATTTGGGATATAAATACATAAATAATTTTTTAAAAAAGTTCCAATAGATATTTTAGGATTTTAGTTTTGAGTAAACTAGTACTTGGTGCATTCTAAGATGTTATTTTGTAACCGGGAGTGTGCTTAAGAAATATTTATTAGCATATATTAACCACACAAAGTAAGGAGATTGATTATGACATTTCCACACATTAACATAATATATACTGATCATTTCCACGCTCTATAATTCTTATTCCTCCCCATCTCTTTTATTTATAAATTTATGGGTCCTTTATATATTGGGGAACTGTTGCTAATAAATTACTAAAAATCCTGACAATCAAAGTTTTCTGTGGTTGTAAGATTTTATTAGCTACTGAGCAGAGTAACAGCTCAGGTACTAGCAGGCAGCATTTACCATTATCAAGGATATAAAAGTGCTTTATTTTCTTTGACTTAATAAAGGCGACACTACCCCTCCCTTCCTCTACAGCTCAAAGAACACTGCGAAGGAAGGACAGAAAGAACTGGGAACCCACTACAAGGGGAGCAGCTGTGAAAAGCCACCTTGTAAGGATAAGCCACTACAAGCACAAGCCCACATTAGCCATGGATACTGACATGGGGCCATACAAGAACAGCTCTGTCAACAGTCATCTATGGATGGAAGAGTCACTCGTGAGGCTCTCCTGTTGAATTATTGGCTATTGACAGATGCTGAGCAATTGTGTACCTACAGATAAGAGATCATCAGGCTCTAAAGGATAGATCTAAAATCATGGTCAGATAGCCCTTGTTAAACTCAGTGGGTCACACACCAAAACAGATGTGACTACACAATAGATTTGTGGGGAAGGAGGTGGTTAGCTGGGTGGGAGGGAGGTAAGAGGAGTTGGGGAATAATCAGAATATATTACATTTTTATGACACTGTCAGAGAACAAATGTAATTAATAAAAATGAATACATTTTATAAGATTGGTTGTTCATAGAACCATTAACTGTCTACTAAATGTCATTCATTCTTTACAACAAATCGCATGGCTAACTCCCTCGGCCTCTCTTGCTTTAGGAAGTAGCCGGATGTTCTCTACTGGTGTATGAGCAGAAATAATGGGTACCTTTTCAACATTGTGCTTTAATCAATTCTGGTTTTTCATCAGCTGAACTGGTGATCACTAACATGATCTTGAAAGTAAAGTATTCCAGATGGGAGTCTGGCATCAGCCCAGGCCCTGAATCAAAAATCACTCACTGACTTACTGACCTACACAGTAAAACTCCATTTATATTTAAGATGGGAATATACTATAGCAATTTAACTTATGCTACAAACACAATTATGGTCTTAAACTCATCAATTTTCTAGACCCAATGAACATAAGTCTAACTTAACTGCTGAGGTAAACATAAAAACTGATACTTCTTAATTGACTTTAATAGCATACATAAAAATGTGAAAAATTATAAACTACTTGAGAGTTAAGAGAAGAGTCAAGTTCTACTACAAACAGTTGTGGAAAAATTCTGTAAGTAAAATATTTTCACCAGAGATACAGAAATATTGACAGCAACACATTACCAAATGGACTAGAGAAGACAAGGAAACACACAATGCATGTACGTGTGTGTGTGTGTATAATACTATGTAAAATCTTTACATATAATACTATGTAAAATAGTACATATAATAGTACATACAATACTATGTAAAATCTTTAAAATAATTACCACAACAGATAAGGCACTGGTATGATGGCTTAATTTTGGTAGAAAAGTCAGTCCTGAACGAACTTGGTAATCCCGGAATCCTCCAGCCACAGAAAGTGTAGTCAAATTTATGTGCCGAGCATTTAAAATCCAATAGTTGTTTACAGTCATATAAAACTCTGGAAGGAAATTAAAAAAAAAAACTCTGAAAAACAAGCCATTTCACGCAACGATACTTATTATATTAATATTTACCGGTATTTTTGCTTAAGCTATTTGGTCTATAAATAATGCTATTCATAGTTCCCTATTTTGAGAAACTTACATATATTCCCATGTTTGCAATCAGAGTACAAATACTGAGACTTCTAAAGGTGTCAGTAGAAAAAACAGCCAAACTGTACCTTTCATTAAGTTCACATGCAAACAAATCTCTTTACCGAATATGCTCCACAAATCATGACGAAGAAACCCTCATGCTCTTCCAAAGACCACAAAAATTTTGCTAAGGAGCTGTAGACATTAGTGTGTTAATTTCATGATATATTCTGTGTTCAATCCCATGATATTGTATATATTAAATATGTGCATTTTTGTATATAAAGTACCCTCGATAAAGTGGTCTTCAAAAAAAAAAAAAAGAGACATACACTTCCCCATCACAAAAGTGTTCCAGTTTTTGAAGGCTTAGCAACCCTGCTTTGGATAACCATTACCACATGTTATTATTTAAGTTTCTACAACCACCAGGACTGTGCCATAATCATTTCAGGATTACACCTCTGAAGAAAATCTCATGCTTAGGATTTTACCCATTAAATTTAGCAGTAAATTTAAAGTGATTAGTGTCCAGGCAATCTTTCACTTCAGGTATGAAAAGTAAGAAAAAAATATATATATATATTTATATATATATATATATATATATATATATATATATATATATATAAATACACATTATACATTATATATAATATACATGTATATTATATATAAATTTATGTATATAAAGATATAAAAAATATATATATTAAATTATATATATAAAAGTATATATAAAGGCTTAAAACCCATAACTACTTAAATATTTTTTCCACTGTAATTCTGACTTAATGAAATAAGAAATCAGAAAGTAGGAAGAAAACAGGTTTCCTATAACTCAAGAAAAGCACCCTAGGTTTAAGAATGCAGTTTTAGAGGTGAATCACTTCTGTTCTTTAGAACAATTAAAACCTGACAGTATTGAAAATACATTCTTCAGGGATGAGGACGCAGTTGAAGGGTATAATATCTGTGTAGCAAATGTAAGAGTCTAGTTGACAGTGAGCTGCCATTGCTGAAGAGGCCACATGACTGAGTTATAGAAGATGGTGAAATCAGCAGGTACAGACCTGGAAGCTTCATCCCTAGCAGCTATCTCTAATTAGTGCTAAGAGATGCTGTGCACCCTACTAAAGGAGAGAAGTAATTATCCATCATACCCAGCTGTGAACCCTGAAAGTTACATCAGTGACTGCCCTGGAAAGACACGCCCACCTGCTGCAATAGTGGCAGGAACATCATGAGAGTAACCAATAACTTTCTGATCAAAATTAAGTCCTGCTCCACAAGAAGAACACATAACTTGCATCATTAAGGGGCAAGAAACCTATGGCTAGATACATCATAGACCCTAGGGGAGAACCTTGAAAGGAAGGGTGATATAGTAATATAAAGTAGACAAATAGGAGTAGATTATCAAATCTACTCTTAAACATGTGTGTGTGTGTGCATGCATATATATATATATATATATATATCCATACTCCATACACTGGCACAGAAGTTTATATTTTGATACAAAAATATGGTTATATTTTGTTACACTGGCACAGAATTTTATATATTGATATAGGTTAAAGGCTTTCACTGGAATTAATCTTTGTATTTGATACAAAAGTGAAGTTTAATCTTGTTATAACATAACATATGTATGTTTCGATTCTTACACAGGTACTGTGCATATACAACTCACTTAAAACTACAAGGTTTAGCCCCAGTCTTTTAATAGCTGCTATTACAAACTTTTTGTGATAAGTAAGTAATGCAAGTTTAACAGTCAGTCAATCAAACTCATGGTCATGTTAAATTGTAGTCTGGATAATCACAGAAATACAAGCCCTGGGTTGTACAGATAGCAAGTAGCTGGAAACAGGCAATATTTGCTGGTTCAGATATGCTATGAAAAGATAGTCTTCAAAAACCTCAGAGACTCAGAGACTACAGATTTAAAGATGTTTTTATTAATTTAAGGCCTTTTAGACGTTGAGACATGTCGGCTCTTGGCAGCACCCAATTCGACTTGGAAGAAGATGATGAGCACCAAAAAGCCTCCACATGGAGTTGCTTCAATTGTGGCAAGCTAGCCACAGTGCAAAGAGAGTGCGTGCCCTAACTTCATCTGCAGATAGCATGCTGTCCAGAGGACCAACAGGTGCAGGGAAGTCAATTGCCAAACTCTGCCAAGACAAGGCAAGCAATTCCTGCTTCATAATTCCTGCTTCACAAAAGGTCTCTCAGACAGTCTGGGCCAGAAGGCTTAAAGACAGATGCTCCAACGTTATAGAAAATATTGGAGACTATCTATGCGGTCAGCCGCCTCTGTCATTTCTTTATTTTTGGAAGCTGCATTGTCTGATCTCTGCATAGTCAGGTAATATTTATTCTTTCTCAGGTCTCTGATGGGTTTAAAGATTAGAAAGTCATAGTCTTACTGTCTAACTAAGTTGTTTAGGATTTAAGAAGACGTTCTAGGTCTATAAAGGTATTTACTACAAGTCAAGTTAGGAACTGATTTACATACAGAACTCTGAAGTCACCAGGATACGATAGATAATAGAATACTTTCTCCAAAATTGCCAAATCCAGACTAGAAGAACTTTTCAATGTAACTCTTACCTAATAATTTTTATAATAACTTCACTATTGTTCCTACTGTATATTGTTTATTATTTTTTTAAGATTTATTTATTTTATGTATGTAAGTATATTGTCACTCTCTTCAAACATACCAGAAGAGGGCATCTGATCCAATTACAGATAGCTGTGAGCCACCATATGGTTGCTGGGAATTGAACTCAGGACCTCTGGAAGAGCAGTCAGTGCTCTAAATCTCTCCAGCCCCTGTTGTTTATTATTATGAGAAAGAATCTTTTTATTTAGACAAAAAAGGAGAATTGTTGAGGTTTGGTCTGTTGCTATGTATTGTAATGCTAAATTCTGTACTAGAAGATCTAGGCCGTACAGTGAATTCTTGAATTCTCACCTTTACAAGCTTTTGTTGTGCAGCCCATTCCTTGATTTAAAACTGTTATTTAAATAAAATTGGCTATAAGCAATTACTGGAGGGATTAGAGGCAGGTGGGTTTGAATTACCTGGTTGGGAATGGAGAAGAGAGAAGAGAAGAAGGAGGAAAAAAAAGAGGAGAGGAGGAAGCCACCATGAGGGCAGATTGACCATGAGAACCTGGCCAGGAGAAACAAAGTATCTAGGGTACACTGCTGGGGAGGTAGCTAGGCCAGCAGTTAGAAGAGTAGATAAGGGGTTATCCTCCAGTAATTGTCAAAGCCAGAAAGAAAAAAAAAACAAAACCAAGAAACAACAACAACAACAACAACAAAACCTCTAATGGAAATAGCTACAAAGACTTGCTTGCTTCACCCTGACCAGAGAAGGTCGGTTTGAATGTCAGAGCACTTACCTGTAATGAAACGATCTAACGGCATCACAGGGGCCACATGAGGAGTAGCTTGTGTAACAAGAAGATTTATCAGATCTTGTTTAAAATTTTTCAGTGTAAGCAACGCTCTGGCTACAAGGCCACCCATAGAGTGACCAATTATTGCTACACTTGTAGGAGCAAATTCTTGACCCTGTTTTTAAACAAAGACGAATAAAATAAAATCACCATGATAGAATCCTTAACATCCTAAGAAAAATACTTAGTACTTTTGTTTGTATATGGGCAATAGCAAAGATAAGCCAAAGAGGCACCCCTCAAAAGACAGAAAGATCCATCTTCACACAGTTCTAAACAGTATGCTAAGACTCTTTTGTGCTGTGTCACTTTTAGCAGGTTTTGGTTGTAGTTTTCCAAACTAAAATTGGAATTGAGTTAGTGAATCATGTTTGTATTAATTTGTTAGCTTGTTTACAATCTGAGGTCTGAGTATATTAAATATATATTAGAATATTAAAAACTCAAGCAACAGCACATGTTGGCGAGGATGTGGAGACAGGGGAACACTCCTCCACTGCTGGTGGGAATGCAAATTTGTAAAACCACTCTGGAAATCAATCTGGCAGTTTCTCAGAAAACTGGAAACACCTGAAGACCCAGCTATATAACTTGTGGCATATACCCAAAAGATATTCTACCAAACCCCAAGAACACGTGCTATACTATGTTCATAGCAGCTTTATCTGTAATAGCCAGAAACTGGAAAAACCCAGATGTCACTCAACTGAAGAATGGACACAGAAAATGTGGTCTGTTCACACAGAGGAATACTATGCAGCTATTAAAAACAAGGACATCATGAGTTTGGCAGGCAAATGGATGAAACTTGAGACTATCATCCTGAGTGAGGTAACCTAGACCCAAAAGACATGCATGGTATTTACTCACTGATAAGTGGATATTAGCCATAAAGCACAGAATACTCATGACACACCCCACACACCCAAAGAAATTAAACAAGAAGGAAGGCCCAAGCGAGAATGTTGAATCACACTTAGAAGGGGGAACAAAATAGTCATAGGAGGCAGATTGAGGAAGGGACCTGCATGGGAGAAGGGAAGTGGAGGGACATAGGAAGGCAGGATCAGGTGTGGGAAGAGAGAAGAGAGAGAGCCAGAAGGCCAGGAGAATGAATGGAATCTGTAGCAGCAAGAGGTGGCAGTTGGGGGGATGTGGAGAATCTTTAAGAAGTCCCAGAGGCCTGAGATTGACTCCCAGGAGTCAATGTGGGTGACCTTAACCAAGATGCCTACCAGTGGAGACATGGAACCTGGAGAGGACACCTCCTGTAGCCAGGCAGGACCCCCAGTAGAGGAGTAAGGACATCAAGGCACCCACAAAACTTTCATTCCAAAATATGTCCTGTCTAAAAGGAATGCAGAGACAAAGATGGAGCAGAGACTGAAGGAATGACCAACCAATAACCAGCCCAACTTGAAACACATCCCATGGGCAAGCACCAATCCCTGACATTATTAAAGATACTGTTATGCTTGCAGACAGGCGTCTAACATAACTCTCCTCTGAGAGGCTCTATCCAGCAGGTAACTCAAACAGATACAGATACCCACAGCCAAACATTGGATGGAGGCTGGGGGCTCTTATGGAAGACTTAGGGGAAGAACTGAAGGCCCCACAGAAGGACCAACAGAATCAACTAACCTAGACCTCTGGGAGCTCTCAGAGAATGAGTCACCAACCAAAGGACACACACAGGCTGGAATAAGACCCTGGACACATATGCAGAAGATGGGCAGCTCCATCTCCACATGGGTCCCCCAACAATTGGAGCAGAAGCTTTCCCTAAAGCTGTAGCCTGACTGTGATATCTGTTTCCCAACAGGACTGCCTTGCCTGGCCTCAGGAGAAGATGCACCTAATCTGGCAAAGACTTGATGTACCAGGGTAGGGGGACACCCAGTGGGATCCCACCCTCTCAGAGGAGAAGTGGAGGAGAGACAGAAGAAGGGTCTCAGTTGGTGGTGGGGGGACCTGGAAGGGAGGCAGTGCTTGAGATGTAAATAAATAAGAATATTAAATTGTATAGTGTATAAGAAATCAGAATATTTGGCACTGAAAATAGTTTTAAAGAATGAGACAATTATAGCTGCTGTTGCAATGTACTTTCGTATGGTGTCTCTTACTTCAAATTATTTCTCTACAGTGCATTTTAGCTTAAAAAAATAAAATAGTATCTTAAACATTTATTCACTGGTTATGCAATTCTTTAAAGAAGTACTGCTTAAAAATAATCTTTGTTGGGGCTGGAGAGATGACTCAGAAGTTAAGCTCACCTGACTCTTCTAGAGGATTGGGGTTTAACTGCCACCACCTGCATGGCAGATGAAGACAACAGTGTGACTCTAGTCCCAGGAGATCCAATGCCCTCTTCTGGTCTCCAAAGGTACCAGGCACCCCCATAGTGCACAGACATCCAAGCAGACAAAATATCCACATCCATGAAATTAATTACTTTTTTAAAACAATAATAAGCTTTGTTTAACAGGGGTGGTGTTACAAACCTTTAATCCCAGCACTGGGGAGGCAGCGAAGCTAGGTATCTGTTCAAGACTAGCCAGTGATCTATGGACTGAGTTCTAGGCCAGCCAGAACTAATAGTGAGATCATCTCAAAAACACACAAACAAGAGTTTGCATTCACTGTTCTCCTTAGTGTTTCCACTAAACCTGGGCCTGTTTCCCCAGCATTGATTCTTCACATGTACCTTTCCCCAGTCACTGTGCAAGAAAAAGCTGACACACGAGGCTAAGTCTGCTACTCTCAGAACGAACTAAAAGCAAGGTTGCTGCAGAGTATAGTCTGGGTCCTTATATGTTGCAAGGCTTCTTGCCACCTGTAGATCAGTGGTTCTCAGCCTGTGGGTTATGATCCCTTTGGGGGCTGAACAACCTTTTCACAGGGGTTACATATGAGATATCCTGCATATCAGATATTTACATTATGATTCATAATAGCAGCAAAATTATGAAAGTAATCTTATGGCTGGGGGTCACCAAAGCATGAGTAACTGTATTAAATTGTATTAAAGGGTCACAGCATTATGAAGGTTGAGAACCACTGCTTTGGATAGTTCATAGTGCCCACAATGGAAATCGTATGGTTTATGATGAGTATCTGTTGTCCTCCAGGCTAGAATTCTTGTACATGTTATGCAAAAAGTGTCAGAATTGGCCTCTAATGAAAACTAGGGACACCAAGACTCTAAAGGCATTGTTTCTCACATCGCAGACTGCTGATAGAGCAAAATGAAGTAAGAATGTCGGCCCAACCCGTGAGACTGTTGGAAGCTCGCACCTGCTCTTTTCAGACTTTGTCCTGTGTGCTTTTCCTTCTCCCCAGTTTGCTTTGTGTCCTTTCACTATGTGACGGTCGTGTGTTATAAACCGAATCCTATGAATCCCACTAGCAAGCTGACCACCCTGGGGATGGTCTCCCAGAGAAAGCTCATTGTGGTAAGGGCCAACCTCTACAGCCCTACTTCTTGTTCTTAGCCATGGGTGCTCCCTTTCCCTCCTAGTCTCTGGTGCTGCTCTCCTGCATTTCCTTCAGTTCTTAAATGAATGGCCTGGGCCTCAGGTCTTTGACTTTTCTCTTTATACACACACACACACACTTACTGATCTTGGCCACACTGATAAACTCATCTATTCCCCTGGCTTTAAATACATGTATTTAGTGTTAATTCCCAACTAATCTCAACTGGATATCCTGTCTGTCTGTCTATCTATCTGTCTGTCTGTCTGTCTGTCTGTCTGTCTGCCTATCCATCCATCTATTCAGCTCTAGACTCAATTGGACAACTCTTGCACAATTGCTATACTGGGAATACCTTACGCATCTTAAGGTCAACCTGTTTAAATTAAATTGTGCTGCCCCAAAATATCTTCTACCTAGTCTTATCAAATGTAATTCAATGTCTTCAGTCGCCCAGACAGAATATCTGGAGTCGTTCTTGTTTTTCTTTCATACAGAATTTCAACCTGGGGTTGGGGATTTAGCTCAGTGGTAGAGCGCTTGCCTAGCAAGCGCAAGGCCCTGGGTTCGGTCCTCAGCTCTGAAAAAAAAAAAAAAAAGACAAAATAACAGAATTTCAACCTGCAATCTTCCAGCAAAGCTTGCTGCCTCAGCCTCTAATCCTAAGACCAATGTGTTCATTTCTCACCACTTCAGTTTCTATCAACTTAATTTAAATACTATTAGCTCTTGCCAAAGAGACTTCAATAGACTCCTACCTAGTTTCCCTGCCCCTATTCTATGGCCCTTCAGTTTATCCTCCTATATAACCAGAATGATACTATTGAAGTTTAAATACGAGTGACACTTCTCTCCAAAAACCTGCCCAACGGTTTCCCACACCACCCTAGATAAAAGGGGAAGACCACTAAAACTGTCTCTACATTGGTACAATCTAATTGACCCACCCAGGCTGGCCTTTTGGTTTTGTGTAATTCTGTATTTATTTGGAATTGTATGATGAATAAGGTTTTCTCTGCCCAGAATGTTCTTTTCCATACCTGTATCTTATACACTCAACAAGATTCAATTGTCCTCCAACTCCTACTGTAATTGCTTATAATAGAAATCTTTGTTAGTATCTCATCTCAAAAATACTTATTACTTGCATTATAAATTTAATGTGTTCATTAGAAAAATCCAAAGCAAAAATAGAAAAAAAAACCTGCCTACTATATAAGAGTGAACTTTGTTTACTGTGGATGACATGTATTTATCTTATTTGACAAATAACCTTACCAGTTATTACCTGTACCTAAAGAGGATAATTTTTCCCCTTAACACTCTGATTACGTAGGAAGAGATCATTAAATTCTATTCCTCCTACATTGAATTTATGTTCCTTTTTCTATACATTAAGTCATGAACTGGTGCTAGTGTGGCCAGATGGCTTTCAGCTGCAGAGATGATCCTATGCTGGACTATATACTGACTCCAATATTTAGATATTGAACCAGATAGGGTTTTTGCAGTAATTTCTATTTGGTCATGATATACTATACCTTTTTACTGCTGAGTGTGGTAGTCTGGTATTTGGTTGAAATTTTTATATTTATGATCCTGAGGAATATTAATCCTTTAGTTTCTTTTTACTGACTGCTGCACTGTCTACTTTTTCCTAAAATGGAATTCTATCTCCCTTATTCTTTAAAAGTCCCTTTCTAGTTTTGCTGTCAGAGCTACACTGAACTGAAAACTGAGTCTTTTTCTTCCTCTGTTCTTTTGAAAATTGTTTTTGTTGCTGCTGTTATTTTAAGAACAGTATTTGTTTTTAAATGTGAACTAGAATTTCACATGATTGAAAGTCACTGAGCTCTAAGGTTTTGCTTGGTGGTAAGGTTTTAAATTACAAATTCAAAAGAAATTCTGACAGATACTGGAGTACTCAGATTTTATCTGTCAGTTTTCTAACTAATACTTCAAAAACTTTATATGATTGAGTTATTAAGTTTACAGGTATGAAAGTGTGCATAATATTCCTGTATCACCCTCTCCAAATGTAGAAATATATCCTCATTAGTTTCTAACATTGTTACTTTGTTCTCTCATTTTTAATATCAGTCTAGCCATAATTTACAAGTTGTTGACCTTTTTTAATGAATCAACTGTTGGCAGAAGTTAGTTTTTCTGTTGTTTTATATTTCTTTAATTTCTACTTTTGTCTTGTTTTCTTATTTTACTTAACTTTATTAACTTTCTTTTCTCCCCAGCTTATAAAGGCTGCAAACTTAAGTCATTGATTTGAAAGCTTACTCTTTTCTAAGTATTCAAAACAGTATTGCTTTTAACCAAATTATCGCTCCTCTAAATTTCATTTTATTAGTTGAAAACTTTGTACCTGTATAAGATATATGCATTTTCATTTTAATTCAGCTCACAGTATCTTCAAATTTCATTTTTAAAAACTTTGGGTAATCTAGAAATAACAGTTTAAAAAAAATCTTTTTTTTTTTTACTTTTAACTTTGCTATTTTCAGGAAATACATTACATGGTTTTAGTATTTTAAAGATTATTAATATCCACAACCCAGCACATGGCCTAGCATAGAACACAACTTAGTAAATGTTCATTGTGTATTGTAAAAGAGTATTTCTATAGCTGAGTAGAGTTTTTTGTTTTGTTTTTTTTTCTTTTTTTGTTTTGATTTTTTGAGACAGGGTTTCTCTGTGTAGCCCTGGCTGTCCTGGAACTCACTCTGTAGACCAGGCTAGCCTCGAACTCAGAAATCCACCTGCCTTTGCCTCCCAAGTGCTGGGATTAAAGGCATGCGCCGCCACCACCCAGCGAGTAGAGTGTTTTAAAGTTATCAATAAACATTATATAGCAGAATCTGGGAAGTAAGTGCTCAAATCCATAGTTTGCTGATTTTCTTATCAGTGATTAGAACAGGGCTGAAATCACTAGTGCTATTTGTGTTAATTACGCTAATTCCTTTTCTTGGTTCTACTGGATTTTGCTTTGTAAATTTGGAAGGATCAGATGCATACTAATAATTTGAGAGGTTTTCTTTGGTTTCTGGTTTTTTATAAACTTGTTGGGCTGTGTGTCTGCCTTGCTGCTGGGGTGCTGAAGCACCCTGGCAAGCCACTCAGGAGAGACAGAACACAGTCTGTGATTAGGGGTCGAAGCCCACGGTCTTCTAGGCAAGAAACAGTGAGATCTGGGACTGATGATGTGGTTCTCAATCTCCTGTATACCCAGATGCCACTGGGGACAACCAGGAGTTGAGAATGGGAGTCATGGGTCCATGCTTCCCCTATGTGCTGGGCAGGAAGGGGATAACTGAGCTTCAAGACTGAATCCTGGTCAGTTCTGACTGAGTGCTGATTACAGAGGCGCTGGAGGAGAGAAGGCCTTCTCCGGAAGACTGAGGCACAGCTCTTTACTACAAAGGCCTCCTCCCACCCCCACAGCAATCCTTGATGAAGGAGACAATCCTTGTTTGTCTGGACTGCTTTATTTTATGGCAGATGTCAATGCATACATCTTACTCAGGGTGAGCCAGGGATTAAACACCTTCTATGGGAAGGAATGCCTAGGAAGGGAAGCTCACTGGCTAAACACTTAGGTCCTATCTAGATACCTCATTATCATGGAGAATGCCAGGTTTTTATGCTATGTGACCAGCTGTCACAGTCCTCTCAGTGGGGTGCCATGGTTACTCGGTCCAGGACAGGCAGAGCTTGACAGGGAGCTAGTTCCACACCTACCATTCTCAATTCTGAAGGTTCCCTGGGGTTTTGAACCTGCTTCAACCTCACCAGTTCTTCTGCCTGGTTGCATGGCCCACTTGTCCCACATAAATTGACCCTTTTATCATTAGGGGAATTCCTTTGGGGGGGGGCAGGAGCAGAGGATGAAATCCAAAGTCTTCAAAATGTCCACCTTTTCCCACAAAGAAATGTCTTTTCCTATAATCTACTGAACAGATAGTAATTTAGTCATTCTAGTTTTTGATTTGTTTGGCATGTGTGCACATGTATTAGGGGGCAAGTTGGGGAGAGGGTGATCATGCTGGACAGCACGTGCCTTTCCCCGCTGAGTCCTCTCCCTGGCCCTCTACCTTGTCTTTTGAGACAGAATCTCTCAATGAACCAGGAAGTTTCAGTTCAACCTAGATCTTTAAACTAGCTTTGAATTGAAGATATTACATTATTTTTTTAAAAGTTCTGCCATTTTTGTGTTTTTGTTTCAACTCCAAGATAAACAAATGTATTATTTACAATCAAATGTGTCCCTAAAAAAACAAAGCCACTGACACTACTGCTTTGCATATTTCTTGCCTACCTTGTAGAGTTTGAGAATGGCTTTAATGCATTCGTGCACAAACTTGGTCTGCTTCTGAAGGCTTCCCCCATACAATGCCACCAGTTCTTCATTGAAGTTGACACTGAAGAAATCGAAGTGGTATTTGAAGTCGATGTCTTCTGCTTTCCTAAGTGCAATCGAGCCGATAGAGCGAACTGCAGAGTAAAAGAGAAGAGGGCTCACTATACAAAACCTCCTGGAAAAGCAGCCAACTTTGTCTTGAAGCTTTTAATAAATAAACCCATCGTGAATATAAACAACTTATTTCAGAGTGATGCACACCAGTGGTACCAAATGAGGACCTGAGACTATAGCTCAGTTGGTGAAGTGTTTGCTGTTCAAATATGAAGACCCTGGGCTAGGAGTCCAGAACCCATGTGAAAACCCAGGCATCTACAACGAGCACCAAGGAGGCAAAGACAGAAGGACCCTGGAGGCTTGCTGGACAGATTTCAAGGTAAATCTGAGAGCTGTAGGTTCAGTGAGATCATTAAAATAAAATAAATAAAATAAAATAAAAGACAGATAAAGGAAAGAAGAAAGGAAAAGGTGGAGAATGATCCCTAACCCTCCAACTTACTCGTTCTACACACACACACCCTAATTAAAAGAACAGGTATAATTCACATATTATACAAGTCACCCTGTGCAAAATTTGTAATTCCGTGGATTTTAGTGCATTCGTTGCCTCTAGTGAGTATTGTATAACCTCGATACTGTATAACTGAGTATTTCAACCACATGAGTAGACACTGTTAAATCCTCCCAGTCCTGTTGCTTCTGCTCCTATTCCTAGTCCTGATATGCACCAGCTTATTCTGTTTCCATGAATTTGCCTATTCTGAGCATTTCAGATAAATGATATCATCCCATAATGTGACTTTGTGTGACTGCTTTCTTTCACTTTTTATGATGTTTGCAAGGTCGATCCATGTTGTAGCATTTGCACCACTAATTCATCTCTTTGCATCCCATCAGCAATGTGTGAGGATTCCAGTTTTCCATGTCTTTGCTAGCACTTGCTACTATCTGTCATTTTTATTTTAGCCATTTATTTATCATTGTAGGGCGCGGTACTGTATTTTGATTTGCCTTTCTCTGATGACACATGATGTTTAAGCATCTTTCCTGCTTCCACTCTTGCCTTGTAATAGCATATTCTCTTCAAAGCAGAGCCATACTAGTCCTTTTCAAAAAGTAAACTGTGTTTATTAGATTCGTGAAAATTTAAATTTCACAATTTCAGTGTTGTCAAACAGGTAGTATAAAGGAAAGCATCATATATTAATTATAAGAATATAATCAGTGTACTCAGTAAAGGTGAGAGGATATGTAAAACCTGTGATGGGGAATTAGTACGACTAGGATAAATCTACACGTACAGAAACTTATGTGCTCTACGATGTAAGCAGAAGGACAGTGTTTGCAATTGCCAATATAAAAATAATGGAAAATTATACAAATTATCTTCTATAAAAATTTTACAAAAGAACAATATAGTGTTAAACAAATGGACAGTTTATTGTTCGTACAGTAACTTTGAGGACTTTTACAGACAAAATAAACTAGAAGAAACCAAGCACAAAGAATACATAGTTGATGGTTATACATTATAAAGATTAAAAACATTCCCAAAGCAATAAAGTATACCAGGGAAGAACACTTAGGTATTAAGACTACAAAGAAAGTTATAAAAATTATCACCTTAAAGTTAGAATTGTAGAAGTAGGTGTGTGTGTGTGTGTGTGTGTGTGTGTGTGTGTAAGGGAAGAAAGCTTTAATCATGAAGGAACTCAGGGGGGTTCCAGGATGCTGGCAATCTTCTACTTCTTCACTGAAGTTCTAGTTCTCTGTAGTTCACTTTGTAACAACGGTAAGTATGTATGTATCATTTCAAGCATGATAGTTAACAAAAAAATCAGACTACCCAAAGCATCATGTTTCACATGCCTCTCAAGTAAATATTCAGCAGCCTTTCCAAGTGTGTATGTGTGTGTGTGCATGTGTGTGTGTGCATGTGTGTGTGTGTGTGTGTGTAAATACACGGACACACATATCTCCATTCTAACTTCATTTTTCTCTAGTCATGGTCGTCCTGAGTGCAAACACATTTTTGTATCAAGGACTTCCCTAAATTATGTTCAAGCTCTCCTGGCCATGGCCTTTCCTAATCACCTCATCTAAACAAGCCACATTCCTACTACTTACCTTCTGCCTCCCTCGGTACTTTACTTATTTATTTCTTATAGCTTTTAGTATTACTGGAACATCTACTGATGGCTGTCTCCCAATAAGAACATGTGTTTGATGAGTACCGTCCTCTTCTATCTGGATATTTAATACCTAGTATACTCCCTGGCTTATGGTAGATACTCCACAAATATTTTGTAGATGAACAATAAGTACATATGATTACCATACATGTTAAAACAAGTCTGGATTCATTATATAACAATTCCTCCAATGTTTATAAGAACTGAAGCAGATTTTTTTGTAAACAAAATTACTTACAGATTGGGATATCTGGCTGCTATGCCAGAAACTCTGACATTCTCTCCACCATTCTGTAATCCCTCCATACTGCTGCATGTCTCTACCCAAGGAGAGTTACTCTTTTCTTCTCTTGTTCAACATAATTTAAGATTTTATCTCCCCACTGAATGCTTCAGACTCCATTCTCAGTAACTTCATTTCCAACATAAACCTTTCTCCTATTTCTGAATACCTGTATAATCTATTCATCCTACCCTACACCATCTGATTTCTGAATACCTATATAATCTATTACCCTACCCTATGCCATCTGATTGTTCTCCCTCTTTGCAAAGTAGTGTTCAACTCTTCTTTTTTCCTTCTATTTTAGTGTTTGCTTTCTCTTGAAGGAAGTGGCATGTACATGGGTCTCTCTCCCAGTAGGTTCAACACAGTACTTGACAGAGTAAGCTTTTCATTTACACCACTTGATTCTGGCAGTATGTACATGATTCAAAGTCTGGAGCTGAATTTTACAGCTTTAACTTTTTCTTTCACTACCTACCTTGCTTATAGCTTCCAGCATTACCAGGAAGAAAGAGAACAGGAATTCCTGTCAAAGGGAGAATTTTGTGTTCTTCAGCGTACGATCCTTCTCCATAAAGATATAACTCATATGCTGGGTAACGCTTTGTCAGTTTCTTTGGAAGTTCTATTTTCTAGAAAATAAATAAATAAATAAATAAATAAATAAATAAATAAGTCTGTTTTAATCACTTTTATTATTAATACAACTCAGATTCAATGCAAACATAAATTAAAGAACTTTAAAATGGTATAGTAGACAAATATTATGAATGCCATAAACCATATACAACACACAAAATGAGTTTTCCTTATTATTATTCATATAGGGGATTATTCTTAGATTATATGGATCATAACCTTCATAAAAGCATAAAACACATATGGTTGAAATTCTCACCAGTCACCCAAAATAATCCCTGACCATGGATATATGTCACTGGTATATGTCAGAAAGTTTCACATAAACTTAACTGGAAATGCAATTTAATTTCACTTAGAACCAGTTATCAATTATAATTTAAAGTGAGGATAAGACCTTTCCATGATCAAATCAATTCTTTTTGCCACTTAAACTACTTTATAAGTATCTCCTTTAAATTGGGTCCACCTAAATACTCTAGCTGCTACAACTTTAAACGAAGCATGTTACTGTTGGGGGTGTGTGTGTACATGCATGTTCAATCATTTTGTGTGCGTGTGTGTATGATGTGTTCACATGTGTGCACAGGCATACTCAGATGCATGTATGCGCAGATGTGGAAGCCATACGTCCACACAGGTGATCCTCCTCAATTATTCTCCAACTTGTTTATTTTGAAACAAGATCTCTTCCTAAACCTAGAAATCAGATTCAGCTAGATTGCCTGGCCTGCCTCTGCCTCCCCAGCACTGGGACTTCGGGCACAGACTACCATGCCCAGCTTTTTACAGGTGTGCTGGGGATCAACTCAGGGACTGCCTAGTGATTGTGTGGCAAGCTCTTCATCTACAAAGCCATGCCATAGACCCAGGAAGTTTGTTGGACAATGTTTTAACTATGATGGTTTAACAAAATAATCTGAACCTTACAACCAAGATATGCACATTCTTCTTACCATAAATATTACACTGAATAACATTAGCTTCAATTCATAGGCCAGCCATATATTGTACAACATATGCAAGGTCTTAATGTCATCACCAAAGGGTAGGCATTTATTAAAGATGTAGCAAAGTGTAGACTTTTCCATCCCTCTTTGGGCGGGGTCTCACTATGTAGGCTCTGCTGGCTGGCACTTACTTCATCTTCCTACCACTGTCTCCCAAGTGTGGGGAATTCCGGATACTTCACCATACCTGAAGTTTCCATTATTTTTTTTAAAATGGAAATCATTAAAAACAAACCACTGTACTAAATCAAAAACTGAAATATATCAATATATCAATAAATCTAGAAATGTAAAACATGTATATACTTGATGAAAAAATTTTACTGTATGAATTTCAAAAGCTGTGTTATTAATATTGCTGGAAAAACTTACCGCTCAAAAGAGAATTCTAATCATTTGTGCAGATTCTAGAATATTCCTTTGAGAATATTACCATAATCCAGGCCAACTATATTACAGAAGTATCTATAGTACTACGTGCTGCTTATTTAATAGGCTATCACTTTAAATTATTTTCTCCAATATATCAAATACAGAAAAACCAGCTCTACCATTTGCTTTATAAGCACACTAGCACTACAAGTCAAATTAGTCCCAATAATGATTATTCAGTGTGCAAACAAAAGTCAGAATGATGCAATATTTCATTTATTGGGATACAGATCAAGCAAAAAAGAAAATATAACAGAATAAAAAAATAATTCCTTAACTGCTCCCAAATAAGAACATAATTTGATGCAATGGTACACACATAGTTTTTAGTGGACAAGTTTGAGCTAAGTTGAACATTAATACAGAAAACAAGAAATTAACAAAATTAAAAGGCCAGGCAGCGGTGGCACAAGCCTTTAATCCCATTACTTGGGAGGCAGAGGCAGGCAGAGCTCTCTCTGAGTTCAAGGCCAGCCTGGTCTACAGTCAAGCTCCAGGACAGCCAAAGTCACAGAGAAACCTTGTCTTGAAAAATAAAAGCAAGAACAAAACATACATACATACATACATACATACATACATACATACATTTCTCTGAAGACAAACAGTAGGCAAAACAACATATTTGACCTATTTTATAACATGCTATTTTATGGGCAACTTCATTATAAAATATTTATATTATTTAAAAATTAACAATATACACATATTCTAAAAATATACAGGTGGTGGGAAGGTAGGGAAGATGGAGAGTTGAATGATGGGAGGGAAGAAAGGAGAGGAGAGGAGGAAACGGTGAGAAATGCAGGCAAATGGCAAAGGACACCTCCAGGCAGAGCACAAGATCTAGTACGTGTCAGGAAGACAACAGGAGAGGCAACTGGTGGGCACACAGAAGGGACGCTATGCTGAGAGAAAAGAAACATAAAGGAACATAGCTGTAGGGCTCCGACACAAAGTATTTCATATGGACAATTTAAAATAAACAGGTTCTCACCCACAAAAGACCTGTAGTGACAATCAGTGGCCTTTGCATTAAATATTACTTCCATGAGTTGACCCTGCAGTCTGTACTGCCTTGGCTGCACCTCAGAAGAGGCTGTTCTCGTTGCTAACATACACCCCTCCCAAAAGATAAGCATTCCAACCCCTCAACTGCTAGAGAACATTGACTTAAAAAAACAAAGGTCTTATTTTGTGATATGTGTGTATGTGTGTGTATAATATATACTTTTCACTTGTAAATGAAAACTATAAAAGGGTGATGTCCATGGCTTAACCAAAAGGAAACAAAATTATCAAAATAAATGCAGACATTTTAAAGCTCTTAGTAGGAACTCTCAGCCCTTGACTGAGGTTACTCCCAAGAGTAGGCTTAAGGACTCCTGCTCGATTAAAACAGGAAAAAAAACTAAACATAATTTAACCTTTCAGACAGGCCTTTCTTTTTGTCATAAATCCTCTGCTACAATCCAGTTCATGCTGCTACCAAAACATCTAGCTAAACACATCCCTTGTGTATTTCCATAATGTACACAGGAGTAATAAAGACTTTAGAGGGGGGAGCTTTTAAAATTTGATTCCAAAATCTACCTCACTCTTCTAATTTACACATGCCAGTTTTTAAATTTTGTGTTTAATGTATTTAAATTTTTTCAACTTCAAAAGGCCAGGTATTGAAAAGAACGTCTCTATTTTTTTCATGTTTTGCCTGCACAGTACCACAGAGCCAGAAGATGGTGTTTGGTTGGAACTGGACTTACGTGTGGTTGTAAACCACCAGGTGGGTACTGGGAACTGAACCCAGGCTCCAGGCAAGAGCAGCAAGTGCTCTTTACCACTGAGCCATCTCTTCAGCCCCTCAATTTATATCTTTTCAAAAAGCCTTTGAAAACCCAGTACAAACATATATATTCTTTCTTCTCTGAAGAGCCTGTACACAGTCTCTTGCTACATTATAACTGATTTTTATATTCTTGTCTCTCTTCTTGTTAAAATATATACATTAAAGGCATAGGGGCTTTTTATCACTAATTCCTCTCGTGCCAAATATACCTAGTCATTCAATAAATGACTGTCTAAATAAACATTAACATGCTTTCTAATAAAATGTGATTTATATTTGCAGCATCAACATTTCCTCTCCGAGAGCAATCGTTAGGCCACACACATGAACAGAGCCAAATGAGCGGATGAGAGAAAACAACTCAGGTGTTTCTGCTCAAATTCTACAATTTGCCTAAAATTATGTACAGCTGAACAACCATTTGGCCCTATTAGCACCATGGAGCAAGAAACTGTAAATGATGTGACTGACTGAAGATCTAACCATAATATACAGTTAACTACAAATAAGACATCCAGGAAACTACAGGCAAAGGATGAGTAGAGAATTTTAAACTCAAAGTTCATTTCTGCAAAGAATTTCAAATTCCTCTGTTACTTAAAAAGGGGCTGTTTATCATTTTCTGCTGTCTAACTAAGAAAGGCACAAATAAGCAACTTTTTAAAAGGGAAAAGAAAAAGGCCTCAAGAAGGATGAGATGCCATGAGGTCATGCCACCTGCTGGACGCCAAACCTGCAAATGGTTAGAAAGCTTCAGAAATGCTAATCTAAAAGGCAACAGATAAACTATCTTTAGAACAGCTTTGCCCATATGAAAGCCATTTGGCTCTTAACTTGATGAGCTCAACTGTCTTAAAATCTCAGTATTTATTCAAATGGCCTTGTTTCTATAGGAAGGCCTTAATTCTGTTTGCTAAATAACATAATTCATTCAAAGTCTGCTAAAAATGTGTACTAAAAGTTCCACCACTAATTATTACTGTACACATAAATTAGTAAGTGTCAAACTCTGAAACAGCAATTTGTACCAAAATAACTACATACCCACTACTCAACAAAAAAGCCTAATAGCTCTCTTGTCTCAGTGACACTAATTTTCTCTTTCTAGTCAATTTCATGAGGCAGAAGACACATCTGTGAGATCCATATGTTTTGTTCTCAACATGAAGGAAGAAAATTTCTACTACTGTAAATATAAAAATAGATCAAATAATTGTGGGAAATCTAGAAATAAATGGAAACTATTGTTCCAAAATGATTTTATTGTAACCATATAATACAGTATTACACTAAAGCGACCTACTTCAATTTTACTGAGTTTTCAAATTATTAAACCAGAGGCAATGAAAGGAAATTATAATGAACTCTATTTTCAGTTTTAAAAAAATCCTAAAGTTCATATATTTAACTATTGAGATTGTAATGCACACAAACCAACATCACATCAGCTTATTAGCTTAGGAATTAACACTAACTTGTTAAAAATCTCCAAGAGCATCTGAAATGCAGTGTCCCCTTTTCCTCATAACCACTGATGCAAAATCAAAGTAGGAACTCTTCTACTAGAAAATATCCACAGGAAAGGATGCTCTTCAGCAATTTATACTTCAGTTTTTAAATGTAAATAAGAGGGCCATCAAACAGGCTCCCTCTATAAGGACCTGTACACAGACGCAATCCTGATTTTCATTCTTTATCGACAGAAAAATCTGCTATGATCCTAAAAGAATGCACTCTATCAAAGTGTATTATGTATATTTTATAGGAGTCATTATAATAGATATTCCAAAATTAAGAGATTCATTTAGAAATCTCAAGAAAAATATCATTGGATGGAAATTTCTCCTGACAGCTGTGTAATTTATCATCTCTTTCTACTGCTGGTCATGAATGAAATTCTAGATTCTACTACGCAGAACAAATGAAGCAATTAATGAAAGCATTCAAATTAGAACAGAGGAGGTGGGGGGCGGTGAATGAGGAGGCAGATCCAGCTAAACCCAGTGAGAAAACAAAATAACACCAGAATGTGCATGCAACTGATTATAATAGATATGATATAATGATATCATAATAAATTATGCAGGTCACTGACTGTTCAGAGGCATGCAAAAACACAGGTACACACACCCACGGACTCGGAACCTACAGAACAGGTGGATCCGCAAAATTCTCCACAGGAGGGAAACGAGATAGTTTTCAGTTTAATTATTCATCAGGGCAGTCTTTCACTTCACCCAGAGGTAAAACCTCAGAGCCTCTTTTGAAAAATCACTCTTGGCAACTCTGCAAGACGCTGTGTTTCTTTCCAGAAAAGCCAAATCTGATGTGCCCATCACTGGGCGCGAAGAGAAACCATCTCCTTGAAAGCAAAGGAGGGTCCGGGAAGGATAGGGATTGAGGAGAGGGACCGGGGCTGGCTCTCTGGGGGTCAGAAGTCGGGGTCCGGGGTCTGGGTGGGGGACGAGGGGTCGCGCAGGCGAAGGTGCCCTGCCCAGCACGAGGCAAGAGACTTCAAGTGCCAGAAGGGATCCGACCCGGAGCGTTCCAGCTGAGCCCGAGAGAAGCTCGGGAGGTGCGGGCGCGCAGGTGAGGGAGGGCCGTACCTGGTACTCCGGGTACTCGAACATGTAGCTCATGCTGCACTTGTTCTCCTCGAAGCCGAAGAAGACATCCCACAGCCCCAGGGTAGCCAGAAATACCATGAAGACATAGAACGCCAAGTTCCAGAGGTTGACTGAGTGGAGAAACATGGTGCACCCGAGCGCCTCTACGCCCGGAGAAGCTCCGCAGCCCAGACAGAGCGAGGGAAAGACGCCTGTGCCAAGCCGTGCCCAGCGGAGCAGCGCGCGCCTGCGCGGAGCCCGCCAGCACCCCCTCCCCTTCGCCCGCCGCTCAGCGCGCCTGCGCAACTGCGCACAGCCAGACCGCGGCACCGCCCACGGAGGAGGGAGCTCCGGGCGTTTGCAGCGGGAGCGCGATTGTGAGCCTAAAAGATGGAGAAAGAAAGCGGAGTGGGCTGGACTGGAGGGTATGGAGAGAAAAGGGAGGGGGCGAGAAAGGGAAAGGGGGAAGCGAGGATTGGAGGAAGGAAGGGAGGGGGGGATGGGAGCGCAGATCCCAGAGGCAGGAGAGGGAAGGGCCGGGTGGGTACCATAGGAATTGGCCCAGGGGCAAGGATAATGCCCAAGAGTCCAGAGACTGTTAGTGATCCAGAGCTGACTGGCTAAGGGAGGCAGCACATCAAAGGCTCGCCAGGTGGCTGTCACGAACACCTTTCCCTGCAACAGTTTCAAACCCCATCTTGTTCAATTTTGAACCGCCTCGGGCCCCCGCAATTTCGCTTCAAGCCTTCTTGGACCAACTAGCTTGATTCGTGAGGAGACAAATGGTTTTCACCCTCCCTCTTAGACCACCAACTTGGGCCCTGTAGGTAACAACACTTGAAAGCACCAGCTCATTAAAACAAAACACATGACAGTCAAAGGAAATCCTGTTCTTGGTAGAAACCTAAATCACACGAAGTCTAAAAAAAAAACAATACGAAAATACCCACCAACATGGATGTCACCAGTTGGTATCTGCAGGATCAGGTTGACACTGACTTGAAGTGCTCTCCAAGTCCCCCACGTCTCTGGGGACTGGTTCCATAATTACATTAGAAGAGAATTTTGCTCAAGCTTCTACTCTCTCTCTAATGACTTAATTCACTTTGAAGAATTTCCATTTGTCTTTACACAAAGGAGGGGATTTTAAAAAGCAGATTAAAACCAATAGAAATACTTGTTAACAGCTTCAAAACACTGAAATGATATGAGGTGTCAATCCTTAAAGCTGACCAGAATTCGTCCTCCTCTCTCTCTCTCTCTCT
>NW_021604613.1:8774625-8821792 GCF_004785775.1 Grammomys surdaster
CTCTCTCTCTCTCTCTCTCTCTCTCTCTCTGTGTGTGTGTGTGTGTGGTGTTGCTAACTTTAGAACGTTACATAGAATGGTCTTTGGCACTGACTCAATTTTATTAGTCTAATTTTCTAGCATATATTTTGAGGAAAGCTGGCTATGATACATGAAATCAAAGAATTTCAAGACTGAAAAAGCTTATTGTTTATCTTATACAAAACCCTGCCATTCACATCAAGAAGCTATGATCCAAAGGTAAAGGGATAGCATAAATTTTTTCAACCCTACACAGAAACACTTGCATGTCTAAGCAAATACACCTAAGCTACAAGATCTTGACTATTTGTACAGAGAGGAATGGGAAAATTTCTAGCATTCTGTCTAAACCCACCTCCATAGTTACCTGGCAACACCCAGGTAGGCCTGCCCACTATAAAGGGGGCTGCTTGCCTCTCCTCTCTCTCTTACTCTCTTACTCTCTTGCCTTTAGCTTCTCTCTGTCCCCTCGCCCTTCCCCCTTCCCTTCCCCCTCTCTCCACATGGTCATGGCCAGCCTCCACTTCTCTCCTCTCTCTCTCCTCTTTCTCCACCATCTTCTCCCGTTTCTTTCCCCATCTTTGCCCTCTGCCCTGAATAAACCACCTCCTCTCGTGGAACCGTCTGGTCTGCTGTGATCTGTTCCGAGCTACGCGCCAAAATCTAACAAAAATGGACTGGTAAGCTGCTTTGAGATAAGGAGGTAGATTTGGAAGGGCCAGGATAGCATGTGAGGAAAGTTGGGTAATGCTGAGTAGCAGGGCAATAGTTAGCTGATAAGCATTTAAGGCATACCACGGATGTTTAAGGCATTTATACCATGTATGTTTTGGATGTTGTGCTGTGTTCCCCTGGTATAGGAGTCATTTGTCCTATGCTGTGACCATACCCTGGCACAAACAACTTAAGGAAGGACTTATTTTGGTTCACAGTTCCAGCTTATAGTCCCTTGTGGCAGAGGATTTATGACAGCAGAACCTGAGGTAGCAGGTCAGTTTGCATCTGTAGACAGGAAGCAAAGAGAGAAGCACGCTCCGCTCCCTTTTTCCATCTGGTTTGGAAGTTAGGGTGAGTTTTTTCCATTTTAGTTAACTTAATCTAGAAAATTACTCCCAGACATGCCTAAAGATTTGTCTCCAAGACCTCTGTAAATCCCATCCAGTGACAAAATTAACCTTCTTCACAACTCTACCCCTTGTCAACGTGACAGTCAATGTTACTATTAAAAATTACCTCCCACCTAGGATCATGGCCATCTCATGGTACAGATGCATTTAGTACAACTTCAAAAGTCCCCATAATCTTTGACAACCCCAATGCTAGTGAAAAGTGTCTTTTCTGAGACTAAGGCAATCTCTTAACTGTGAGGCCCTATAACAACAGAAAATTCATTACATAGTTCCAGAATATGATGGCACAGAGTGAATGTTCTCACTCCAAAAGGCAGAAATAAGGAAAGATGAGGCCAAATCCCAGCAAAGCAAACATAACATTCTGCAACTCCATGTTAGTCATCGAGAACTCATGATAAAATTATCTGGGCTCTAACAGGCTTAGGTTTTCCTGCCCCCTCTTTCTCTGCTGTCTGAAGGACACAAACCTCTCTTTAAATGAAAATTTTCTTAATTTTGTGTATGAATGTTTTGCCTGCATATATACAAGTGTCACACACACACACACACACACACACACACACACACTGCCCACAGATTCTAGAAGACATTGGATTGGATCCTCCCTTGGAAGCAGAGTTCCATTGGAGTTATAGACAGATTTGAACTGTCACAGAGGTGCTAGGAACCAAACTCAGATCCTCTGTAAGAGAAGCAAGTGCTCTTAAGCAAGTCATCTCTCCAGCCTCACAGCTTTTCTCTTAAGTCAACTCTACACCATACGTGCATCCTTGGCAGACATCTCATAATTCTGGCGTCTCCAACATCCTGGTGTCTCTACTGCAAGTTGAGTTTTGCTTTTGTTGGACCCTAAGATCCAAACCAGGGGACACACTCCCGCAGAAACACTCATGGACAGGGGATTCAATGCAAAAGCAAGAGGTTTATTGATAACCAGTGCACTGGGGTTCCCCTGAACTCAGGCTAGAGGAACTCCGAGCTAAAGCTAAGAGCAGTTTTTATACCATTTTTACAGGGTTTACGAGGGCAGTTTTACAATCACCTTTTAGACAATGTTAACCCCAAAGGCTGACCTCAAACGGCTGCCCCCATGCCTGGTTTCTTGGCAACATTATCTTATGACAATGAGTGTTAGCTAAATCTATCTTACCATAGCTCCTCTTTACCCAGGTTTATTATGCTAAGGGCCCAGCTTCCTGACTACCTCTTAACTTGGGCCCTTCTCCTGGAATGTGTGTGTAAGTCTTTAGAATGTGCTCCTCCTGGGATATGTCCCTGGGGAAGTTAATTTTTAAGTTTAAACTGAGACCTGAGATTCCTCCACTTTCATAGCATCATACAGTAACCTCTCAGGGACTCCAGTCCTGTCATATTGCCTAGTCTCAGTTGTTCTCTGAAACTATGGTATAAGACTCCATGATCTCCTTAATCTTGCATCTTATATCCTATCCAACTAGAACCATATCATATGGAGGGCACTTCTAAGTTCTACTGCCAGCTCACAATGGAGACTTGTCTCCTTGAACCTGCTATAGTAGCCTGTACTCACTATCCATGAGGAAATACTTCCTTAGGCAGGCTCTTTCCAGAAACAAGGCAGTCCTCCAGCAGCATTCCCAGCTGACTCGTTCTGCTTTCAAATGAAATTGTATTTTCAAAAGCTGGAGCCTTCGATGGGTGAGGCTCCCAAATAAATAAAAATCCAATCCTCATGGCAGTTTTCTGTTATCCCAGTGAAAGGGAGACTATTTCTCTTGAACAACTAAACTTGCTTTTAATGTGTGCATTGACTGCAATTTAAAATTACCCAATCTCTTTTTCTTGACAAACTATTAACTTAAAAAAAGAAAACTTCTGCCCACCTGTTGCTCTTTCTTTAACTGTGATGAACAAAAACAATACCACAGGCTGAATGCTAGCCTGCCTTGAAATCTCCTCTGCCAAACACATCAATTATTTTGTTTGTTTTGCACTGATTTGTTGTTAGTGGTGGTGGCTTGGGTGATGTTGTTATTGTTTTGAGACAAGGTCTCACTGGGAAGCCCTGACTGACCGGAACTCTTTGTATAGATCAGACCAGCCTTGAACTCATAGAGCTTTATCTGCCTTTGCCTTCCAGGTGCTGGGATTGAAGGTGTGTCCTATCATGTCTGACTAGTTAATTATTTTTATATTCAACTTCACTTAAGTCCTCAAGACAAGTGCAAAAATGCAGCTAGATTCTTTGCCTAAACATAACATGAATGTTTTCTTCCATTGTTTCCAAGAGTTCTTGTCTTCCTCTGAAGTCTCAGAACTCAGACTCCCACTACCCACATCTTTCTTGCCTATGGAATTCTTAACTCCTACCAACAGAGCCCAGTAAGCTCTTCCACATCATCAAAGAGAAGAGCTTTTCTAACCCAAAGTTGCAGGCTCTTACATGTCCTCCCACAGCTCCATTCTAAAGGCCTAGGAACCACACAGTCATGCTTATGAAAAATGACCCCACTTCTGACCAATTTTCTGTATTAGTTGTTTTGTTGCTATGACAGAATTGCCCCCAACAAAGGCAGCTTTTAGAAGGGAAGAGTTTATTTTTCCTCACAGTCTAGAGTTCAGTCTGTTATGGCTCGGAAGTCTTAGCAACAGGAGCTTGAAGCAGCTAGTCAAGTTGTGCCCACAGTCAGGAAGCAAAGATGACTGTGATTGGCTCCATTTCTCTTTTTTATTTGAGTTGTATGTTATGATAGTCTTCTCACTACAGCAGAGTCTAGAAAAATCTGTCCCAGAAATGCTCAGAGATTTGAATCAAGGTAATTCTAAATCTCACCAAGTTAACAAGATTAACCATCAACTAGGGAATGTCTTTTCAGTTCTATTGATAAGAATAGAATATGCTAAATTTTAAGAATTATACTAACAGGATGAGATTACAGAAACAACCTGTTTTACGTATGTACAGTGTTTAGAGATATATATGCTAATGGTGATATACTATTGACCTCTGAGCCCACAGAATGAGGACACTTGGGATATGGCATGAAATTACCACTTAATGTAGAGGATTATGAATCATTTGGGAAAGAATTCAAGCTCTAGATTAAAATGGGAGACATGCATTGAGTCTGCATGCTTAAGAATATCAAAGACTGAGCATCTGATTTTTATTCCTCCTAGCATATTATAGGCAATACTATGATAAATAAGCCATGAGTGAGCCCATACTCTCTCATCAAGTTATCCAATGTTTCTTTTTTTTTAAAGATTTAAAAAAATTAGATATGTAAGTGCCTACATACATTTATGGTTGTGCCTTGTGCCCATAGAGGCCAGAAGAAGGGGATTGGATCCCCTGGAACTAGAATTTCAGCTGGCTTATAAGATGATACATAGGTTCTGGGAACCAAACCTATGCTTCCACTCTAGTCTCCTCTCAGTATTTTTTAAACTCAATAGACATGTGAAACATTTGAAATTTTTATTTAGAAGTGGGTTCTTATTTCAGTAGTTCTGGGGTAAGACCCAAGATCATGCTGTCTCACAAATACCTAGGTGATATCAATGATGTTGGTCAGTAGACTGAACTTTGAGTGGCAAAGACGTATGCTCTTTTGGAACTGCTACACAAGGGAGAACTGAACCTAAAGATGATAGCGCTTACTTGTCTAGGGGGCTTTCATAAACTCTGGCAGGCGACTTCCTTGATCATTCACTAAGGAATGGAACTAAAGTCACTTGAGGTATGGTGTCACTGTAATCTCAGCACTTTGGAGACGGAAGCAGAAGGATCATGAATTTGAGGCCAGCCTGGATTACACAGGAGGACTATCTTGGGAGGGAAGAAGGGCAAAAAGGTATAAGTAGCAGGGAAAGTCAGCCAGTTCTGTATGTTTATTATTTGGGTTTTGTTTTTTTTTTTTTTTTTTTTTGAGACAGGGTCTCATGTAGCTGAAGCTTGCCTCCACTTCCCCAGGGCAGTGATTCCAGGCATCGAGCACCACCCCTAGGTTGTCTCTGGTCTTTCTATCTTTCTTTGTCTCTCTTTTCCTCTCCTTCCTTATCTCCCAGACTTCACTTTAATATCTAACCTCACTCTCCTGGGCCAGTATAGTCTGGTTCTGAGCAGTGACACTGTCAAATGTGAGTACTGTGGAGGAAAATGACACAGCCGTTTTAATTACTATCCAAAAGTATTGAGTCTGTTTTCTGATCAACTTCTGCTCCTGTTTCTAGCAAATACTTTTAAAGATTTCTATACTCTATCTCCATTCCCTTCCAGATTGTCAGTACATAAGATCGTCAGTGCATAATGTACGGAAGTACATTAGTTGTCTTCATGTGTATAGAGATCATTTTGATTTTCAAGTATGCTTTGCTTCAGCTTCTCATTTCCAGGGTCGTCGTTTCCACTCTGTTCTGACTGAGCTAATAGAACTGAGTTTAGAGTCCTGGCTGTAAGGGTGTGCATTTGTGGAGTACTCTGCTGTCAGTAGGTAGGGCAAGCTTCTTTAGTTGGGTTCTAGTTCCCACCCTCACTCCCATTTCCTTTCAGAAAATGAGTTCTTTCAAGTTTAGGTGTCTGCCTGTGTCATTTATTCTGTCTTCTCTCCCCTAATCATGTTAGTGTACTTAGGTCTTATTCATTAAAAAAATAAAAATAAAAAGACACCTCCATAGCTATTCCGTGCAGTCCCACCTTCTCAGCCTAGTCAAGGTTCCCTAAGCGGTGCTGTGCACTCTCCCTCCTCACCTTCCAGTCATACTTTAGTAAACACACATTTTGCCTTCAACTCCAGTGACACATTTCTTGTGAAGATAACCATTGACCTAGTTAGCAAATCCAACAGAGGACTTCCAGACCTGCCTGGTCCTCCTGTAAAACCCTGTCCTCATTCCCTAAACCCATTTTCCTCAGGGGTTTTCTCCTGCTGGTCTGGGCCCTCCCTCATTACCATGTAATTCACTTTTTCTCTCATCCCCTAAATGTTACCACTTCTATGATTTTACCTCTCAGCCATCATTCAAGCCTTCAGAGCCAGGAGAGCTCACCACAACACTCAAAGCTCAGTGAACTAAACAAAGAACATGAGGTCAGCCCAACCTCAACAGACTGAAAGTTAAAACTTAATAACTGAGGGGTGGGAACTGGAGAGTTGGCTCAGAAGTCAAGAGCACATGTTGCTCTTCCAGAGGCTCTGGGTACTCCTCTCAGCACCCACATGGTAGCTGACAACCATCGTCAACTTCAGTTCCAGGAGATCCGATACCCAGTTCACCTCCATGGCACCAGTCACACACATACATTCAGGCACTCATACACATTAAATAAATCCAAAAAAGAAGATGATTAAGGTTTGGTTTTTCTTAATTATTCCTTAGGGACTGGACTACAGTCAGGGTTCTCTTGGTTGCAAGAAAACCAGTTGTAACTCAAGCATAAAAAGTTGATTTTTGGATAGATCTCAGGATTTCAAAAGTAAAAGAAGAAGTCAGGACATATGACACAGTTTCTTAAACTGGGAGTGGTTGCCCCTCCTGAGGGCCTATGATTAAATATGGGAACAGTGAAAATTTTGCAACAGCAAAAAGTTTCTGAATGTTCAGCACCCAAAACTTAATTCAAAGTCAGATGCATGACAAACACAGCGCTGCCTCTGTGCTGTTCCGAGCTTTCCTGAAGCCTTGGGTCTGAACATGGCATGCTCACTTTCCTCCAGGCTCGCCTTCACACCACACAATCCCGCCTGAAGCACCATGGCTCAGAATCAAGACTGCTTCCTGTACATTATGAGTTGCAGCGTCTTCACTCTGCGTACAAGCTGTTGTGCCCATATACAAACAGGATGGTTTAATTATGAAAAACACTTGTTACACCTTCCTACCATCATCATTCCTCAGCATGTAAGTAGAAAATTCATACATCTTTTTGGTTGTATTGTATTGGAGTCTTTGATTTTTAAAATCGTTGTTTAAATTTTGACTTGGGTTCAGTGAGAACTAATTAAATATATTTTGGCTTTGGATTAGAAGAGTTTCCAACGATTTCTGAAATGGCCTTTCTACCCTTTTGTAATACATATTAACATGAAATGGCCTTCACAACATTGATGGTTATAAAATCAAACTATCAACTCTGAAAAAACCTGAAAAAATTCTGTTGTACAGGTTAAAATAACCAAGATTTAATTTTTACATAAAAATAAGCAAGGATATCCATCTCATATATGCAAATTTGTTTTTGTCATTGTAAATAACAAAATTATATAGAGAGTTTTAAAATAATATGTGGTTTATTATCAGTAAACATTTGATTTGAATACCTACTTATATTTACTTATATACTTGGGATGGTGTGAAATTTTCTGATGCATAAAGAGGTTTGGAATTTAAAAAAATAAGACTTAGAAGCCTTGTAACACAGGGTACGCACAGCATCCTCATGGCCGTCACTCCCATCTTAACATAACTGATCCTTTAGCTGGTGACCACTAACTACAAGTTAAAACTCCTCTCTTGTCAAGCTACTTGAGATTTGTGTTTTGAGAAGAAATTGGACCAAAGTGTAATCAAACTCTGGACACTGACATGACATTGCCATCTACAAAGTTCAATTTTAAAAACTGTAATTAAGGAGCTGGAAAGATGGCTCAGCGGTTAAGAGCACTGACTGCTCTTCCAGAGGTCCTGAGTTCAATTCCCAGCAACCACATGGTGGCTCACAACCATCTGTAATGGGATCTGATGCCTTCTTCTGGTCTGTCTGAAGACAGTGACAGTGTACTCATATTCATTAAATAAAGAAATAAATCTTTAAAAAAAACTGTAGTTAAGTGTATGATTTGGTGTTGAGACACATTCATGGCTGTCCTCATGTGTGGCCCACAGGCCTTGAATTATTCACACTTAAGTAATCATGTTTTCGAGTCAGTTCTTGCTATGAAAGACTTAATAAGGATTTAGAGTGTATAGGAGCAGAAAGATACATTGAAGCCAGAACACAGTAGAGAAAGGAATTAGTTTTATCCAGTAGATTGTGGAACCATTGAGAGTTAACAATTTTGTTTCAGTGTCTGTCTGGACTGGACAGCATGGGATCTCCAATGCAGACGGCCAGAAGTTGTAAACTTAGTCAAAATAGAAATGATGAGGAAGGAGGGGGGTTGAAAAATATTTTAATTGCATTTATTTCTTTGACATGAGGGACAAGCATGTGTCACAGATGCACATGACAGTCTAAGGACAGCTGTGGGGTTATTAGAGGACAACTTACACTAGTCAGTTTTCTCTTTCACTATATGACTTCCTAGAGATCAAACTTAGGTCGCCAGGCTTGGCAGCAAACAACTTTGTCCACTGAGCCATCTTGGTGATCTAGAAAGAAAAGATTTTGTTGCTCTGTAATGAAGAATAGCAATACCTGGATAAATACTGAGAAATAGTTTGGTTAAATAATATAGAAAGATCCCCAGGATATATTGTTAATGGAAAAACAAGGCATAAAATACATACATAAAAATATCCTATGTTTGGTCATATTCTGTGTAAGAAACACAGGATAACTAAAATGTTAGTAGGATAGAGGGAGTTAGATGCTGGAGTCAAGAGTAGAAATAATAGTTCTTATAGGTTATTTTAATTTCTTTTTATTTTGAACCCCCCAAATACAACAACCAGTCAAAAGCAAAGTATTTTTTTTAATTTCTAGACTTATTTTTTTATTATTTTCTCTGGATGATTGTATGCCTGTATGTATGCATGTGCACTACACACATGTCTGATGCCTATAGGTGACAGAAGAGGGTACCAGATCACCTGGAACTCGAGTTAGAAGTAGTTGTGAACCACATGAATGCTAGGAACCAAATTGGGGTCCTCTATAGACTAACAAACACATTCAACTGGAAAGCCATCTCTCCAGCCACAAGAACAAAATAATTTAAAACCAGTTACATAATATAAAAGTTAATTGAGACAATTAAAACAACTCCATAAAATTTATAGGTAAATTGTATCTCTTCTCCCTAAAATATATTTAACTCAAATAATTTTAGACACAGGACTATGTATCATCAGTACACTAGTGAGATACCGTCTAAAGATAAAAGGAAAAAAAATTAATTTCAAGGTTTATTGTATATGGTAATACATATTATTTGGGAGTTATTCTCTTTATACTATGGGATAAAACAAATGCAATAACTGCTACTTAAAGTTAATACTTTAAGTGCAAAAGAGTAAAGAAACAATAAAATTGCAAAGCAATAAAAAAAAAGGTGATGTAGCCCACACCTGACATGTAAAGAACAGATCACCAAGCCAAGAACAGCACGAAGGAACATATTAAACAATTTATCTTTTAAATGTGTCTGTTTTTATAAACTTACCACTTTTATTTAATCCAAAATTGATATTTTTATAATAATTCAAAAATATCTCAATATATTTTACTTTCAAAAAAGATAACAATAACCCATGTAGAGAATATATTGAAAACCTTTTTTAGAAATAAGACAAAGCTGAAGAAATCTGGAGAGCTGTTGACTCGGTGTATCACTGTGACCCTAGGTGAAAAGGAATTAGAGATGATTCCAGGGATGAGCCGTAGAAGAACTGCAGTTTCATATATGGACATAAGAAAACCAGAGGGAGGGCTGGTTCATGGGAAATGTGTGTCTTGTTTTGTGAATGATTTTAACTGGACATATCTAGAAGGCAATGAGTCTCACAGGAACAGAGTCCTCAGAACCTGTGGAAAAGTTTCAGTAGAGCTTTTGTGTGGGGATTGAAGCTTTCAGGTCAGCTAATACAGTGAGTGTTTAGACAGAGAACACGATAGAAAAAGGGTAGCAGACAGGTGGAAGTAAGAGGAGCAGGAAAGTTCTGAAACTGGGAAATCATAGCTCACCCTCAATATTGGAGACCACAAAGAATGAGGAACTGAGACACACCAGACAGATTTGGTAGCACAAAAGACAATAGTCTAGTAATCTCTCCCTGGGGAATAATCCAAAAAATTTATCAAATCTCAGTTTTCTGATATAGAAAATATTTGAAGATCTAATGAAAGTATACATATGACATTTATACTGTGGAAATACCATGCAGCTGTTTAAAAAACTATTTTTAAGTATTTGATCGTGGACAGTGCTATAAGAAAAAAGATAAAAAATGAAATTATAAGCATAGTAAGGTTTTTTTACTCTAAAAAATTCATAAAAAATCTTCTAAGACTGTAAAAAAGGATAACATTGTTCACTTCTTGGTAGTGGCAGAGGTGGGGGATGAATATTTGTTTCAGGTTTAATTTTATTTTTCCCTACTTTCTAAAATTATTAATTTCTTTAAACAAAAACCATTTTAGGACTAGGAATGTAACTGCAGAGCACTTGCCCAGCATGTTTAAGGCTCTGGGTTTGATTCTCAAGAAAAACAAAATAAGCAAAAATCTCTTTTATCGCCATTATCAACATAACCAATTCATATTACCAAATACATTAAAATTAGTTTATATATGTTTATTGACAAGTTCTCTGTAATTTACTATATCTTATTAGAAGTTTGTAAGTATATGTATTATGCAATGCATTAAAATCTCTTTAAATGTGCTGGTGCTTCATGAAACAATCTGATTGACATTTGAGAGGTGAATTTCCTTTTTTATAGGGAAACTGGCTGGTTACCAGTTGCTTTGGTCATCATCTTAATTTCATTTTGTGACTCTGGCCACAAAACAAAACAAAACAAAAACCAGCTTATGGGAGTGAGAAATTATTTTAACTCACAATTCTAGGTCAGTCTGTAGCTGCTTGTATTCTAATGCTAATTGGGTACCCCAAAGCTGTTTGTACAAGAGGGTCTGTATGTAGCTTCTGGGAACCTGCCCCCAGTTAATTCTAATTGGTAAATAAAGATGCCAGCAGCCAATAGCTAGGGAGGAGAGAGAGAGGTGGGATTTTAGGTTTATTGGGCTTGAAACTTCAAGGAAGGAGCAGAGAGGAGATGCCACACCTTAGGAGTGTACAGGACTGAGGTTGCTGTCATGCCTTAGGAGTGTGTGTAGGGGAGGTGAGAAGACAGCAGCCATGGAAGGGTAAAGAATGTGCAGGAGGGAGAATCAGAATCTCCATGTAAAGGAGACAAAAGAATGCAGCTCAGAGGGCTTCTAATTGGAGTTAAGAGCAGCCAAGATGGAACATAGGAATTAGTAAGTAGTAACTTGGAATTATTGGTGGGAGGTAGATTCTAACAGTATAGAGTTTAGACAGTTGCCCAGCTATTGGCTGCTTAAGGCATATTAAAATATAAAGGCAGAATAGGTGTCTTTCTTTCAGGAATATAAAGGGTCTAAGATGGGTAGTAACCCTGTGCTGGGATTTACTAAAATATTACTACATCAGTCCATCATTGTGACAAAGTCAAGCAGCAGGAATCTGGAGCAGCCAGTTACATCCACAGTCAAGAGCAGAGAGAATAGGGAGAGATGGATGGATGGATGGATGGATGGATTGGCAGTAAAGAGCACTGGCTGCTCTTCCAAAGGACCTGGGTATGCCCAACACTCACATGGTGGGCCACATCCTTCTTTAACTCAATCCTACAGAATCTGATGCCCTCTTTGGCATCCTTGGGCACTGTACACATGTGCACAGACATACATGCCAGCAAGCTTGTCATTTCTTTGGGGCAGGGGATACCTTTTATCTCTTGTCATTTAAAAGATTTTTCTCCTTTCTTGACATTCTAGAATTTCCAGTATAATGTCTAAAGGCCTGGTTCCATTTTATTTGTTCTCCTTGGGAATTAAAATGTTTTTCAAATGTACAGATTCACCTTTCTTTTTCCTAATTCTGGAAACGTATTGACCATTATCACTTCAAATATTCTCATTCTTCTCTGATGCCATTAGATTTCTGCTGGAGCATCTCCTTCTACCCTCCAGATCAGTAAGCCTCTTAGGTCTTCTTGTTTCTCTAGGAGAACAATGCTTTCAATGAGATGCTTAAATCTATCTTCCAATTTGTGCTCTTAACAGTGCTTACTATTTATTCCATCCAGTGAAAAGGTGTTTTATTTTTATGTTTAGAGTGCCTATTTCTTAAAACCCACATGTTGTTTCTTTTTGTTATTAATTCTGGTATTTTCATACAGTATATTTTTATCATATTCATCCCTCTTCCTCCAACTTCTCTCAGATATACTCACCCTTCCCTACCCACTCAATCTTGTCTTTATTTTTTTTAACCCATGAGTCCAATATGTGATACCTATATACTCTTGGGTGTGTGGCCATCCACTCAGGCATAGTCTACCTACCAGAGGCTGCACCCTTGAAGAAAACTGACTCTCCTTGTCCCAGAAGCTATAATTGCCAAGAGCTCCTCAGCTATGGTGGAACATTGTGAACATATCCTCTTCTTTTATTTGGCTGGCTTGAGCTTGTGCAGTTCTTGTGAATGCTATTATAACTTTTATGAATTCATATGTGCAACCGCCCTGCTGTGTCCTAAAGACACTGTTTCCTTGCAGTCTCCCATCACCTATGGGCTCTTAAAATCTTCCCACACCCTCTTCTATAATGAACCCTGAGCCTTGGAAAGAGGGGGCGTGATATAGGTGTCCTATTTGGGAATGAGCTTTCCGAGGTGTCTCTGACCTATTGTGGGGCTCTGTGTTAATCACTGTCTACTGCAGAGACAAGTTTCTCTGATGAAGGTTGAGAGATGTACTAATCTAGGAGTCCATTTAACATAACGGCAATTCAGCAGAATCATAGTAGTGGGTTCTCTCCTAGAGCCTATGACCTATCTAGTCACAAGTTCTGGTCCCTAAAGTGGTTCCAGGTACAGGTTTCATTTTGTGGAGTGGACCTTAGATCCAATCTGAAAGTGTTTGGTTACTCCTATGACTTTTGTGTCACTATTGGGCCAATGGGTATATCTTGCCAGGTTGATCAGTATTGTAACTTGCAGGATTCACGTCTGGGTAATACTGATGACTACTTTTCTCCTTTGGTACTATGCAAAACACTTTTCAGCACTATGAAAGCTAACAGCAATGATGACGCTTCCAGGTTAGAATCAGCTCGACTTCTCCGTGTTCTACGACTTGGGCATATGGTATGTTCCACAGAAGGCCTTGTGGATCAAGTTCTAGGGGATGACTAAGAGCATTTTCAACAGTACATAATGTTTAGATGGTCTATGGAACCTCACTGTGGGAAACTCCCAAAGAGTAACCCATTCCTAGCTCCATGAAACAGAGGCTTTGTTGTCCTACTAAAGGGTAACTCCATTTAAATTCTTTTTTATATGTGTGTATGTATAAGTTTTAGGAAACTTTATAGTACTAGGTTTCCATGTTTTCAAAAGGCCATTAGTGTTACCTATCCCTCCCAGAATTCCGTCCTCTACCATGCCCTCCCATCCCACACCTGTTTAGCCTTTTCTGATTCGTTGTTCCATTTTACCCCATTCTGCCAACATATTCCATCTTCCTCATCTCTTAAAAGCACACCCAAGACCTCTTATTAATTTCAAGGTGTCTTTGTATGTTCCAAGTGAAGCATATTTATCTGAAGATTCAAAGCTAACATCTGCTGGTAAGAGAAAATGTGAGCCATTTGTCTTTCTGGGTGTGGGTTACCTCACTCAGAATGATTATTTCCAGCTCCATCCATTGACCTGTGAATTTCATTTTTTCTTGACGTCTGAATAATATTCCATTCTAACACATTTTCATTATCCACTGTCAGTGGATGGACAACTAGGCTGTTTTCATTTCTTGGCTATTATGAATAGAGCAACAATGAACATGCATGAGTGAGTATCTCTGTGGTAGGTGCCTACAGAATGGGGGGAAATCTCTATTGGCTATATGTCTGACAGAAGATTAGTATCTAGAATATACAAAGAACTAAAAAAAATTAAATATCAGAGAAACAAAACCTAATATAAAAAAGGCATATAACTAAACACTTTCCTAAGATGAAACACAAATGGCTAAGAAATATATTTTTAAAAAATGTTTTTCACCGGGCAGTGGTGGTGCACGCCTTTAATCCCAGCATTCGGGAGGCAGAGGCAGGCGGATTTCTGAGTTTGATGCCAGCCTGGTCTACAGAGTGAGTTCCAGGACAGCCAGGACTACACAGAGAAACCCTTTCTCGAAAAAACCAAAAAAAAAAAAAAATGTTTTTCATCATTATCTGTCAGGGAAACCCAACTTAAAGTTCCTTTGATATTTTATCTTACCCCAGTCAGAATGGCTAAGATCAAAACCAAAACAGGCAAATGAGGATTAATGCTGGTGTGGATGAGGGATGGAGAACACTTGTTCACTGCGGGTGGGAGTACCAACTGGTGCAGTCCCTGTGCAAACAATTATGGAGGACCTTCAAAAAGCTAGAACTAGATGTATCACTTAAAGATAGTCCAGGATGGCTTTGAACACAATCTTCATGGATCAGTCTCTCAAGGATTTAGGTTACATGAATGAGCCACCCTATCTGACTTTATCTACCCACCCCCCACCCTTTTTTTTTTTTAATAATGTCTTATCTTACTTTATGTACTCCAGGCCTACTTTTAAAATTTCTTCAGTTAGTTGAGACATATTTCCAGAGCTTGGATATAGCTTGGTTGTTAGAGTACTTGCCTAGTATGAACGAAACCTGCAGTGCATAAACTCTGAATGTGGTACATGTCTGTACCACTAACACTTGGAAGACAAAGGAGGTAATCCTTGGCAACAAAGTGCATTCCTGGACCAGCCTTTGTTAGAGGCCCTGTCTCAAAGAAAGCAAATAAAACAAAAACAATAAAACAACACTTTAAAAAGACTATTTTATTTCCATATTACCCAGAGTTACTCGTTCGTCTCATATATTTCATACACTGGCTCTCTTACATGATGTCAGATTTTCTTAAATGCTCTGTAATTTTGTTTACAAGCACCCCTTTAGCAAGAATTATGTACTCTAGGATCCTATGTTTCCTTTGTAAGGGCTGCAAATGTGGCAAGAATCATTTATGGTAATTTATTGACTCTGGGTTTTATTGAATTTAAAAGATACTTTTACATTTATTTCCTGGAGGGAAGCATGCCATGGCATTTGTATTGAGGTCATGGGGTCGATTAGCATACACTGTGGAGTCCGTTCCCTTCTCCCACCATGTGGGTTGCAGAGATCAAACTCATGTAGTCAAGCTAGGACAGCAATCACCCACCATGCAGTCTCGAAGGCCTTGGAGTTTTCTAATATAAAAAATGGTCTGAAAAATTAAGATAGCTCCCACATATTGGTTCTTTGGGATGATGATTTTTGTGTTTGAGTCTGTGCGTAATCACTCTGGACTATTGAGATTCAACACTTCTTAGTTGTTCAGTTGCACTTAAACATATCCTGTTTTTATAGCGAGAAGGATTATATAGAAGAAAAGAATTCAAATTTTATGTGACTGGAATAAGAATGTAAAACTGAGGTAGAAGAACAGGTTTAATTTAAGCTAGTTGTTTGGAGATATTAACTATAGCTCTCTACGTATAACTTTTTAGTCCAAGAGAGAAATCCTTTTGAGATCGTCACTTAGTGAGTAGTGAGGGGGGAGAGGAGGCTGAGTAAGGTGCTTCATGAAATGTTAAGGCGTTAAATACAAACTCTAAACATGCACCACCCTACTCCTCACAATTTATCTGCTAATCAGCTCTCTGTTTGTATGAAAGTAGTGTGCTCAACAACTTCTTAATAGAAGGACAATAAAATACACTCGAAAGGATAGATCTGCAGCGGCAGGGAATGCTATCAGATGAGGAGAAGGAGGAGAAAATCTTTCTCTGGAATACAAAACAGGGATGAAAATAAAGCCCGAGTCGGGGAAGATTAAAGTGAATGCACTCTGGCTGGCTGGTCTTTGTGTCTGTGGGGGGACTCCAAAGCTAGGAATAGGGGCTGGCAGACTCAGTACTCAGAGTGTGACTGCTTGGGATTACTGCTGGAGAAATAAACTGTAATCAATAAAGACCTGATCAATAGTGAAGACCTCATCAGCAGTGTTCTGCTCTACTGCTCCCCAATATTGCTGGCCTCCTTAGCTAGTATGGATTTTTTGTTTTGTTTTGCAGTATGTCTTTCATCAAGCCAAAAACAAAAGTAGAGTTTATGTTGGTCACAAAACATTTAATTGACTGTTTGTGTCAACCTTTGTAATGGAGACCAAGATGAGAGATAAATGAGACAGTCATTATTATGAACCCACAAACTCCCACAGTGGCTCTACATGAACATGCATAGCCAGGTTTGGATCCCCAGCACCCATGCTATCAGGGCAGGGTGAGGTATAGTGGTAGTGTACAACTATAATTCCTGCACTGAAGAGGCAGAGAAGGGAGGATTCCTGGGGCCTGGCGACCAGTCAGTCTAGCTGGTTATGGAGCTCCAGGTTCAATGAAAACCTTGTCTCGAGAGTAAGGTAGAAAACTGAGGGAGACACCTTATGCCTCTTCTGACCTCCATATGCACACACATACACACACTCATACACATCATAACTGCATTGCCACCTGACAAGTACTAGTGATATGAACATGGAGTGAAGTATATAACTGATACAGGAAAGTGGATCCCCAAGGATACATTCTGTACACATTGTTATGTCGGGGCTGAAGCAGTGCTCATTGAAACCTTGTCTGAATGAGTTCCTAGATAGACAGATGGCTGTGGTTAGAAAAAGGATGCAGTTAGATTCTCACAATTCAAAGTACCAAGGGCTTTGGGAACATTTTTCAGAAGATGCTTACATCTGACAATGTTCTGAAAAGTGAGATTGGTGGTTTCTTCCCAGTTTCCCTGAATGTGACTGCAGGGCCTCCTTCATTACAATGAATCTCCTTCCCGCGTTTGCTTCCTTCAGTGTGCAGCCTGGGTTGTTGCAACCGATGAGCTTATAAGAGTTCTCTGAAGCTGAAGTTTCTTCATCTGGTAGATTATTGGACACTTAAGAACCATCAGATTAGAGACATGAGTTCTAAAACTTTCTGTTCTGCTGTGTGTTCTCTCTTCATCTGGGTAAGCTGTATTTGATAAATTACTTCTGAAAACCTATGGCATGTTTTAAATATATGCAAATTGGGTTATTTTATCTTGTTTTGTTTCAGTTTGAGACAGAGTCTCATGTATCTCAGGCTAACCTTGAGTTTAGAGGGTGACCTTGAACTCACGATCCTCTCACTTCTGAGTACTGGGGGTCATAGGCCATCAAATTCAATTTTAAAAGGTCCAATTGCTAGAACCCAGGGCTTCATGCTTGCCAGACAAAGGTTCTTCAGCATCATTCTTAGCTCCTGTGTAAGCCTTTAATGTCAGTTAGTGTGAATTTCCCTAAGAGATCATATGATCATTTAACAACCACCCTTCAAATAAAATACTTATTACATTTATTGGTGCATCAAGCTCTCAGAAAAAACTCCTAGGTTTTATTTTTAAGCTCCTTTTACCTTCATTTATTTGCTGAAGCAAAAACTGTCTTCTCAACACAAAGTAACACCCATGACACCCAGACTTAATGCTTAGGAAGAGAAAGAGAATCCTGCCTGTTGTGGAAATCAAATTGTTTCTCAAAATTCATCTTACTAAATTATGCTAGATTTAATGCTTTATTACAGGTTTTAAAAATAAGCTTTATTTCTCAATTTCTTTTTAAAAAAAATACAGTATCAATAGACTAGTTCTTAGAAATTAACATAGTTTACTTGTTTGCTTAAAGTATTCTCATACCCACCACTCTCACCTTTTATGTAGCAGATAATAAAAAAAATTTGTTTAAAATTTATTTGAAAATAAGTGAGAATGTACAGTTACAATCATAAAACCTCACCTTTTCTTTGATGCTTTAAAGCTTTAAAAGAAAACAAGAAAATGCAATTCTGGTAACTGTGTGGCTGCTAGCTTGGTTTCCATGGCAACAGAAAGGAGATCATCAAAAACAAAATAAGGATTTTCAAGCTGATTACCCTTCTCCACCCTTTCTGCCTCCACTGCTGCACGCTAAAAGGCAGCAGAACCCAGTCTTGGGAACCAACATTTACTTCTGTTTGTTTTGTCTCTCTCAGCTAAAACAAAGTAGAAAATAGGATCTTTTGGGTTGTAGGTTGGTTTGCTTGTAGAGAGAGCAAGAGTGAAGAGTACCCTGTGGGTGTAAAACACTGTGTAGCTTACTGTCCTGATGTGCTTCAGCCTCTGTCTGATGCATATATTATTCATCTCAAAATTCATATTTCTTGGGAATACTATAAGAAAGCAATGTGAATTTGTAATAAAAGGATAAAACCTTCTGACATGAAGCGATTTATACAGAGATGAGACAGCATAGAGACTGAGGAAAAAAGGAGAGGCATCGAGGGGGAAACAATTGGATTGCCATTAAAATGGAAAAAATACTATTATAACACCCTTATTTCACAGATTTATACCTACTATGGATAACAGTTATGATGCCAAAAATAGTAGCCATAGATATTTGATTCTGTAGTTTTCAAAAGCTTGGTTTAGCATTGTTTTGTTATCCAGGATTGCTATGTATTTTATAAAAACAGTATTCCTCTATTTAAAAATATTTAGTTAAACAAGAGAATTTGGGGAGAGGATAACATGCATAATAAAAAATGTGCTTTAATAGAAATATCATTTAAAAGGTTTTAGTATCAGATGAAAATAATGAAATTCAGACACTATCCATAGTGGGAAAGAATGAGGAACATAACCATCATTCGCTGTCTTCTGTGTATCTATATTCTGCTCATATATTATCCCTCCAAACAATTTAAGCTTTGCAAAAGCCTGTACTATATGAGATTCCTGGTCATTTTTTATACCTAAGCCCCAATAAAGGAAGTAATTGGACATGCTACTCGAGTATATTGAGTTACTTTCCTAATTTATTTAAGTAACACTCTGTAGTTTAATTAAAGGTTTCCCCTAGGCTTTGGACCTCTTGCCATGAAATATAAAATTTGTAATATTTAAAAATATCTCAATAGCCAGGGTAAATGATATAAACAAGTCTTAATGCTAACAGCTTTTGAAAAGGGCTTTGAGAACAAAATGAGTTGAAAAAATTAGCTCAGTTAACATCAAAGGCTCTATGCTAAAAGGAGTACCAGTAACATATGATTATGTTAAAAGGGGATTCCAACTATACATGAAGCAAACATGTGCTCGGTGTGAGATCAGAAAGGCACATAAGATGATGGGTTTGGGTTAAAGCATATGTCCATGCATCAGCAAAGCACAGAAGTTGAGGTCCATGGAAGTACTGATGAAGGTTCCAGCCGTGTGTACTCATCTCTATTCTAACCAAGTTGGAGTAAATCAAGGATCAGCAGCATCTCTGTACAAGGGCAAATAATAAATATCTTTGGCCACGTGAGTCATAAAGCCTCTGTTATCAGCTAAGCTGCTCTGCCATTGCAGCATGAAAAGAGTGAGTAAGATAGCTGTGAGCCAATATAATTCTCTCTACAGAAATATGCATGGGCCAGATTTGGACTGTTGGCCATGATTACTAACCCCTGAACTAGCAGATAACTTGTTCACCATTCCATAGTCAATGCTGGTTTTTTTTTTGTTGTTGTTGTTTGTAAATGTTAATGTTAGCCAATGTGAACTTATATCAATAAAGAAACCTGGCTACCAGGGAGATTTGCAAAGAACTTTTAGGCTTATAATTCAAATTTTGGCTGAATGTGGTGAATTTAACCAAAGTTCTATATATCACTGCATATATAAAATAATGTGACACTGTTTGATATCATATAACTACCTAATATGCTTTATGAAAATGGTCAAACACATGTGGATATAGAAATTCCCTCTGTGGAAATTTAAGGCAATATAAATGCTTTAAATTTATTTTCAATCTTGCTACCTTTTTAAGGGTCAATGTTAAGGAGTTGGTCTAACGCTTATATTAAGTTAATTGGATCCCCAAGTAAGACACTGAGGGTCCCTGCCCCCAATTTGTTTTGATTGATAAATAAAGTTGCCAGCAGCCAGTGGTTGGGCAGTGAGACAGAGGTAGGATTTTAGGATTCCCAGGCAAGGGACCAAGGGAGGAGGAAGGAGAGAGCCTCCATGCCAGGCCAGAGAGGTACAGAAGAGCGAGCACAACCATCAAGTAAGAGTCAGAGATCCGAGGCCCAGGAGGGCTACATGCCTGGGTCCAGGGCAGCCAAGATGGAATATAGGTTTAGTAAGTGATTGTAGGAGGCCTTCGTGATTCACCATTACAAGATGGCGCCGGCTGGTCAGGCCATTTGAGTAAACAAGCCTGTTGCGAATGTGCTGGCTGCTTGTTTCACGCCACTTTTCTTATGCTAATGAAGCATTGCCTTGTGCTCCAATCACATACTTACACGCTGACTGTTAGAGTATATAGGTCACGCTCCTTACTTGCTCAGGGTCCTTTGCAAGAGCTATAGCTGAAATAAAGATCTACAGAAGAATCCTGTTGTTGCTGTGTCTTCCTTGCTGGCGAGGTGGGTATGCGCGACAAGTGGTGCCAAAACCCGGGAACCTGATACCGCACACGCAAGGACCCCTCTGAGAAGAGGAGGATTCAGAACTGCAGAGTCTCCGAGAGGCATGCTTCCTTTTGGGATAGATCCTTGGCTGGTTGCGATCATTCTTCCTTTCGTTTTCTTATTGGCTCTCATTATCGGCTTTTGTCAGAATTGTCATCGTTCAGAAAAGCTGTGTATTTGTTGGGAGTAAATGCTCATAAGTCGCAGGTAGATAACTGCGTGTGGTTTTTATTTAAAAAGCACTATGGGGGCCAGTGCCTCCGCCCCAATGATTCAACCACTTCAGATTATCCTGGAGGAGAGGGGGTTACAACTCTCCAAAGACACATTGAAGGGCTTCGTTAGGGAGGTTGACAGAGTAGTGCCGTGGTTTGCCCCAACAGGGTCATTGACTCTGCCCAGTTGGGACAAGCTTGGAAAGGATATAAGAAGAGAGTCCAAAGAGGGAAAGCTTAAACCAGGAACTAGACCTATTTAAAAACTCATCAGGGCCTACATACAAGATAAGAAGTGTGAGAATGCCATAAAGGAAGGACAGAAGATCATACAAGAACATCAGGACAGCTTATCAGAAACGGAGACACAAAGAGTCGGTACATAAAAGAAAGAAAAAAAAAAGAGATCCCAAAGTGCCGACACAAGCCAAGAGCCGGTCCGTAGAGACAGAAAGAAGAAGAAAGATGACCTCCAAGCCTAGGCCTGAAAATAAGTTAGAATCCCTTTATCCACCTCTGACAGAGTTAGAATTACTTGAGATATCTAGTTCGGAGGATTCTGATCTAGATCCAGAAGAAGAGAGAGATCTAGAAGAAGTGACTGCTCAGTATGAGTCAGACCAGTATGGCCCGTTGAGAACTGCTCCTTCAGCTCCACCCCTGCCATATACAATAAAGACAAGAAGTGGGGCTGTAGTTACTTTTCTTACTCAAAAAGAAAAAAAAAAGATACTACAAATATATCCTGTATTTGAAGATCCGGCTACATGGGCTAGATATCATGAACCTTTAGGACATAAACAGCTGAAAGATCTCGCTGAGTCAGTGAGGGCTTATAGAGTTAATGCTTCATTCACTCAGGCCCAGGTGGAGAGACTAACACATACTGCCATGATGCCAACAGACTGGTATAACAGTGAAAGCATGTTTAACGATGGGCCAATATCTAGACTAGAAATCCATATATGTGACCCGCGCAATCGTCTCGCCAGCAAGAATGCACACGGACACCAGGATCCTTCTGCAGCAAGCATTTATTGTGATGAAAGGAGGAAGACCCCGGGCCCCGAAAAGGCACTGCTTATATACCCCTGGAGCGGCGTGTTCATATCTGATTGGCTGCTTGCTCAGGAACGCATATTACGCCCCGGGATGGGCCGTGACTTGGCGCGCTTTTACCACTTGCACATGCGCAGTCCACTTGTACTTGCGGGAGCGCCGGATGCCAGCGTCATCTTGTAATGGCGAGTGCCATCACCGCTCACCGCGGCTCTCTGCATCTCCCCCTTTTTGTTTTATTAAGATGGAACTGCCCTTGGCCTATCTAGCGCAGTACCAATCATGACTCAAACTCAAGCCCGATCAAGCAAATTCCATCTTGGGGGAATAAGCGATCAAGGACTGATAGTTTAAGACAGTCTCCCTTACCCTACCAGGTACAATGGAAACAAGTCCTCTGGGTGCAAGGGCTAGGGGAAAGAGAGAGATGCAAACACCCGTCCCTGTGCAATGGAGCCATCTCCCAGGGGTGCAAGGGCTGTTTGCCTCAAATTCAGGTACCACAGCTACACAGACAAGGACCAGCCAGGCCAAGACTCCTCACTGACCCAGTGCAATGGGCAAATCCCTTGGGGTGCAACGGCTGAGAAATCTGTCTACTGGCTATTTCTTTAACATGGATAACCAAATTTCAGAAGATGAACCTTGTTCTAGGGCTGTAAGTGCTTGGGTAATAACGACCTTGTCACGTTTTTGTTGAGCTCTGAGTTTGCAGACCAACCATAGCATGAACACTAATCCACAACATAGGGCTGTACCAAACAGGCCTACTCCAACCCACTCTTTAAAGAAAGAGAAAGCTGAAGAGATCCAGGAGGAGAGTCCCTCAGTCAGGGACAAATCCACGCGCATCGAGTTGATGGCCACCACAGCCGCTCTCAATTTTTTGAGTGTCTCATCGAAGTTTTCTGACCAATTTCCTGCAAGATATTGAGACAATTTCCTGGACAGATTAGCTGCATTATGTCTGACCGGTATGGGTTTTGGAAAGGCAGATAATATGGCCCATCGTTGTTCCGCCAATATACTAGGAACCTGTATCCCTTGGATCAGCACGAGGGCTGTCATCAGAGTTTGGAGGGTCTGCCTGGGTGTCATCTTCTAATATTGCGAGTCGTCGCATCAGTCACTCTGGTAGCCAAAATGGGTTGTCTTCTTCCTGCAAAAAAACACAAACCGCTCCCCTGGATCTTATTAAAATAGGATCTGGGCCTTTCCATTGTCCGGTCAAGACATCCTTCCATTTGACCATCTCTTTTGGCCTGTCAGGCTCTAAGCAGTGATGGTCAGCTGCCGTGTGGCCTTGACTGTCCAGATTTTAAAAATTAAGGGTAAAAAGTGCTATAGAAACGGTGACTCGTGGCACTGAGGGTAGAGCCTCCTCGACTCCCCCTTTTTGTTTTATTAGATAAGACTTAAGAGTGCGATGAGCCCGTTCTATAATGCCTTGTCCTTGAGGGTTATAAGGGAGACCCGTCAGATGGGTCACCTCCATTTGGCGACAAAATTGTCCAAACTTTTGAGAAGTGTAAGCTGGTCCATTATCAGTCTTGAGAATTTTAGGCTTCCCCCAGGCACTCCATGCCTCAAGGCAATGTTGGATAACATGGACCGCCTTTTCTCCGGCCAATGGAGAAGCAAATATAATTCCGGAACAAGTATCAATGGAAACATGTAAATATTGCAATTTGCCAAAGGATGGGATGTGAGTAACATCCATTTGCCAAATCTGTAGTGGCTGAATTCCTCATGGATTAATTCCTACATGAGGCGCTGGTAAAAATTGACAGCAATTCTGACATTGAGTAACTATATCTCTAGCTTCTTTTCTAGTTATATCAAACCGACGACGTAACGTCTCTGCTGTCACATGAAATTTTTTATGAAAATCTTTGGCCAAATCCAATTTTGAGGATAGGGTGATAGCAACCAACTTTGTGGCTCGATCTGCTAGGTTATTCCCATGAGACATTGGACCTGGTAGACCTGAGTGAGCCCTAATATGTGTAATAAAAACAAGGAATCTCCTATTAACTAAAGCAAATTGAATCTTTTGAAAAACTTCCACAAGTCTACTAGATGGTCTAATTAGCCCAGCACTTTAATTAGTTAAAGTTCTAAGACTTTAACTGCATTTACTACATAAAAGGAATCTGAAACAATATTTAAAGGGCCTGGAAAGGTTTCAAGAACCTCTAATACTACCAAGCATTCTACAACTTGAGGTGAGGTCTCATGGTATTGTTTGGCAGTGACTTTATAATCAACTACATAGGCACCCACACCTGTTTTTGACCCATCTGTGTAAACAATCACTCCATCCGGGAGCAGCTTCTGAGATATGATATGCGGAAATACAATAGCTTGAGTTAAGGCAAATTGTAGAATGGGATGTTTAGGATAGTGATTATCTATTTGACCATTAAAGGAGGTGACCAACACGGCCTAAACATCAGAGGTAGCAGTTAATATTTGAACCTGATATGCAGTATATGGCACTATTAAAACCTTAGGTTCCCTTCCAAAATGGGTAATAGCTGCTTTTAACCCACGAAGGGCAAGCTGAGCCACTGCATCTGGATACCGTTCAATAATCTTTGCAGGAGATGCATTAGGATGGATCCATAATAAGGGCCCATCCTGCCATAACACAGCAGTTGGTAAATGTCTGGTTTTAAAGACACATAAATTAAAAGTTTATGGGACAGAGATGTTATACAGGGTATGGGTCTTATTCTCACTAATAGTTATTCTCCTCAAAATATTAATATGATACATCATATGAGATATGTTCCTAAAAAAAGACTAAGAAAAGAACTACAGGATAGACAAGAGCCCCTCGAAGACAAAATTAAAAATGACCGCTATGGGCTGGGTTTTTCTTAGGGGCCACTGAAGAGCCTCTATCCATACCGTAGACTACTGATATACCCATGCGGATACCATAGTGGCCCCTACCTTCTGAAAAACTAGAGACTACAAAAATGTTAGTTGCTAAACAATTAGAATTAAGACATTTAGAGCCAACTCAATCTCCGTAGAATACTCCTATATTTGTCATCAAAAAAAAAAAAAATCAGAAAAGTGGAGACTTCTACATGACTTACGAGCTATCAACTTTCAAATACAGATAATGAGACCTGTCCAGCGAGGACTGCCTTTGCTAAGTGCCTTACCTAAAAACTGGCCTATAATTATTATAGATATAAAAGATTGTTTCTTCTCCATCCCTCTAAATGAGAGGGATAGGCCACGTTTTGCTTTCACTTTTCCATCAATCAATCATATGGAGCCTGACACCAGATACCATTAGAAAGTTCTACCACAGGGTATGGCTAATAGCCCTACCATGTGTCAACTGTATGTAGGGGAAGCCGTAACACCTATTAGACAGAAGTATCACAACATTAAAATATGCCATTACATAGATGATATTCTCTTGTACAGACCTAAAGAAAATATCATAAAAAATACATATATAGACTTAACCAAAGCCTTAAAAACAAAAGGCCTATATATAACAACTGAGAAGGAACAAAAGGTAGAATCAAGTCAGTTCTTAGAGACAAATATCACTGTTACTATTATTACACCTCAAAAATTATGTATCAAAAGAGATAATTTGAAGACCTTGAACGATTTCCAAAAACTGCTGGGAGACATTAATTAGATTCGTCCTTATCTTAAGCTAACCACTGAAGACTTAAAGCCATTGTTTTTTATTTTGGAAGGAGACTCACATATCTCCTCTCCCCATATACTGTCCTCAGAAACAAAGATAGCCCTTGAAAAGGTAGAAACGGCCCTACAAAAGGCCCAGCTCAAACGAATTGACTATGACAAGGGTTTAGCCTTATGTGTACTAAGGACACTCAGCCTTCCTACTGCCGTACTGTGACAAGAGGGTCCACTTCTTTAGATTCATCTACATTCATCACCCAGTAAAACGGTGGAACACTATCCAACATCGGTGACTGAGATTGCTATGAAAGGAGTCAAGTTAACTATTGCTCATTTTGGGTTGGAACCACAAACTCTAATCACCCCATATATGGCCAATCAGGTTCAAGTCTTATGTGCTACAGTAGATGCCTGGACAGTACTCAGGTGTTCTTACTCTGGACTCATTGATAATCATTTGCCCAAACATCCCTTATTACAATTCCTCACCATACATCCAATCATATTTCCTGTGATTACCAAAGCGACACCCATCCCAGGGGTTACAGATGTATATACCAATGGCTCTAAGACTAGACTAGGGTGTTATATAATAGATGAGAAGCTGGTGACGATACAGTTCCAGCCCAACACACCACAATTGGTTAAATGTTTAATAGTAAAAAAGGTGTTTAAAATGTTTTCTAGACCCATCAACATCACTTCTGATTCTCATTATGTGGTCAATGCTATAAAATCCCTAGAAGTGACGGGAGTCTTTAAGGCTTCCAGCCCAGTTAACAAGATCTTCACTACTATTCAAAACTTAATCCTACAACGTGAACACCCGTTCTATATTACCCATATTCGGGCTCACACACTCTTGCCTGGCCCTATGGTCCATAACAATACTCTCGCTGATGCCGCCACACGTCCGTGCGCCTTGGCTGTTTGGTCTCAGCCTGACACAGCCCAAAAATTTCATGAATTATATCATGTCCCTACAAACACTTTAAGACTTAAATTTGACATCTCACACACTGCAGCCAGGGACATTGTTCACAGCTACAAGAATTGCACTGAGTTCCTGACCACCTCCTCGGTAAGAATTAATTCTAGAGGTTTAAAGCCTCTAGAGGTGTGACAAATAGACGTGACTCATGTTCCATCATTTGACAAACTACAATATGTTCATACCTCAATAGATACTTGTTCTGGGGTGGTGTTCGCTACACCCCTATCTAGAAAAAAGACCATCCATGTCATTTCCCATTGCTTAGAAGCCTAGACAACATAGAAAAAACCTATGGTACTAAAAACAGATAATGGTCCGGCCTATACTTCCAAGACTTTTACACAATTTTGCCAATGGATACAAATTTCACATGTGACAGGCTTGCCTTACAATCCACAAAGACAAAGAATTGTAGAACGTGCTCATCGCATGATAAAAATATATCAAGAAAAACAAAAGAGAGAATGGGACCTTGGATCTCCAAGATCCCGAATATCTTTAGTCTTATTTACTCTTAATTTTTTAAATTTGGATGTGCATGGCCGAAACGCGGCCAATAGGCACAGACAATGGCCACAACCCCCACAGGAGCAGACGAGATAGAAGGATGTGTTCACTAATCAATGGAAGGGCCCAGATCCAATATAATAAGATCCAGGGGAGCTGTCTGTGTTTTTCCGAAGGACGAAACTAATCCAATCTGGGTTCCAGCGAGGCTGGTACAGATCGTGAAAGAAGACCCGAGTAAAGAGCGAGAGAATGGAACTGACGATGATCCTGCTACTCCTGACAGCTTTCCAGACAGCTAGGAACACCTACCTTTGGGCCAGTCCCAATGCCAGTGCACGCTAACTCCACTGTTTTGCCTCTGTTCACAGCAACCTCTTGTTTTATGGAGGCTCTGTGTGCCAGACCTCTAGAACCACGTCAAGAACTTTACAACGCCACTAATTTCAACCTGAACTATACCTTATGTTTTACAACTAAAGGGAACAGTCAGACACCTTACATCATCGTTAAAAACAAGACTTTAGCGAACTGGCTGGACCCGACTTCCGAAAGCTGTGTGGGCATGGGGGTTTTACTCGAGGTTCTCACACTGGTTGCTACAGGGCAAAGCTCAGGTAGTGGAGACACTCCAATCAATAAGACTGCTGATGTAAACATTACCACCTTGATCCTCCTGAGTAATATCTCTTTACCCAGAGGTGTTACATGGAACACCCTGAATGCGACACGGATACGGGTACTACCTTGGTACACTGCTGACATGTCTTTCCCACCAGTTTTTACACCTTGTCAGGCCAAAACATTGCCACGAAGACAGGTGATTCCGAGATTTTCCCTTTATCCCCCTGTAACTCAGACGAGATTCAATTTGACAGACAATTGTACAAGCGTGAAGAATTTTTGGCCCTTTTATGAGTGGGTCCTGATAAATGACGCTGGAGCTTTTACCAGTCTATCTGCCTTTGCCAGTTTATGGGGTCAACAACATGCCATCTACAACATTTCAGCTACGCATTTGGCTAATAAGACTCAACTGACAAACGTCAAATAGAATACAAGATTGGCTGATAGTACAAATTTGGCCTCTCCTATGTGTGTATCACCCCCATTCTTTTTTATCTTAACAAATAATGTTAACACTAATAGCTTAAATTACAGTGCTCAAGAATGTTGGTTATCTGACTACTAGAATGGGTCCCACAGTTTTGCCTTAGTAGTACATATACCCACCTTTGTACCTATTCCTGTGGAGGCTGATCCAGATACATTCCCCATCGCTACCTTATTCAGACAAAAGAGAGATTTTGATATTACAGCGGCCATAGTTACAGCAATCGCTGTGTCAGCAACAGCCACAGTCACAACAGGAATTGCTATGGTCAATCAAGTACAGACAGCCACTGCCATAGACCAGGTAATACAGAGAACCTCGGAAGTCCTTCTGGAACAAAAACACATGAATTTCCATTTGACTTCTGAAATTTTGCTAGTTAATCAGAGAGTTGATCTTATTCAAGCTAAGCTAGAAGAGATAATTGATATCTTACAACTCAACTGTGTTAGTCATTCAAAACACCTGTGCATAACCCCTCTAAAGTATGATAACAGTTCCTTTAATCAAGATAGATTATTGTCAGACTATCTAAAGGGTAATTGGTCTTTAAAGACAAAAGAGTTACAGAAGCATCTGCTTTTCAAGATCACAGTTTTGAATGGTACTAGAGTAGAACCTATGACTTTTAGAGATTTTACTTCTTGGCTTACCTCTGCTTTCTCTTATTTTAAAGAATAGATAGGTGTTGGTTTATTTAGAGCTGGCGTGATTTTTGGCCTTGTACTTTTGCTATGGCTTATTTGTAAGATCAGACGACAACGTCAACACGATAAGGTCGTCATCGCTCAGGCTCTGACCACCATTGAACAAGACACATCTCCCCAGGTTTAGATGAGCCTGTTGCTAAAGGAATAGCAGCCTCGAACTTCAGTTCTTACATCTCTTGGGGCTCAGTCCCATTTCACAAGAGAGAATGAGTCGAGCTGCCATAATTTTCCTTAGGCCGGCTGCCATTGGTCCCAATGACGGGAATAGGTTGACCCCATAAGCCAGAGGCACACCACTAGCTATGAGTCTACCCCATGACGGACATTACAAGTGGCCATGACCTGGGTACACATTCTCTTGCTCAGAGAATGCCAGGTGTGGGTGCAACCCTCGTCGCCTAAAACAGGGAGCTCACCATTCATTTGGTGCTGGCTATAGAGACACGTCAACTAGCCTAAGACACGAGACATTGGCCAACGCCTGTCATTTATTTAATAAAAAAAGAGGGAGATGTAGGAGGCCTTCATGATTCGCCATTACAAGATGGCGCCGGCTGGTCAGGCTGTTTGAGTAAACAAGCCTGTTGTACATGCGCTGGCTGCTTGGTTCACACCACTTTTCTTATGCTAATGAAGCATTGCCTTGTGCTCCAATCACATACTTACACGCTGACTGTTAGAGTATATAGGTCACACTCCTTACTTGCTCAGGGTCCTTTGCAAGAGCTATAGCTGAAATAAAGATCTACAGAAGAATCCTGTTGTTGCCGTCTCTTCCTTGCTGGCGAGGTGGGCGCACTCGACAAGTGATAAGTTGGGATTATTGGAAAGTACAACAGCCATGTGGAGGCTTGGCCCAACCATTGAGCTGTTTAAGGCATTTTAAGGCTGTGTGTGTGGAACATTGGGCCAAGTAGCAAGGAACCTGCACCACTGTCACCAGGGCAATTTGAGTAGAGATAATTTGGTTACAGCAACAGGCCAAGAGCATACTAATAGTCGCTCAGATATGAGGAGAGTTTATGCAATTAACTCCGAAAGCTAATCGTGCACAGAATTGACATTCTTACCATTTCAGTGTCTCATCTACAAAATTCTCCAAGTACGTCTTCCCCTGATGCTGATGATAAGCCACTGATGGGGAAATATACTTAAATAACACGGTATTATTAAAGATTCTTCTATTATACTTGAAGGATAAATGTCTACTTGAGACACAACAGTAAGAAGGTGGAAGCAAATTGAAACTTTCAAGAAAGATTGTTGCTTTGTTGATACATCAGTTTTCTAAGGTCAGTTACTCGTGTCCTGTTAGTCACAGAAGGACATTCAAGGAATTTAGAGTTCCAATCTAACTGTGATACAAGGAGCCCTGGCTCTGTCCTTATTTTTGATGCCCTATTTTTATGATCTGGGAAGTTACTTATAATTTCCTCCAGCCTCAGTTTCCTTGTCCACAAAATGAGAAGAAAAATTATCTCTTGGAGATGTTAAAACCATTACATAAATCTGTGTTAAATACTGAATATATTATAGGCTCAAAACTGGTAGCACTTGTTACTATGAAAACCTATATTCAAAAATCACCATCACCACCACAACAATAACAACAAAAAACTTGGCAAGTAGTGTTTTTGTGAGTTTAGCACTGGGGATAGGGGGATGCTGGACTTCCTGATCAGCCAGGCTCCCCTAATAGGCCAGTAAGAAACTCTGTCTCACAAAACAAGGTGGATGGCCCCTGAAGAATGACAACCTGAGGTTGACTTCTGCCCTCTACCCACACATTCACCCACATACACACATGCACCCACATAAACATCCAACCCCAATATGAAAATACTATGAAGGAAAATGTGTGCCTATTAAGGAAGACTAGTGCTTGTCTCTATAATGCAAAACCATTTTCCAGGTGCCAGAGAGAAAGGACAAACCAAGAAGTTCACTGACACAAAGGCTGCCATCTTTCTGTCAAAGCCTGATTATTGCATAAGATTGACATTCATAAATTTTGATTTAATGAAAGAGAAAGTGAAGTCTAAGCATGCTTTATGCTTCATTAAAGGTATCAGACAGCTAGTGAGATTATTCCTCAGGGCTAGTGAAAAAGGGAAGGATATTTTGGTGAAGCCCACACTATCTATGGATAATTAATTTTGAACTCAACACACCGAAGGCCCAAAGCAGCTGTCTTGAGCATTTCAGTTTAGTAGCTGTTTGTACAGCTGTGTGACTGGTTTTTCTTTCTGCTACTGAAAGGCCTGCTTCAGAAGTTGTGGCTGCCATTGTGCATCTGAGAGCTTTGTGACTCAATCCCTGCCTACTGCCAAAGTTCTGCTTCAAGGCCTCTGAGAAATAAAATTCCTAGAGATCTGTACTGTGGGGCATTGCAAAAGGCATCACCAAAAGAAGGTGGGTACCCAGGTCTCTGGCTCTGCTCTTAAGATGCTGAATTCTATGAGTCACACACACACAATGAGCTCCAAGAACTCCCCTCTGGAGGTTCTGTATGATTAATTACCATTTGTTCCCAGAGGAGAAGAGCCAGCACGGAGTCTGTCTACAAGGAGTGAGCCTGATTTTTCAATCTGTTATTTCTTTTTCTGCATCTTGTGGGTGGATCCCATGATAGAGACTTTAGGCAAGCAGGTATGTACAGGTAGGTGCCTATATCTGCTAGGTCTATTCCAGGGTTTCCAACAGCTGTGACTAGCTAGAGCATGAGGATGGATCCTTCTCTCCTCTTTTGGCAAAATTAGTGCTGAGATGAATCCCTTTAAACAGGGTAGAAAATACAAAAGTAAGGGCACAGCAGGTGTCGTGTACTGAAGAAAAGCTAAGAGAGGAGCAGATCTCAACAGTCAGAGACACCATGTCTGAATGGAAGAAAAGAGAGAAGTTGAGCCTAAAAACCCAAAGAGAAAATAACTGCAGAGCCACGGGACCTGGGGGGCTGGCCATGTGCTGATAAGAAAGTGGGCTATTACACACCTCAAAGGTTCCTGCACAAGCTTGTTACTCTTCCTCACCAATATCTCCCATCCGAATCTAAGTTCCCCAAGTTGACAGTGTTAAGGGATATGTAAAAGTAGATGACAGCCCTCACAAAAGAATTTTCATCACAACAGCCCAATGCCAGAAGGAAGAAGTGGCCCAAGCTTTTCCACGTGAATTTGTTCTGAGTGGGGTGAATGACCTGGAGAAGCATGCACCTGAACACTCACAGAAACATGCACCCACAGGAAGGAAATTCTGACACATTCTACATGCTTGAACCCTAATGAGATGCAAAATGGAAAAGGACTAGAAAGGACAAACACTTCCTGGTGAGGTACACAGGGTGGTTGTGTTTATGAGACAAAAAAACATTGTGTCCAACCAGGGAATGGGAAGAGCTGTAAAATTAGCATATGAAAGAAGCTAGTTGCTAAGAAAGACTGGAGGCTGCTGCTGCCACAGCCTCTTGTTCTTCTTCTTCATCTTCTTCTTTTCCTCCTCGCTTTTTCTCTTTTCTCCTTTTTATCCTGGGAATCACACATCATTCACTCCAATCCCTTCATCTCCTTTTCCGTTTGTATCTGCCCTCCACCCTTGCAACCTCACCCCCCCATACATACATACATACATACATACATACATACATACATACGTATGTACGGGGAGAGAGAGACACACACACACAGAGAGAGAAATTATAGATCATTGTGGAAGCTGTGTCACAGTGTGTCACACAGTATACCCTTTTGTCCACACATCTTTACTTGCAAATGTTCATTGCAGTGAGTTACTGGGCTTCTTGCAGAAGCAGAATGAGCAGTGAAAAATCCCAGTGAGACACAGACCTAGGAGAAGTGGGTAAATGTAAATGACCTATGAAGCTCCCTGAGCCTCCTATGTGAATGCCTTTCTTCCACCTCACTATCCTCTCCCATTCTACAGAGTGTCTTTCTTTATAAACCCGTTCCTAGTTCTATTTTCCTTAGGAAATGCTATATAAAACATTTTCCTATTTCTATTACTGTGTACTTGGTACAGTCCTTGGAACCTGGAAAACTTCAGCCCCTGAGGACTCAGCTCCATTCCTGTAGCAGTAGATTGTAATTCTGGGGTGGGGGTGGAGGAGAGGAAATAGAGTTATTGCTTCATGGGGTCAGAGTTTCAGTTCTAGAAAGTGAGGAGAGATACACAGATGGAAGGTTATGACAGTTGCACAACTGGGTATATATTAAATGCCGCTGATCTGTACACTAAATATGATAAATGTGATGGAATTTTTGGTATAAATATTTTACCACAAGATTTTAAACATGAGTGATAGCCTTGGGGACATCATTTCTTATACTGGTTACACATAGATTGTATGTGATCCCATCTTCTAGACATGTTCACTGAGAAATCCAATGACTCTTGATTTTAGGAAAGAAAAGTATATAAAAAAGGTATTTTTTAATTTTTAGGAATTGCTTTTAATGGCAGTATCTTCCTTTTCATACTGCCAAGAAGCTAATTCTTTTTTTTTTTTTAACAAAATGACATTTTCCTGAGGAATAATTAATCCCACTATGAGAGTAAGTATGAAAGAAAAGACATTGGGACAGTGTGTCATGCAGAACACGGTATGCTCAGGAAAAATCCAGAAAAAGAAAGAGGAAAAAACAGGACAGGGACAAAAAAACAGAAGCCATATAAAACTGGAGGTAAAAAAGAAATGGTCACAATAACTGTCTGCTGCAGAAATCCTTGAGTCTTCAGCAGCAACGACTCCAAATCAACAGAAATCTGCCTAAGTCAGAGGAGCTCAAGAGCAGAGCAAGGCTAAGAGGGGACTGCAGCACAGGCCACAGCCATCCCTAACCTGAGGCTGCAAGAGCTGGAAGACAGCAGCATTGCAGCCAGATGCTCTCTTGTGAATATATTCAACCCACGGCCTCTGAGCTGCATGTGGGCAAGTGTGCCCCAACACAAAATCATAAACTTACCTAAAACATTATGAGAGTTTTGGGTGGGGTTTTATGTATGTGTAACTTGATGGTGCAGTTCTCCAGCATGAACTTTGTAGATGATAATGTTGTGTGACAAGGTCAAGGTGGTTAAACATGAGTATACCATTAGCAGAACCACTTGAAAAGCCTTCTTTTTTACATACTTGAAAAGATGGAAAGGTACAGATCCAATCATTAATATCTTACTCCTCCTTAATGCTAGAGTCATGGCTATCATAGTGCTATCTTCAAATCAGAACCTCTGCGAATGGCCACTGTATCTCTGTCATAAAGCTTTTCTTCATCAGTGAAACTGGGGTATGTTGTAATAATTATTTAAATCTCAACCCAGGGATTCTGCCTTAGACCATTTAAGTTCCAAGATGAAAGACACACACAACCTTTCTATTTATGATAAGCTTTAAACAACACAAGAGCTGGGCAAGTACTACTCTCTATGCTGTTAGAATCTACTTTCCCATCAATAACACTGAGTTATCACTTACTATGTTTCATCTGGGCTGCTCTTAACTCCAATTGGCCAGCCCACAGGGCCATGTTCTCTTGACTCCTAAGCCATGTCAGCTTCTCTTTCCCCCTTCTACACTTTTCTTCCTCCTCTTTGTCTTCCTCCTCCAACCCAAAGCCTATAAAACCTAAACCCCACCTATATCTCTTCTGCCCAGCTACTGGCATCTTTATACCAATCAGAAATAACTTAGGGGCAGGGTCACCAGCTTCTTACATAAGGACTCTCTAGTCTCTGGGGCAACAAGCCCTGGGGTCCCCAGAGTAGCATTAGAATACAAGCAGCATGAGACCTACCTACTACTGGGGTAATACTGTATCAATCCACAGAGGTTTTTGGAAGAGCAGACACAGAGGATTTAGCACAGTACCCAGCATGTAGAAAGTAGAACAGGCATTTCTTTTGGCAGCCCAGCCGTCTCTCTGCTATGTTTAGGTGAGTCCCATTTACCTATCTACTTCTGTCTATTATCTTTTGAAAACTGAGTCTTAGGAGTGGAACCAATACAACATTCTTGCCATTTTTACCCTCCCCACCCACATGGAAGCCACTTTACCCCCATGGCAGATGATTAATAGACAAAAGAACAAGGATATATACATTGTCTTTATGGAAATATTTAATCCCAGAGTATTCACTCCAGTGGATACCAGAGAGGGAGAAAGATAGCTTCAGAGGTTCCCAGAGTGAATTAATTACTTTGCAATTGCTATATTATGCAGTCTCTTGCATTTATAGCACTGTGCAAAAAATGTTTCAAGGGAAGTAAGGCTTCTGCCCTTTAATTGATGAAAAGCTGGAGCTAGCTGATAGAACGGGATGCAATTTTTTACTATCTAAAAACTCAATAAAGATAATTAATTTGAGAGAAAAGTAATATTTCAATAAAGCTGAAATAAATGACCATGTTCAGTTCTCTTCCGTTAGAGGATGTACTTAAAGTTGAGAAATGACTTGGTTAATAATTTCCCTTGACTATATCATGAGAGAACACCATGGGCTATGTGTTTAAGATGAATTTATATGCCATCACTTCTTAAGGGGGATGCAAATTCTTGCCCTTGGTAACTTCAGAACCCATCACTTAAGAAGACAAACTCTTACTTACATGGTTCCATTACGTAAGTCCCACAGACATGCAATGAGCTATGCAATCTTAGGGCTGGGGTTTTTGTTCAGTGGTTTTTTTTTTTTAAATGATTCTTCCTTTGAACGAGTCTTTTGAATGGCTTTCATACTGCAAATATCTCGTCCTTTCCTTCTTTCTCTGTGAGCTGAACCTTCTCTTTCATAAAATGGTTTACTTCTAGATCGGGTCAGTCCTAGCTCCAGCTGGTGAAGTGAGTGGTGTGACTGACACTTCATAGTCTTGAATGGCATAGTATGAGGGCAAGGGACACAACCTAGTTGTGAAATAAGATGACATCTTATCTACTGGGAACATGCATAAACTCTTTCCTTGCTCTTAAGAGCACACAGAAGTAAGTGTTGGATATCTTTATATCAGCATGTAAACTGGGATAAACGGTAGCCACCATAGACAACTAGAAGAACACCTAACCTAGAAGATGGAAAGACAGCAGAATATAACAGCACTCAGACTCTGACAGTGTCTTGGAGGGATTGAATTCAGTGGCTCTGAAGTTAAGTGAGTTGCTAAACTGTTCTATTACCTGACATATTTCAAGTCTGAGTTTTCAGTTACTATTAGATAACATTATCTTAACAGTCATCCACTTGAGCCAATCTTTTGAGTGAATGAAGTATTGGGCAAAACCGCACGACCAGTCCTTTTGTAATCTTGATTTTGATAATGGCACCATGAGTATTATATCTGCTACCAATTATAAACTGTATATTCTCTCTCTCTCTCTCTCTCTCTCTCTCTCTCTCTCTCTCTTTCTTTCTCTCTGTGTGTGTGTGTGTGTGTTATCTGACAATAATATCTTAAGGATTACTTTCTCTGAGTATAAGTTAAAATTAATAATAAAACCTAGGACATTTTATTTATTTAAAATTTTTTCTAGAAATTCATGGATCAAAAAAAAATGAAGATATAGTTTAGAAATTCCTTAAACATCAAGAGTGGAAAAAACAGCCTGAGGACTGTCGCTCAGTGCTCACACAAGAAAATGAATGTGTGATATCATATTACTGGAAAATCAGAATTAATAATGAATAATGAAAAATAAAACAAATTAATAGAACCAAAAAATAATATAATAGGAAAGGTCATCAAATATTGGTTTTTTGAAATGATTAATCAGACAAGCCCAGAACAGTTAATATTAATTTAAATATAAACATAAACAAAAACCAATTTGCAAGACACTGGACATCAGAATGAAGGACAATGATTCTTAAGAAGAGAAAAGCCCATGGATACCCCAAGCTACTGTTATCTTGGGTGTTCCAGCTGATGGATGAGGAATGAGGACAAGGTAGAGTCCAGCAAGTTCTTTACCTTGCTGAGAAGTTCTTTCTCCCCAAGGATACAGAGCTGAAGATCCAAAGACACCAATGGACTAAAGTTTGTAGGGCAGAGCATGGGACCCAGAAAATTGCACAGAGCACCTAGAACATGGTGTAAAGAAGGGCAGAAAAGGGGCCAGGAGTCAGCAATGCTCCAGAATTTACATAAGAACAGGCCTAGTGATCCCATTAGTTAGTACAGAAACCCACAGTTCTCTAGAGTACTCTTAAATGGCCCATAAGAGAACATGAGAAAAACATTTGAGGTAATGGGCATATATTTGCTACCTTAACTGTGGTGATGGTTTTATGGGTATATGCATATGCCAAAACTTAAACACTTTAAAACTTTGTGGTTTGTCATCTGTCAAAATATCAATATATCAATAAAGCTGCTAAAAAAATACACTTTATGGGGCCAGCAAGTTGGCTCAGTAAGTAGAGGTGCTTACTATCAATCCTGATGATCTGAGTTCAACCTCTGGGACTCACATGGTGGAAGGAAAGAACTGATTCGTCATAAATCATTCTGTCTTTCATAAGTGAACTTTGCCCTCTGCTCCCTCCATATAAATAAGTGAATGAATAAATGCAGTTTTAAAATTTAAAAACTAACTTTAAAAATGTAAGGCTGATTCAGAGGGCAAATATACAATGCCTAACATGTTCTTGAATGTCTAATGAATGATTTTATAGCTTAAACTTGAAAATTGTATGAAATAGATGGGGTCCTGGAAAATCACAATCTGTAAAAATTTTCAGGAGGAAAGAGGAAAGCTCAGTCATCTTAGTAAAAGTCAAGCAAAATTTAAAATGTATCCCCAAAAGTGCACTGCTCCCAGAAAACCTTTCAGGAGTATTTTAGCTTACATTCAAATGCAAAAGATAACAAACATACACCAAACATACTACCCACCTTAAGCACTCTGGGCAGACCTCACTACCAGCCCCATCCAGGTTCCCTAGATACACACACACACACACACACACACACACACACACACACACACACACACACTAGCTTATTTTTGATGTGCTTTAATTCCCTTCTTTTCACTCCCAGCTCAGCATCCTGAATCTACCTGCAACTTTAGTTGCTTAGTTACCTTTAGTCTTAGCTCAGGACCCTAAATCTGTCCTCAGCTCAGGTGGTCACTAATCTCCCACCCACTACCCCAGGCCAATGGACACTCCACCCTAGATCTCACATGGCTGGTGCCTCTTTTTTTCCTCCAAAGCATGACAATTTTTTTTTTCCTCCCTTTCATTTGCTAGCCTGCGTTTGGGGGAAAATTAGAAGTCTTGCCTATTCCACCCAACTCATTGGCCACTAGCAATAAAGATTGATCAATCAAACCAGCTGGGGAACAAGACCGTCAGTGTTCACATGCAGATTCCTGATCAGAGAATCAGAACCACCCCCTACACACTAAACTCAATGAGAGGAAAACTTCAATCCTCGTGAAAGAGTTTTAATTATGTCATGACATATGAAGCAGGCAAAAAGTAATAAAGATAATTTAATGATCATAATTTCAATACTTGCATTTTTCAGAAGATAAGGCCCATTGTGAGACTAAAATACTCAATTTAGAAAAATCAACTATAAAAAGCAAAAATCAACCTCATCTGTAAATATGAAAGCAAAAATTCTAAACGGTAAAGGAGTCTACCTATGTTTAAAAACAAAATCAAAAAAGATATGCTTTAACCAATCAGGTGTTTTCCTCAAAAATACAAGATTTATTTAGCATTATAAATATATTTCCACCCGAACAGTTCAGGGGAGATCTATATGATTATTGTTTTAAAATTACAAATACATGTGTTACTTTAACAGGTTAGGAAGACATATGTAATTATACAGATAGAAGGAGAACATTTTAAATAAAATCCAATTTCCTAGTCTTGAACTGGCTTACTCTGACATACTCTTCTACAAAATATTTCTAGCAGACCACATATTTACTGGTAAGCCCTCTTGAAGATCAGAAATAAGGACAAAAACACTATCATGACTTTTATTGCATTCTCTATTTTATGACATAGATGCTTACCATACTATCAGAGATACTAGCCATGGTAAGAAGGTTTTTAAAAGGAAGATAAACAGAAACAAAAGGAATAAGAAAAAAGGGCAGTTTGCATACAATACAATTTTCTGTGTGGACAATTTAGGAGATCTCCAGACAAACTTTTGGACTTACAATTTTATAAATTTGCCAGTTCCCAAAAGTAACATGTAAAAGTTAAATTGCATTTCCAAAAATAGAAAGTACCTAGAAGAAAATATTGGTAGTAGATACACAAGCTCTGTATGGGAAAAGCAACTTTTTGAAATAAATTAACAAAATTCTAAATAAAAGGGAGGTGATGTACATAGATAACAAAAACCTTTCAATGTCACAGAAACTACCACAAATAGAATAAAATTTTAAGTAAATTTGTTCAGTAACCATTAAAAAGGGGAACTCATGGCAATCACTAGAACACAATTAAACCTTTCCTATACTAGCAAAAGAAATCAGACACTACCAGATTGTTAGAGATGATGTAGCAAAATGGGAGTGGTCACACAGTTTCCGGCATGGTATTCAGTGCAATTACGTGGTATCACATGTCGAAGTTGATCATGCACATATACAACCCAGTTTTCCACACCGTGCAGCGTTTGTGCACACACTCTAGAAGATATACAAAGATGCCCACAGTGTATCCATTACTACAAAATAACAGACACTAGCAACCTGTATGTCCATCAATAAAACAATGGCTAGAGCCTTGTTTCTGCACCAGGCTACACCATAGAGAAATCAGAAGACTGGTGTTCAGTGCTCAAGTTTGCTTCTTGTTACTGTGATAAAACACTGATCAAAACAAACTTGGAGAACAAAAGGCCTTATTTCAACTTGCAGATAACATTATATCACAGGAAACCAAGGCAGGAAATCAAGGTGGAAACATTACTTACTGACTTACTCCTAGCCCCAGGACCACATGCCAAAGAATAACACTGCTGAACTTAGACTGAGACTCTCTACCTACATCAGTCAGCAAACAAGAAAGTGACCTACAGATGTGAACACAGATCAAACAAATGGTAGCAGTTCCTCATTTGAGGTTTCCTCTTCCCAGGTATGTCAAGTTGACAACTGAAACTACCTATGACATGAAGAGAATCAAAAAGAAAAACAGAAAAGACAAAACTATATAACATTTAGAGAGACATACTCATGTTAATATTTGAATACTCTTGGCCCAGGGAGTGGCACTATTTGGAGGTGTGGCCTTGTTGGAGTAGGTATGGTTTTGTTGGAGGAAGTGTGTCACTATGGGCATAGGCTTTAACATCCTCGTCCTAGCTGCCTGGAAGCCAGTCTTTTCCTGTTTGCCTTTGGAAGAAGATGTTGGATCTCATCTCCTCCTGAGTGCACCAGGCCTACCTGGGCACTGCTATACTCATGCCTTGATGATAGTAGACTGAACCTCTGAACCTGTAAGCCAGCCCCAATTAAATGTTCTAACAAGAGTTGCCTTGGTCATGGTGTCTGTTCACAGTATTAAAACCCTAACTAAGGCAATATTAGATAGTCTTTCATTATGATGAAACATGCAACACAAAATGTACCTATGAGGATGGAAGGGGTAGAGTTGTTTTTTTTTTTTTTTAAGCAGTGGTTTTGTTCAGTTTCTTAAGCTTGGGTGAATTGGTACAAGGATGACCACTTCATTCTTTAAATCATATATTTATACTAAAGGCTTCTCTCTTCTGTAGAGAGAAAGCATTTCACAACAAAAGATCTTTTCAAAGTAAAAAGCCAACAGAGATTGTAAATTATTGAGACACTTCCAGCTGGTATGATTGATTTAAGGGCTCAGTTTTGTAATAGAATTCATGCCCTGTTCAGAGAACCCATACCTCTTTATTTCTGCATGACTAGTGTTTTTGTTTGGACTTTTTTGGACATAGAGCATATGGAGGAGATTGGGGAGCAGATAGAATATTTTCTAGTTGACCATAGGAAGCAGCATTGTGAAGCAGGGAAGAAAAGACTCATAGAGACTGGTACAATTAGCCATGTCCTCAATATCTTTGCTATGGACAGTAGAAGCTCAACTCATTAGGAACTGCCAAGCAGTAATCAGAATGCTTACCAGATTCTTCTGAAGAGCCAGACGCAGTGCACTTACTGACTTTGCTCCCGCTGGTTGAGTTAGTCCTGGGTGTGGTCATTCACTTACTACTTTGGGCCACAGTTGGGCTAGGCAGACACAAGGCTTCCAAAGAAGTGCCTGGACAGAAATGGTTTTGTGCCTATGGTGACTTGCGGAGTAGATTCTGACAACAGTGAGAAGAAAGTATTTAAATTGTTTCACAAATGTATTTATCTTTCCTTAAAAAAAAAAAAAAGATGCTTGTCAAGCTTGCATCTTGAAGGAGCTTTCCGTGATTTTCCCTGGCCAGATTAGATATCACGTCACACTTGGATGCTGCCTCAGGGTTATTATTGCTGTGATGGAGCACTATATCCAAAAGCAAATTGGGATACAAAGAGTTCATTCCGCTTACTCTTCCACATCACAGCCCATCATCAAAGGAAGTCAGGGCAGAGCTCTGGAGTCAGGAGAACCCAGGACTACCAGCATAGGGGTGGCCCTACCCACAACGAGCTTCTCCTATACCCCCCAATACCAGTGAAGGAAATGCCTTATAGGCTTGCCTACAACCCAACCTTAAGAACAAATTTTCTTAATCTGAGTTCCTTCTTCTCAGATGACCTTAGCATGTGACAGGTTGACATCAAACTATCCAGCACATATATGCAAAGGACCTAGGTCAGACCTCAACAGGCTCCCCGACGTCTGCCAGCCCCTGGACAATTGATTCTGTGGGCCTTATTCTTATAGTGTCCCGACTCCTTTGGTTCCTTCAATCCTTCCCCTCCTCAGCAGAACTTCCAGAACTCTGCTGTAAGGGTCCATGCTTCACTAAAGAATGATACCCCAGACTCAAATAGTATGCAAAAGCAAAGGTCATTTTATTCTGTAGAAGTCCAGCATGCCGGGGTCTACCATCTTCCAAGATGGAGGGGCCCCGGTGAACTCATAGGCCCAATTTAAAGCACATTAGGAGAATTTTGGGGAGGGGTAGGCAACCTCTATTTTAATCTGTTTGCTCTATCTCTAGGGACAGTCCAGAACCATCAGTGGGGTGTAGGTGGCTAGAAACTGATGCTGAGGAAGTCTGGAAATTGCTGCTAAGCCATTGTTGTTCCCTCAGGCCAGGTGGCGGGGCCTGGACTTGTCTGGACTTGTCTAGTTCTTGGAAACAGAGTTTTAGGCCTAGTCTCCAGAACTGCCAGTTTAAAGCCTGTCATGGAGACAGCCTAGCCTGTCTCACTGCCTAATGCTGGGCTGTGATTCTTTGCATCTTCTCCTGCCAGTTGCTGGTTGGAGTCTGGTCTCTCTGGTGATGATTATGCTATTCTTTTGCCTGCTAATGGGACCCTGTCCCTCATACTGGGTTCCATCATCCAGCCTTGATGTGATGGAATATGCCTGGTCTTATTGTAGCTTGTTTTGCCATATTTGGTTGGTGTCCCTGAAAGGCCTGCTCTTTTTCTGAGGGAAGCCAAAAGTAGGTGGAGCTGGGAGAGAGAGGAGATGAGGGGGAGGGAGGAAGGGCAGAGAAGGGAAGGGAAACTGCAGTTGGGATTAATATATGAGAGAATCAAAAAAAAAAAAAAAAAAAACTATCCAGCACAGATGCTTCCATAATTTCCCGCCTGCTTCTCTGGAACTGTACTTAGCCATACAACACACATTAGCAATGTGTGCTACTGCCACTCCCACCATACTTCGTGTTAGTCATCTTGGAGCACTACAGCCTTAGTTTGGCTTGTGGAAATTAATTAAACGCTTGAATGGAGTAGGGAGGAACAAAGTAAATATGGAAATAAGGTTGTAGCTGGAGCCAGGCAATAGTAAAACAGACAAAGCCAGAGCAGGATGAGTGAGTGGTCCACAGGACTTGGCCTCATTTCAACAGTTTTTCTAATTACCAACGTGCATTAGCTGCACAGTCAGTCTTCTTCTTCCCTAGTGTGTGTCTGCATGTGGAGACCAAAAGATTAATCTTGGCTGTCTTTCTCAACGCTTTCCACTCTGTTTTTGAGACAGGGTCACTCACTGAACCAGGAGCTCACTGGTTGGCCAGAATGCTACAGGGTCCTCTAGTCTCTACCGATTACAGGCACCTGCTGCCATGCCTGGCTTTTTATGTGGGTACTGAGGATCTGAGCTAAGATTAGTGTGGTGAGCTCTTTAATGATCGAGTCATTTTCTCCCTAATTTTTAAAGCCAGCAACAGTGTCACTCCTGTGTTTGTCCCTTTGCTGATGGGGGCCCAATAAAACCCATAGTCTCCCTTCCCCTTCTCTCTTCTTTCCTCCCTCTCCTAGAGGCTGCCTCTATTTTCCTGCCCAATGAACCTCCTATGCGAGACCTGCTGCATGGTGTGATTTTGTTGGGACCTGCAGCCTAGTTTTGTCAATATTGACCTTCAAAATCACACTGACATTCCCAGTCAGGCTGGCTACCTCCTTGGGTATCCAGGACTGGAGAGATCAATGCTTCTTATAATCAACTGGTCCCTAAGACAAGGAAGGGAACAAGATGGGTTTCTCATTCCTGATCCTACACTCACAGTCAGGCAAGTCTTTCCAGAGAAGCCAAAACAGTCTGTGGTGAAGCCACCCTGACTGTGTTTAATCTTGTCTAATCTTGGAAGCTTGACAGCATTAGGCCTGGTTAGTAGCTAGATAGAAAAGTCAAAAGAGTTATACTACCTGACATCCCTTTACTTGGGAAAATAGAGCCCACCAGAGGGTAAGGAAGAAATGCTCCTGAGGAAGGAGTCCATTCTATAGTTAAAGCAAAACAGGCTACCTCACGATGGCATGATTGTTTTTACTAGCAGAGAACCAATGTGTGCAAGTCTTACAGTGATAGATACCATTTCAAATTTGTTGCCATAACCAGACATTTAAGTTCAACAGCAGAAGAGGGAAAGAGGCCAGAATTTAAAGAAACAATATATATTTAGTTTCACACTAGAGAGATGTTCCAAATATATATATTTAGCAGTTACTGTTAACATTTTAAAATAAAACAAACTTTTCAGGGAGAATAAATATCACATGTACTTGGCACAAAATTCAAAAGGCACAGGCTCATGTCATGAAAGCCTCTCTCCTACCCTGAAAATTACTTTCAAGTGATATTTTTGTAATTATATATAATCAGAACTGTATTTTATTTCACAGGCCCTTTCTTCCTGATTTGATGAGAATGAAGTTCTCAATTTCCAAATGAAAGTTTGGCGCACAATCTTCCTGCAAGTCAGACTGCATGGCAAATTTGTTTCTAGTTTAAGGTAACTCGTTAGCTTTTAATTATGCATTAAATGCAGCACATGCAGGAATATTAAGCCCAATGCAAGTAACCACACTGCTTCTGTGATAGCTTGAGTTCCAAATTCTAACCAAGCCTGATTTCCTGATTTGCTCTACTCCAAAACCTCAACAGATCCCATTCCCCCCTACTTCCCTAATCTTTCCACTAGAATTTCCAACCTAAATCCCAGGACAGAAGGTATAAACTGTTGGTTGATGGTTTGGTGATGGGATTTGACTAGAATAACCCCATATACTGTGCAAACCACCTACCAACTAGGCGTGAGCGCCTGAGCCACAGTGGTACTTTAGGATCACTAGAGGTTGGAGACACATCACTCAATAAGACTTGGAGTTTGGTATCAGGGATGGCAATAAGTGTCTTTAACTTATAGACAATTAAAAAGGTCCATAGTCTGTTTAAAGACATGCAATGATACTTGTCCTACCTCTTAGTTTTAATTAATGTAATAGAAAGGAAAGTGTTTTATCATGATTTTTTTCTTTACTTCAAAGAAGTATAATTCTTTTATATTTTGCTTCAAAATCAACTGACCATCATGACCTGTGTCAAATATTTTGGTGATACAAAAAATAATATTTATAATCAATTTACTCCCCAAGAAGCAACCAACATATAATTAAGCCACATAGTTTTCTTTTTTATCACTTAATTAAATGAGCAAATATGTTAGGTAAAGATATACTCTTGGAGAGGCGTCAGACTGTCTTCTGGGAAGAAGCTGCCATGGGAATGAAGAATATTCTCACAAAGGAACTTGTATACACACTAACAAATAATTGTAATTAAAAGGCCACAGAACAATAAATTCTGAACATCACCAAAGGGAACTAACAGGACAGTATTACAAATATAACCCAAGAATATGAGAGGTTCTACAGTTGAGTATCAGCTAAAGAGACTTAAAAAGGCATTTGATAAAACTCAACATGTAAAAGAAAAAAATTGAAAGATACTTCAGCCCAAAAAATCAACTTCTTACATAATGGAAAAATATTACCAACAGTAGGGAAAGATACCCATATGTCAATCACTATGTAACACTGGAAACCAGAGTTGAAACTAATACAATTGCGTGTAAAAAGCATTTAACCTTACAAGAGCTGGAAGAAGGAAAAAGATATATCTCATTGAAAACTATATAATTGGAAAACAAAAGCTGGATACATTACTAAAAATAAGAGAATTCAGTAACAAAATAGGATATAAAATTAATATAAAAGTCAATAGCTTCATATAAATAAAATCAAAAGGAAGAAATAATGCTTGATAGACCTCTCCATTTCTAAGGTAGTTTTGTAAATGTTCTATCATTGGAATATAAATTCCATAGCCAAATAGGACCATTTAGAGATAAAAATATTCCTTTGACTAGTTTATCATGACCCCAACTCAATAGAATGCTAATTTTTATCTTGTCATTATCAGATGTTAAAATAATTATAAAGTTAAGCCTTTTTTAAAAAATCATTTATCTGAAAACATATGTTAATGAATTATCTCCTGTGATGGGTTATCTTGCCAACTTACTGGAATTTAGAGCATATTGTGTTAGAACCAGACAGATCACACCAGATCAGTACAGTTCCACAGGAGAGAGGTTTATTGTAAGGGAAAAAGGACAAAAGGGGCAATGAAGACGAAGAGGGAAAGAGGCCAAGGTCAGGAGGGTCTGCCTTTTATTTGGGCTGTGACATAACTGCTCAAAGGTAAAAGTGGGAGGTGGACCAAGTGGACACTGGGAATGTATGGCGATTGCCATGGCAACAGATGTGCCGGTCCTTGTCGCCTGTGGGTGACGTCACTGTCATCTCTGTATTCAGAGGTGATCTGCAACTGTATAGCCAGTTCCTGACTATAAAGTCAGCTCTTGATGCAGAGATAACCAGGTTTGTAAACCACAGGTGTGGACATCTCTACACATGATTGGATTGTGAGGACTCTGACTCTATCGTTGTTTTAGGCCATTGATGGATTTAAAGTTTGAATAGATAGACTATTGGGGGGGTGGGACAATAAGTGGGGGTCTGAATTGAGGAAGCAGAATCTTGGGGCTGCTGTTAAACAATGTGTCTTGCCTCTGTCTCCTGTTTTACTTCTCTTTGTTTCCTGGCTGCCATGAGTTGAGCAACTTTCTTTGGCCATGTTCTTCTGTCATGATATTTTTGCTTTGTCACAAACATAATGGCAACAGAACCAGCTACTCAGGAGCTGAAACCTCTGAAGCCAGGAGCCAAAAATAAATATCTCCTTTTTAAATTGTTCATGGCAGCGATGAAAAAGTAACAGATCCATTTGTTGATACCAGGGAAAGAAAAATCACTCTCCAGCCTGCCTTTTGTCCCCTGGGGTTGATGAGAGTTGGACTTATTTGAAAGAGAATGAGGGATGGGTAACTGTATAAGGTGTATATTAATCAAGATAAACGTGTTTACATTTAAGTCAGGCTAGAACGTTAATGTGGAAATGGGTCAACAATGGAGAATAGCTTGCTTCAGAAATGGAAGCTTTTGTTCTTTTTGTTGGCTAAGCCTTCAAACTAACTTCCCACATGGAAGCTGAAAGCTGATTTCTCTAGCAAATTGGCATCCTAGGGGGAGCCAGGTACTTTAAATTATTTTAATTAGGAGAAGCTAAAGGTTACATTAAAATTTTCTAATTAGTGATAGTGATAGAGCTAGGTTACACACACACAGAGAGAGAGAGAGAGAGAGAGA